>NC_138552.1:39113882-39496382 GCF_964273705.1 Natrix helvetica
GCAGCGGCGGCAATAGCTGGGAGACAAAGGAGGGGAAAGGCGGCAGGCAGCTGAGTTGCGACTATTGAGCACGGCGTGGCGCCGCCTGAGGCCGGGATCGAGGCTGCAGTCCGGAAATTTACAATTTACAATTCGCCTGCGCCCTCAAAACCCCAGCCCTCGTTTATAACGCGCACCCACACTTTGATTCCTTTTTTTGGTACAAAATTTTGCGCGTTATACTCGAATAAATACGGTAGTTTAATTAACTTGTGTTTAAGGATAATTTTGCCAAGATGTGCAAAAAGAACAACCACCATTAATTTTTAAGTGGTATTTAAAAGTTACTACTGCCTGATCTCTAAAGCCAAAAATTTCCATCAGATTGCTTTTCTCATTTCTTTTGAAACATTGGTGCTCATATTTCTTGAATAGATTACCCTTCATTTGAAATTTATTATAGTTAGTATTATGGAAGAATGATTTTGTAATTTCATAGCCATCTTCTGTTTTTCAGCAGTAGCACAAGCCATGGTACCAAGTAGTGAAATTAGTGACAAGAAAATGGATGTGACAGTCTTACTCCATTTTCATTTTGTTATCTGTTTCTTTGTGCCTGTAATTTTGTTGTGTTAATTACCATATTTTTCAAAGTATAAGATGCACTCCCCCCCCCAAAGTGGGTGGAAATGTCTGTGCATCTTATACAGTGAATATTGCACGGGGGAGGGGGATGGTATGGATCAGCTGTTCTAGAACGAGTTGTGGCGAGTGGGCTGTGGCGAACGGACCAGATGAATAACGGATGGATCCTGGGAAGCAGAGGCAGGTTTATATATTTCTTCTTTTCATCCCAAAAGCTAAGTGCGTTTTGTAGTCCGAAAAATACGGCATACAGTTATTTTCTTAAAGTTAAAGCAATTTCTTCAAAATTTTTCCATCATCAAATGAAACCATACTCCTTTGCAGTCTGATTAAAGTAACAGAAATAGACCTTAATGTAGTTATCAAATGATGTTTTCTTTAAACTGTTTAGATACTGAGAAGAATTACCTTTTAATTCCATTTATTCGTAACATTATACATAAATTGATGCTTAAAGTGAAGAAATAAGTCACATCACAAATATGCTTAAAATAAATTGACTTACAGGTTTATAAATTAATTGCATAGATCTTGACTTATTGTATATCTTATAAATGCCTATTAATATGTAGTTGTCTCATTCCTCACAATTGCTTAAAGGATATAAAAAGCACATATATGATGACAAAATGTGGGGAGCCAGTTTACTGTCACAGTTAAGACATCAGGCTCGCCTTTAGCAAGAAGGCAAAGGTTTTCTGAAACATCTTGCCAAGAAAATGGCAAGGTCATGCATTCTCTTGGACTTCCAGGCGGTTTCTGAGAATTCGACATGATTGAACAGAAAATGAATAATATTATTGAAAAGCGCATATATTGTTCCAGTGGATATATTGTACCCTGTTTTCCCGAAAATAAGACCTCCCCAGATAA
The DNA here is from genome assembly GCF_964273705.1 of Natrix helvetica. Taxonomy (NCBI): domain Eukaryota; kingdom Metazoa; phylum Chordata; class Lepidosauria; order Squamata; family Natricidae; genus Natrix; species Natrix helvetica. The sequence goes on from NC_138552.1 coordinate 39,115,380, forward strand.
TAAACCCAATTGGGCTTTTGACAGCATGCGCTAAACTAAGTCCTCCCCCCCTGAAAATAACCCTCCTGGAAAATATTACAACACAGCAACAACCATGAGGTGACCACGCTTGCCACTTCCTGCATCTCAAAAATAATAAGACCTCCCTGAAAATAAGGCTAAGCGCTTATTTTTTGGGAGGGGGGGCTCAAAAGAAAATAAGACCCTGTCTTATTTTTGGGAAACCACGGGCATGCTGGTATCTATGTTACGTCTACTATCGAAAAGTCATTTGCACAATTATATATGTGTGTGTGTGTGTGTGTAAAAGAAAGCTGTGATTCATGTTTGTTAATGAGGCAGAAAGCAAACTAATGCATTTTTCACAATAATTGGTATTTTGCATAGCCCTAAATCCAGGTTTCATTGCATACAATACAGTACCATATAACTACCACAGATACTGACAATATACCTATTATCATAATACAAATTACAAAAAAAGTATTGTGAACAGTAAATTGTAAGTTTATTAGATCTAATGAATAAATCATGGTTGAAAAGCCTATTTGAAATGAGAAGATGTCTCAAATGAAAGGAGCATGTATCATTTCAAGTCCTGTGGCTTTTCTCTAGAACATCAAAAACATCTGTAGTTGGGACAATTTTTCCCCACTTAGCATCATTTCCTGGGAAAGAACAAGATTTGTGCATTTATTTAAATTATTTAGAAAGCTATCTCCAATCAGCGATTCTTAACTATGAAACCTAGCCTACTTTTTAGGATTGAATGAGCCTTTTGATAAAAGCTGCTGTGTTAGATTTATGTTTAAAAGTGGCTCTAGCATTCTGACTTACCTGGCACGCAAAAAAGTATTTCCAGCCAACTCATTTACTAAATATTTGTCACTCTGGATACATGGAATCTAAACTAGAAAACCTGATTCATACTCTTCATAAAATGTATAAAATAATATGGAAAGAATTAATATTTTTGACCTATTCCATAGCAGCTAACAGGAAAATGAGACAAAAGTTGTTTAGATTTAAATGTAAGCATTTAAATGGTTTATTGAGAAAGTCGAGGGTAAAGCCTTATGAAGACACTGAGAGTTCTACCCTATGGGGTCTGCTGATCCCCTTCCTGAGCTGGTTTCTTATAAAAAGCAGAAGATGTCAGAAAAGTCTTCTGTTCATGTACATCAGGGATGGGGAACTGTTGGAAGTTATCACCCAGCCCTCTCCCAGAAAAATGAAATATCCTAGGAAATATTGAAAAGGCAGAATATTTCTCTGGATGTGAAAAGAAACATGTTTCAAAAAGACAAGGTAACTCTCCCTGCAGCTTCCTGCCCCCACCTTTTGTCCATGAGCCAGTAAGAAGGCCAAGCTAGTCCACTTTACATAATAAAGAGTTCTCCTCTTCAGCGCTAGAGTGATGGGAATGAAGGCATGGTAATATAAGCCTTTACTCAACTGACCACATGGCATCTGAACTCAAACCTGGATTCAAAACTCAGCCTAGAGGATTGCCCCTGCATGGGCACATGGGAGTCTGAAACCAATCAGAATACATTTCTTACACAGGAACAGGAAACAGATAGGTGGGACCGAACAGGTTATAAAAAGCCCTGCAAGCCCTTCTTCAACCCTTCTTCCCTTTTCTTCTTCTTCACCCAACACCTGGAAGCATGTGATCACCTTTTTCCCCAGGACCTCCAGCCATGCGGTCCTGTCCTCCATTAAAACATTAAACGATCTTTGTAAGCAGCCTCCATGCCTCCAGTGTATTTTTCCCCACTTGGGGGCGAACCCAGAAGGACATTTCTTCCAACAGAACTATGGCCCTTTTATGACTGGCAGAATTCAACTCTCATAATTACTGCTAGCATGAGAGTACAAGTCCACAAGTCATAAAGGGGCCATAGTTCTCAACTTTTGATGTACATGCAGACATTAATAAGGTAAAAGTAGCCTTGTTTCATGTTTGATGCACAACATGACATTTGTTCATGGCTGGTGCATGATACCATTATCATCTGTGGAATTGATGTAGATTATTAACTTTTTATGAACTCTAGTGTTAATATGTTGTCATTTAGTGTTGATGTTCTCTGATTTTATTGTTGCATTGCTTTATCTGAGCCTCTCATTCACTTAAACCTCCCCCCCTTCCCATCACCCATATTTGACTCTCGCTAAGACTTTCATGACACAGCACTGGCATAGTTAAGTCATAGCCTTGGTATAATATTATGACTGCTGAGGCATTTACTTTTACTGTAGAATTAAAGAGCCAAAATCTAAACAAAAAGAAAATATGAAGGCATTGTTTTCCTTGTTAAGTAATCATTTTAAAATGCTTGATCCTAACTAGGCAAAAAAAATAATCATAGTCATCTACAACCAGAGGAAGATCTGTATTTTTCCCAGCTTTACATGAATCATATTTTTTTGTACTGCAGTTTGCACTTTGACCTTTAGGAATAGTGCTGATTTTAGAATAGTGATGATAACCATGACAAGGATAGTGAAAGCTTGTGGATTTTAATTGCCATGTAATTAAAATAAGACATGCCAGACAGTATTTCTATAGCATTTTAAGCACAAAGGTTTGTGTTTGGCATTGTTCCAATGCTGCATATGTTCATCAAATTGCAGCCTATTTATGCTATCTGGAAACACATGTGTTTAGTTTTGGGAACAATGGACGTTCATCAAGGCCACCTCCTAGGACAGCAAAGAGGAGAAGTATGTAGTAAGTACAGTACCAAAATGAAAATAAAATATATACTTGTTCAGACTTCACCTAATCACTCCATAGAGGACAGTGTGAGTCTGCTAAAGACATTTAAAGCAAAAAGGACTTAACTTGTGTCAGTTTTTAAAGCTTGGAAAATAGTTAAAGCATTAAAACACTTGAGGAAAATTTTTAAAAAGCTATTGTTTCCTTGAGTATCTATATAGATTTAATTCTGGTTTTCGTTCACCTCTTCATTTCTCACATCCTTCTGGTATAAACTTTCATTATGCTTTTCCTGTGCAAGTGAGAACAGAAAAGTGCCTGGCTAAAATCTCCCCTACCGCACAAAGGATACCTCCCAAGTTGAAAATCACCATTAAAATAAAGACTTTTTGGCCAAAGGTCCTTGGCCAATCATTTCATTGTTAACAAAAATAATGCACAGTTACTGCGTTTCATATATTCCAATAAAAAATTAGATTTCTATCTGATAGTATATAGAATATAATATATGCAACTTTCATTAATAATTGTGCAGATATACATGATAGCTTCCTATGGGATTTTTTTTTACTATAGCACATTTCTTTTTATATTTAGTATTAATAAGAGTAGAAGTCTTTTGAACTGTGTTTGACCTTCCTGAACAGGAACACTTCAGTACAAAAGGTATTTACAGCTCTGACATGCTGTTCCTGGGTAGACTGTAGATTTAAAACCAGTAACAAGAAACAATTTGTGAAAAGTAAGATGGAGATTTCACTGTTGTAGCTACAAATTGGATGTAATTTTAAGTTCAAATTATGTCAATATTTTTTGCCTTTGCATTTTATTTGGGATTATTTTGCATTATGATTTTGCCCTGGTCTTTGCTTTTTAAAACAAGTCCCCCAATAATATCACACAATAGTATTCCCTTCTAGTAGATACCCTTCAGGATGATATGGCAAAAATAGAAAACATAAACAAATAAGATGGTCTAAAATTGTACTTCATGTATAATTCATTTAATTTCCTGAAGGGGTTCATATGTGCTTACTAAATGCAGAAGAACAGGTGAGACTACACTTATGATGAAAATGTTTATTGGATTTCACCTTTTTGTCTAGAAAATGAGATATTTTGTTCTTGGTTTTCCCATGATAAATACAAAACTCAGTCTGAGAAAGCAATTTCTCTGCAGGATACAACTTTTGGTTAAGTATGCCAATGAAGAACTCAGTAGAATAAGGCTTCAATTTCATTTTTTTATGTGTCAAAATTTGAGAATTTAAGTTTGATAGACTTCAGATTCATGGTATTTCATTCAATATAGTTGATTCCTTATATCAGGGGTGTCCAAACTTGAGAACTTTAAGACTTGTGGACTTGAACTCCCAGAATTCCCCAGCCAGCTGGCTGGGGAATTCTGGAAATTGAAGTCCACAAGTCTTAAAGTTCTCAAGTTTGGACACCCCTGCCTTATATTATGTAACATGTATTAATTATGTATATGTTGTATGCAGAATCATACAATATTGTCCAAGGCCGGTCCCAATTGATTTGAATAGGGAAAGATCTAACCCACAGTTATTTTGTAGTGTGCTGCAGGGCTTGTCCTGTCTTCACTTCTTTTTAAACATCTCTTTGAAGCTGCTGGGTCAGATCATCTGTCACCATGGATTGAGGTATCTGCAGTACATGAATGATACTCTATGGTTCTAGTTCTGGTAACCAGGGTGATGCTGTTGCTGCCCAGAAGACCTTAAAGACCTAGCTCTGCCAGTTAGCTTGGGGATCCAAAGGGGGGGGGGAGGGGGCGTTTCAAATTAAAGGTGATTGAAAGATTAATAACAAATCCCACCTCCGGCCCTGTCATGCTACTCCTGGCTTCGCCATCCTTTATCTAGGGTGCTGTATTGTATTGTTGTAGTATTTTATTTGTATAGTTTTGTCTTTTTAATATTGTAAGTCACCCAGAGCTGTTACCCCATGGTAAGATGTAGCTAATAGATTTAATTAATAAATAATTTACATTGTACATACCGCCCTGTGCTCCACAGGGCCCAGATGACCTTCACTGTCTTCTTCCTCCCACTGCTGACAAGGCAAGCTCAGTTTGGTCCTATGTGAGGTAGATGCTGGATACACCAGGCCTTCTTCAAGATGCTAAGTGCATTCTTCTCACAATGATTTGGGAGTTTTCTGAGATTTTCTGATACCTCACTGGAAAGCCACACCCATTTTTCTCCAAATCACGTGTTCTGTTTTCCAGACCAGGTCAAAAGCATCACAAGAAGGCTGTGCATGATTTGGCATATGGCATGTGTAGCCTTGGGGGAAAGACTTGTGGCCATCAACTGGGGTTGCATAGATCCAAGCCAGTGCACCTTATCAACAGTGGGAAACAGAAGACCAAAAGAAAAAACAGCATGACATTGAATTGCTATAATTGGTAAAGACAGTAAAGGATTGTGACAGTTTTAAACACAAACAGAAGGAACCATGTGCCTTATTATAACAAAGGTCCAGGCCCTGTATCTTGCCCTGTAGTACAGCATCGTGCTGCTGTTAAAGTAGAATCCAGGCCAAACCCCAAGACAGTTCTTTGAGTTGAAATGTGTGACACATTTGTCAAACAGACTGTGCCCCATAAAAATCTTTGTTTTCATTTTCTCCTCCAAATTGATTGAACAACTGCTTCTGTTGCTCTTCCCGAACCAACATTTTTCAACTGAGCAGCAGAATTTTAAAAATCTACTGTATCCTATATATTTTTATATATTTAAATTGATTTTCTCTCCATTGAGGGAAATCCATATAAATGTTTCTTCCATTTTTTTAAAGTAGGAAAATAGTAATGGGTGTATGCTGAGCAATAATCTACTTTAAGTTAAAACAGCTGTAGTTCAGCTTTTTGGTCCTAAAAATCTGGGATTGGCTGAAGTTCATTTTGGAACTCACTAATTCTTCATGCATTTAGCCTTTTGTGTTAACTTTTGGCTTCTCTCTGAAGGAAAAAAAAGGCTAAACGTTCTTAGATTGTAATGTTTAATAAACAGACTGTGTATTGCTGTGGAAACTGAGAGATCCTACGTATTAAAGTTGTAAACTCTATAAATATGAAAGTTGCACATATCAGAGAATAGCCTTTACTTAGGTTTGTCTGCATGTGTCTCAGAGTATTTGTTTTTATTTCATTACCTATTTATGATATCATTATCAGATTGTATTAGTAATAAAAAGGAAAAGTGGTATTATCATACTACCCTCTAATTTCCCTGATATTAAACTTTTGTAATACATCGAGAAATAGTGCACATGCAGGAATTGATTTTTTTTAAAAAAAGGAATCAATTCAAATTAAAAAATAATTTAGCTTCTGGCATGGTCACAAAGTGAAAATGAGATTACTTTGTTGAACATTGAGAATAGATAATTTAACAAAGGGTTAAATTATTCTGCTTTAACCAGTAGAGTATGCTCATACAGGCATTCTAAACAGGGATTACACCAGATACCTGTCAAGCTTCCAAGTAATAAGACCCCGGAATAGATCCTCTTATAGAAAAAGAATAGGAAATGACTACAATAAAACATGGCTTCACATATTCAACTTCAGAGTCGACAACACCGCTTTTCTGAGCCAACCAGATGCACGATCCTTTTCCGTGCTCCCTGAATGAAATCTGAAAGAACATATACTTTAATGAAGGATTGTGGTAATTGGCTCTTGGCTAAATACATTTACCCCTGCACAACTATTCCCATTTGGGAAAGCAGTTTACCACACAACATTCCTCTTAAGATTCAGAATACAGTGGGAGAGGTAATTATGACCAGGTTAAAAGCAAACAATCTGAGTTCTGTTTGAATTACATTGCACATGTATCAACCAGATAATATTTGGCTATTGTTGGATTTTTTTTTTGGTAACTTCCTTTTTCAAAAAGTTACCAATAACTTATCAAAGTTGTATCGTTGAATCACTGTCTGAAGGCTTCTAACTGCTAATAATCAGTTGGGAAAAGCTTGGCACATGAGAAACGGTATCAGTTAAACACCAACCCAGGCTACTGGATCAAGTTGGAGCTGAATTCAGTAAATATGTTGAGTCCACTTCCCCACTCAAATTTTAAAGGATATTGCTGAACTTGCAAAGCTTCTGTACCTTGCAGAACTGAAAAATAAATTAACAAGAAATCCCAATCTGGTTCTGATTTATTACTTGTCAGTATGACAAGTAGATCATTTTATATTTTCCCTACCTAGTGTTGCTGACGTACAATTGCAAAGATTTTGTTGCTTCTATGGCCATTGACTATAATCACATGATCATGTAGAACAAGCTCTTAAGATTCTATTCAGGATTGTAGTTTTATGTGATGACAACTATGAGTTTTATCCCAGCTTTTATTGTGGAAGTGATAGAATATGTTGACAGAACACTTAATTTGTGGGCCTAATCTCTAGAGTATTCTTGATAGTAATTAATATTGCAAAGCAGCATCCCAGGAAACACAATACTTTCCCTGGACTAATAATTTATTTATCACATTAGGTCAGTTAACATTTTAAAAACATCTTCTATTCATTTTTTATTAGAAATTTATCCTGTGATTTCAGAAAAGTTTTTTGTTGGAAAAAAGATGAATGTGGAACTATTTTTCAATGGCTTCTCTGAATTTATGATTTAAGTCTTGTTACTAGGAAAACTCCTTGAATCTGAGAATCATTCCTTTATGTGGTTTTGGTGAAATTTAAATTGTGGAGGTGACTTAGTTTGTATGGGAAGGTTAAGGGATGCGGTGGCTCAGTGGCTAAGATGCTGAGCTTGTCAATCAGAAACATTGACAGTTCGGCGGTTCAAATCCCTAGTGCCGCATAACGGACTGAGCTTTTGTTACTTTTCCCAGCTTCTGCCAACCTAGCAGTTCGAAAGCATGTAAAACTGCAAGTAGAAAAATAGGTGCCACCTTTGGTGGGTAGGTAACAGCATTCCGTGCGCCTTTGCCATTTAGTCATGCTGATCACATGACCACAGAGATGTCTTCGGATAACGCTGGCTCTTCGAAATGGAGATGAGCACTGGTCCCTAGAGTTGGGAACGACTAGCACATATGTGCGAGGGGAACCTTTACCTTTACCTATTGCAGGTTAAGTTTGCAATACTGTACATCCTACTTGGGGAATAAGCTCTATGTACACATCCTCAATTTACAACAGTAATTGGGACTGGAATTTCCATCACTAAGCAATATTGTCATAAAGCTCAGTGGCTTCCCTTAATCATGGCAATCTCTGCAGCCCTGATATTGTACATATCTGTGGTGTCTATACAATCAGTCTAATAAAAATATTGCATAGTCTAAAATACTGTGCAAACTAATTTAAAACTGCTCTTTTGAAAAATTGTCACTGTATGCATGTAAAATAAAAAAGTGCATTTCCTGAAAGACCTAGCAGAGTTTGGAAACAATTTGTCTCAAATATATACAAAAGACATTTTAGGTTAAGCCCCCAGTAAGTAAATCAATGAAATAATGGCCTCTTGAGGGTCACATTTGTTAATCTTGGCACAGATGTTGTAATTCAGCTTGCACACACACAAATTTAAGGGGTCTTTGACATTAGATTTTTTTTTGGTGGCTGCTGCCTAATGGTTAGGCATTATAAACATATCCATCCTCTGAAATGTTACCAGTTCAAAATGCTTTCAAGTCTTTTATAGCTGAAGTCCATGTTCATAGTCTGAGTGGTGAGTGATACCATTCCATGCTTGAATTTGTCTTTTGTTTTCAATGACTGTTAAGAATTAGATATTGGACAGGAGGGTTATTATTTATATTATTCACTACTAAATATCACTGTATTTCATTTAAATTGAACAGTAACATTTATGGAAATACTGATAATGTTGGCTTACAGGCATGTATCCTGCCAGACTGTGACTTCATGTTCTGATTTTTAATAGGGTCAGAATTTTTTAGTATTCAAACAAATTAATTTACTACATTGAATGCTGTTAGTTTTTCTGTCTAGAATTTCCAGAGTTTAAGGAAGGGTTAGATGTACTGATTAAGCTTTTGTCTACAAACAGTGTAATGCATTTTTTTTCTTATTTTCCAGAAATGTTTAGCCTGCAGAAGGGATTATAACAAAGGACATTTTTCTGCTGTTTGCAGTAGTGATATAAAATGAGAGGGTTCTAGATAGTATACAACATCCTTGTGAGGAAGACAGGGATTTTCACGGAATTACTATTCAGTGATGTTAAATAGTCTTGTGGATTTTATACTTCCAAAAAGTACTTCGGTAACATCTGTTTAGAAAACTACTGCCACAAATTGAAAAAAAATTAGAAGGGACTTTTATATTGGTTCATTTAAAGCATGGCATTTTTCAAAGTAGGCTGTGAGAAATTAAGTATGTGTACTTGCATGTATGAATCAGCTCTTGGCTTCCAGTAAAGATGCTTATGATGTGGGTTGGGGGGAAGCTAAGGATGGCTTTGAGAAGGTTATACATCTGGTAGTTTAGAAAAAAATATTTGGAAGAGTGGCTTTTGTATTTAAAAGAAATGTGAAGCTATTGTCTTCATGTCTGTTTTTTCATCATCGGAATAAAGAAAAATTTGTTTTATGATGAAGAAATAGAAATGGGGGAACAAACTCTGTAACTGTCTATAACTGCAACCAAGTTCTCTTTAGCTAAAATTGTTTCAATAACAAAGTCCATTTATGACTCTTTGCTCAGCTGGCACAATCCAATTGTTTTTAAGATAAATATTTTTGTAATTGCCAGGATTTCCTCCCCTTCCAATGTGAAGTATTTTTTCTTTTCCTCTGGAGAGTTTTACCAACATTTCTATTTTCTACTGAGTAAACGTTTAATTGCAAAGTAGAAGAAAATGTTTTGTATTTACATCATGACAAGGCTTGAGTTATTAATTTAGTAAACAAGATTACTATCTCCTTCATTTCCCCTAATCTTTCATCCAGATTGGACAATATTTTCACTCAGATTCCCACTTTGAGGGAGTTGTCACACAGAATTTAACCACAAAAGTCAAGAAGATAGGGAGAAATCACAGCACTTAGGCATTAAATCACATGAATATGTTTTAATATCAGTTATAGTATAATCTTAATCTGCTAACCCAATGTGAGCAACTGGCATTTGGGAGGTCAAACTGAGAAGTAATTTAGGATGGAGAGTTGAAATATTCTATATGGGAAAAGTGGGAGTGCTGTATATAAATTCACTTGTGAAATGTGCAAACCTGCTGCTGAGATTCAAATCCAGAAGGAATTTGGAGACCTGTGGGTCTAGCCATAAGTGAAAAATTATGCATACATTGCAGTAGTTTTCTTTAGTTATTTAAATATTGCATTATTTATTTATCATTTACTTTTATCCATGGAGAAATTATAAATTCATTTATTATTTTTTGGAGTTTCAGTATCATAAAGTTTGAATGCATGTGCACTAGCATGTAAACTCCATTGAATATAAATCTTCTAATTAAATCATATTGGCAATTGGAACACCCTTTCCCTTAGGACGAGACAGGCCTCTAATCTCCTAGCCTTCCAGAAAGAAGAGCTGGCTTTTTCTACCAGCATCAGAGCAGAGTAAGGCTAGAACCCATTAGAGTAGCTGATGCATGAGGACTGTTCTTTTGGGGGATGCTAAGAGTTTCTGCATTTTGTTTTGGGGGGGGGGGCTGTTTATCAGCTATCCAGAATTATGGGGTATAAGATAAGTAGGTATATAAATCAATCAATCAATCAAATAAATAGCATTCTAAAATCCATACTTTAATTATTTTGAACTCTAAAAATATTTTTATTACTTACAAACTTAAACATCAATCAGAAGAAAAATTTTACTGAATAAAATGTCAGTATGTTCTTAACATATTTATCATTAATATATTTATTATATTAATAAATATATAATTACAAGTAATATAACATTTAATATTATATATTTGCTTAAATATGAACCTTCATCAACCTAAATATTTAATATTGTGTTTTTCACAATATATTGATTTGGTTCCAGAAAACTGTGAACAGAAAGAGTTCAATATAGTTCCTCCCAATGCTGCATAAAATTCTATTCCAAAGAAGCTCTTCATTTTCAGAAATAACATTAAGGAGTGTGTTATAGATATCTATAGATATGAAAAACTATAGTTCTGTGCCAAAAGTCCTCTTATTTATCTGGATCTATTCTAATTTTTAAAAAATACTCTGCATTGGATGGTGGTCATCTAAGTCATTTAAAGGCCAACATGTTAACAGTAAATAAATGACGCAAAAAGGATTAAAATCTAATTTAGCAAGAATCTACATTTCTCCTAGGCGCTGCTTGGAGTGTCCAAGCATGGGTTAACTTCAGTTTGCTGCCCAAGGACTGAGTTCAAAGTTTGTGTAGCAACATCTCCTGCTTCCTTTAGAGGCTCAGTTTAAAAAACTCAGTCGCCTTAAAAGGATGCAGTTGGGGAGCTCCAGTCCTCGAGCATCAAGTTGGGCTCTCCAAGCAGTGTGATTAGTGTAGCCTTTTTTCTTATTTTTGTATAGAGTAGGTTAGGATAGTTATTCACAAGGCATAAGTTTCCTTTCATTGCCTTCACGTGGAGCAGGCTGCTCGGAACGAGCCTGCTGTTCGCGCCCATGTGGCTGAGGCTTCACTGCGGGGGGTGGGTGGGCTCGTTCAGCTGCTGGGGAAGTTGATCTCGTGCATCGCAGTAGTCTCCTGGGCACGGCTGCATGCACAGGAGCTTCAATGGTTCCCGCTTCTGATTCAACAGCGCAAGGCCAGCAACTCCAAGAGGGTGGTGAGTGTTCCTCCACGAGTGCTCAGGTCACTCAGATGGTGGCAGACAACGGCACTGGAGAAGGGATCCCTCTTCAAGGAACCAGAATGCCTGGTCATAACAACAGATGCCAGCTTGTACGGCTGGGGCGCCCACCTACAGACACACGTGACGCAGGGCAGATGGTCTCCGGTGGAGCTCACCCAGAACATAAATTGGCTGGAGCTCAGGGCTGCCAGATTAGCCCTGCGCCACTTCCGGTGGCTCATCAAGGGGTCTCACGTCCTCATATTGACGGATAATATCGACAGGCCTATGTCAATCACCAGGGCGGAACTCGATTGAAGGCCCTGATGTCGGAGGTAGAAGCCCTGGGGCGGTGGGCAGAACGCCATCTCTGGTCCATATGGGTGGAGCACATTTTGGGGGAAGAGAACGTTACAGTGGACTGGCTCAGCAGAACAACCATCAGCAATTCGGAATGGCAGCTTCATCCGTCGCTGTTTCACCAACTGACCCAGAAGTTTGGCCTTCCTACAATAGACCTGTTCGCCAGTCCAGAGAACACACACCTCCCCCGGTTCTTCTCAAGATTCCAATGCTCCGGTGTGGAAGGGACAGAGGCTCTTCAATGCCGCTGGTCTCCCAGCCTGTTATACGCCTTTCCGCCTCTCCCACTGATCCCTCAGATGATCAGGAAGATCTTGCTGGAGGGAGCCGAAGTACTGCTAGTTGTCCCGCACTGGCCAAGGAGGTCCTGTTTCGCCGACCTTGTCAGCCTGTCAGTGACCAAGCACTGGCGCATACCTCAGGATCAGATCTCCCTCAGCCAAGGGGCCATCCCACACCCAGACCCTCAATGGTTCCAATTAGTCGTGTGGCACTTGAGGGGGACCTCCTGAGGCAGGACAGCTTCTCTGACAAGGTCATCCGCACCATCCAGGGGACCTTCTACTGTGCGGATCTATGACGCAACATGGACTATCTTCTCCTCTTGGTGTCACTCCCATCATATCAATGCCACAGCAGCGACAATTCCACAAATCCTGGACTTCCTCCAGGAGGGATTGGACAATGGTCTTGCCCCCAACACCCTTCGGAGGCAGACCGCAGCCCTAGCCACCATCTTTTGGAGAGATGATTCTCAACCGCTCAGCAGACACGCAAGGGTTCGCAGTTTCCTAAAGGGAGCTATCAACCTACGCCCTCCGACGGTACACTGTTACCCAACTTGGGACTTATCGATTGTTTTGCAGACCCTAACATCACCACCATTTGAACCAATTCGCTCGGTTAGTCTACGGCATTTGTCATTCAAAACTGCCTTTCTCGTAGCCATCACTTCAACGTGCAGAATTTCAGAGCTAGCCGCGCTCTCCGTTAGAAAGGACTTTTGTATTATTTATTTATTTATTTATTTATTTATTTATTTATTTAATTTGACTTCTTAGTCACCCCCTCTCCCCCCAGAGACTCGGGGCGACGTACAACAGCAACATCATAACAATATAATATGGAGGAGGTAGAAAATAAATAAATAAATTACAGTACTTTGAAACAATTAAAATCCCAATGACAGTTAAAATGTAAAATTAAAATTAACAATTAAAAATGCCCAAGAGGTGGAAAAGATCTAAATTTAAGCCAGGCCGGCTAGTCGGAACAGGTGGGTCTTCAATTTCATACGGAAGGAGCGGAGGTCAGTTGTTGTCCTAATGTCTGGGGGGAGGTCATTCCAAAGGGTAGGGCCCATCACAGAGAAGGCCCTACTCCTGGGCGCCGCCCTCTGACACTCTCTGGAGGACGGCACCCGGAGTAGTCCCTCTCTGTGCGAGCGGATATGTCGCAGGGATGTGTGGGGCAGGACAGAGTCATTCTGCGATTGGATCCAGCATTTCTACCAAAAATTAACAGCTCATTCCACAGAATGCAGGAGGTCATCCTCCCCAACTTCTGCCTGTACCCCAGTCATCCCAAGGAACGTGTCCGGCACAAATTGGATGTGCGCCGCGCCGTGCTGGTATACAAAAAGAGGATAGCTTCTTTTCGCAAGTCAGAATCATTCTTCATATCATTCCAACCCACCTCAACGGGCAGGAAGGTATCATCTTCCACCTTAGGTCATTGACTGTGCGTGTGCATTAAGCTGGCTTACGAGCAACAATCCAGGCCTGTTCATCCTTGTATAACAGCACACTCCACGAGGAGCGCCGTGACTACGGCCGCTTGGGCCACTCAAGCACCTATTGAAGAGATCTGTAGGGCGGCTACCTGGTCCTCGCCGTCACCATTCATTCGGAATTACAGACGACTCCTTTGCATCTGCAGATACTTCATTTGGAAGGAGAGTTTTACAGCGGGTCCTCGTGGGTCCTATTAACCAGGACTTTCCTTCTTCCCACCCTGGGACTAGATAGCTTGGGTATGTCCCATGCTTGGACACTCCAAGCAGTGCCTAGGAGAATGACGGTTGGCTTACCTGAATGGTCATTCTCTAGGTGCGGCGGGAGTGTCCAACCCCACCCTGGGGTCACCTGCGGGTGCATGAATCATCACCTCCATGGCATAGACCTTACTCCTTACAGCAGCCTTCTAGGTCTCATACCTTCGTTTTTTAAACTGAGCCTCTAAAGGGAGCAGGAGGCATGGCTACACGAACTTTGAACTCAGTCCTTGGGCAGCAAGCTGAAGTTAACCCATGCTTGGACACTCCCTCAGCGCCTAGAGAATGACCATTCAGGTAAGCCAATGGTCAATTTCAAAAGAGTCTGCAAGCTTTCAAGTTCTCTAGAACATTTCATCAGTCTAGTAGTATAAAAAGAAAAGGAAATGCACTGCTGTTGTCAAGACCCAAATAGTTGAACAAGATCAAGGATCATTAGTCTAGAAATAAATGCCAAATTTTGAATATTGCAAGAGGAATTTCCATCCCTCATTTCCAGAAAATGAGACTAGATTAGCACCAAATCTGATAACCTTGCAGAAATAAGTACATTTGCGAAAGCATCGAGGGGATAAAGCTGATATCAAAAGAGAGCATTAGTATTCTTTGGGTAACATAACTTTTGATATTTTACTTATATGAATGGCCAACACAAAAGAAACAGGTTGACGTGGTTTGATGATTTGGAGAGAATGAAATTTTAATTGCAAAATGAAGGAAGAAGCAAGACCAAAGAAGTTGTATGTTAAATGAACTCCTAAAAATAATGTGAAAAATATAAAGAACAAAGGGCAATGCATGAAGTGATGTATAAGCATGACAGAAGCAAGCATGGTTTGCAAGTGAAAAAATGATATTTTTATTGCAAATTAATTTTAATTATAAATCTTTTTCTTACCACATTTACCTTCTTATCCCTATTTTCTTTGGCTTACTACCGTATTTATTCGAGTATAACGCACAAAATTTTATACCCAAAAAAGAAGTCAAAGTTTGGGTGCGCATTATAAACAAGGGCTGGGCTGGGGTGGCAGTGGCGAATTGTAAATTGTAAATTTACGGACTGCAGCCTCGATCCCGGCCTCAGGCGGCGCCGCGCTATGCTCAATAGTCGCAACTCAGCTGCCTGCCGCCTTTCCCCTCCTTTGTCTCCCCGCCGCTGCTGCCGCCGTTTAAACCAAGGAATCGTCGCTTGTTCTACCTACAGAAGGTCCAGCATAGGGGGGAGCTTCGCCCGCCTGGTGGGCAGCCTGGTGGAGGCGTTTTCAAAGGCGGCGCCTGGGAGAGATGAGGCGGCGCTCCGGCGGTCCTGCTGCCAGCGTTCGGCGGCAGCAGCGGCGCTCCGACTATTGCCGCCGCTGCTGCCGCCGAACGCTGGCAACAGGCGTGCACAGGCTGCCCACCAGGCGGGCGAAGCTCCCCCCGCTTCTTTTGGTGCCTTTTCGGGCTTTTCCTTTCCGCCTCCTTGCAAGGCTCTCCTCGGCATCAGGGCTGCCTTTTTCATCGCGACGAGCCCCGCCGCTTTCTGGGGGGTGAGGGGAGCTGTTGCCTTCCTTACTCCGAGGAAGCCTGCAGAGCCTCGCAAGGATCTCTTTCGGCTTCGCTTCTATGCTGGACCTTTAGCCTGCTCTTCCTCTTCTCTATACAGCAATCGCCTACTGATTACAATGCCTCCCGCGAGTTTGGTCTTATTTTGTCTTGACTAGAGCAAAAGCTGGCGCGCCTCCGCCCCCTTCCCGCCCCGCCGGCGGCAATAGTCATTACTATTACAATGCTTGGTGTGAAACAAAATTTTATACCGATTTTAATCGAAAATTAGGGGGTACGCGTTATACACGTGTGCGCGTTATACTCGAATAAATACTTCTTTCTCTCTTTCTATGCTTTACATAAATATTGCTTATCAAAAGTAAATAGCATGATGGTACAAAGCATGGGAAAATGGCATGATACAATGTAATATAATATTAAGAATGGCTTTAAAATATATGGTATTTTTCGTCATTGCAATGTTAGACTTTGGATTCACTTAAGCTTTGTTGGCATTTCTCATATATTCTGTGATGATGGAAAAGAGGGGAAGCATCCTCTCTGACTAGAACTGGGAAACTCTACTAATTCTGACCCAAGAAAAACATCTATATGGGAAATGCACTTAGTCCCAACTGGATGAAAACTTTGAATTAAATGATTTCAAGTATCCCATGCTCATTTTTCCTTTAAGCCTGAGTGAAAAATCAGTGCCTTCCTTTGATTTATTGACAGTGTTTAATTCTTCTTCTACTGGGCGCCCTTTGGTTTTGCTGGGACTGCCACTTTCAGCTTTTCCATATCTGGAGGAATTGGGGACAGGGGAAGTTTGGCCCGCTAATGTATGTAATATAATTTGTAGAATTTTGTGATGCAAGTTATTGTGACCATTGCTGATTCAGAGGATTTTAAAAGCAACAGCGGTTTTTTTTTAATGTATCAAATGTGTATATGATATTTAAAGCCGTGGCAGTCAGAATGGAAGTCCCACATTAAGAAGGGTAACCAACAGACACCAAGCAGTAAAAGAGAAAAGACTGGTCTTGAAGTCTAATGGCATAAAATAAATAACTTTATCAGGACTAAGATTTTTTTTTTTTTGGCAGGGGAAAGGATATACTGTAGATGGAGGACTTGGAAGCCAAAGCTAGTGTATGTTGCCAACTAAAACTACTTAGAAAAAAGTAAAGAGGCTGGATGCTAAATTTGGAGTGCATGCTTTCTATGGCCATATCTGTGTTTTGGTGGAAGTATTCTCATTATCACCTGTTTTCCTTTTTGCAATATGTTGCTGACCTCATATTGAGGACAAATATGATTAGATTTGGGGATATCAGAGATGAACTCTGCCTTCTTATAACTCACAATCTCTTTCTTATCACAGGAAGGGAGGACGTTTTTCCTTCTGCTATTGTTTAACTTTACTTTGTTATTCTGGCTAAACTAATAGACTGGGCTTAATGTTATTCCTGGTTAATTAGAAACGTGCTTGTTTAAACCCAAGTTTATTATATAAACAGATGACAGTAAAAAGATTTTCTGCAAATAACTGTATTTAAGGACAAAAGTATTCTGTAAAAACATTTTAAAGTAGAAGAATAACTCCTAGGCATTGCAGTCAAATGAGGCTGGAGCATAGTAAGGGGATAGATTGATGTGTAAGAAGATGTTGCCAGCTATTAAATGCAGTATACAAATTGCAATCCAAATTAAGTTTTGCCATATTGTAAAATTCCCGAATATATCAATAACTGTCTATTGTTATATGTGACTTAAAAGTGATTTCTTAGTTACATTTAGCTAGGGATGATTTTGAACTTCGGTTTCCAAAATGAGTCTGTTTTAAGAAAACCAGCTGTAATTATTTGAGAATGAGAATAGTGCTATTGCACATGATGGCAAAATATTTTTAGTGCTTTGTTTAGGAATTTGCATATTTTGCCTTAATCTAGGCATTATCTCATGCTTATTCTTATGAATTTCCAACTTGGAGTCAAACAGCAGAGTAGAAAAACTCCTTGCCTTCAATTGCTGAAACTTCTAACATTCTGAAAAGTTCTAGAAGGATATAATTTCAATTACTGTCATTGAAAAAAAAATCTAGTCTTTGTTGATCATAATATCTATAAAATAAATAAAATCA
The DNA here is from genome assembly GCF_964273705.1 of Natrix helvetica. Taxonomy (NCBI): domain Eukaryota; kingdom Metazoa; phylum Chordata; class Lepidosauria; order Squamata; family Natricidae; genus Natrix; species Natrix helvetica. Next base: position 39,133,021 of record NC_138552.1, read on the forward strand.
CAATATTTATATTGTCACATCAATGCCAAGTGTAGATTTGAAATACACATATAATTTCCATGACTTTTGAAAGTAAAATGGCAACAACTCAAGGAGGAAGTAGTTCTCAAGACATGGTACCTGAATACTTAACAGTTATTCTAGTCTAGACACTTCTTATGTGTTTCATAAATTTTCTTAAATGTCAATCTGTTTATGAATATTGGGTTACTGAGAGGTAGCATTAATATGCTTCAATTTATATGCACCATGCATATTGTGATATGCTATGATTCTCAGCTTTTTAAAATGCTTTTGAAAATGCTAAAACTATTCATCATATTATTCTGCCAACTTCGCCATGCTTTGCCCTTATTTCAAAAGCATGATAGCAAGGCTAAATTTATAGCAACTGTGCAATTAAGTTGTAGCAGTATAAGTTAAAATGGTTATCCAAACTATTTGTGGTCTTATATTTGTAACTGATTACTTGGTAATTCTTACATGGGGTAATATAGGAAAGAGAGAAGTAACTGTTTGATCAGTTTGCCCTGTATATTAACACATAATAGGTAAACAAAATCTGCATAGAGTCAATCTCTTTTGTTTTTCCTCTTTTAAATGAAGACTTATTTGCTAGACCCCCAGAAAGCATTTAAAAAGGCATATTAACATGATTGAAGCATTTCACTTTTAAACATTACAGATAGTATTGACTTACAGCCGATTGCTTAGCAACTGTTCAAAGTTATGATGGACTTCCATGGAGGTTCTTACAACTTGGTTGCAGAGTGGGCCATGTTGTAAGATACTGGTAGTCATTAAAGTGAAGGTATTGCTGGTTGAAACTGCAGTTGTGCTTATGATCTTCAGTTTTCCTTTACCTGCTTGTGAAGATCATAAATGTGAAGATTGATCATAAATTTCCTATTTCACCATTGTTGTAACTGCAAATGGTTGCTAAATTAGGCAGTCACTAAAGAAGACTACTTATAGCCATAATATACTATACAACACAGGAAGAAACCTGCTGAATCAAGGTGAATCTGGTTTAACATTTTATGCCACAAATTGGCCAGTCAGATACATATAGTAGGCTCATTCATGCGGACAGGAAAAAATATCTTTCCTCTCCTGTTAATGGTTATTAGTTATTATTCAAAGCAAGCTGCCTATATTCCAAAAATAGCAAATATCCATTAAGCCTTTAGTCACTGACAACTCAATCCTCCATGAATTGGTTCAATCCTCCTTTAATAACCTCTAATTTGGTGGTTGTTATATATGATGATATTGAACTTTTTAGATGAAATATGTATTGTCATGTTAATAAGCAAATACCTAAGCATGGTTGATGCCCTCAAAGAAGAGTTTATTTGGAGGGGGGGTTTGCAGCAGCTTCCATCATATTCATTGTATCTTGCTAGGTTAGTGAGTGATTGATTATATCATTTTTTTAACTTTTAGCAACCATATAGATTTTATTCATGAGAATCTATCTCTAACTTATTTTTTCAAGTTTCTCAATGGTGCATCACTAAAGACTTTATTGCACTTGCTATTTATAACCAGATTGTCTGTAGATGTAGGCTTTGTATAGACAAATAAAATGAAATATAGGACTTATTCATAGAAGGTACAATAAGTTAAAATAATATCATTGTGTAAATGTATTAGAAATACATAAGTATTTAAATAATATTTGCATTAGTGAAGTATATATAAAATTGTAACTGCGTATTGTTGTAATGACATATCATAGTTTTCTTTATTGGATTTCACTTTTTTGTTAAAAGTATTTTTTACGTGTCTTCTAATTAGTTTTGATAACATTATGCCTAAATCATGGAACCGTGGAAAGTTGGGAGGAAATTATGAGAATTGGAATGAAATGAATGAAATTTAAACATTGTCTGTAAACACACATTGATGTTATTAGCAATGAAGCACAAAAATACAACATGCAGAAAGATTGAAATTGTATTTTGTTGACTGACTGATTACTTGTGTAGTTAATCTTTCATTGAAAATAAATCTAATATATTTTCTTGTATTCTAAGAATCCATCTTTTCCATCTGACATCAACAAAGCTTTCAATTTTTAATGTCAGTCATAGATATTTTTAAAATGACTAAGTCCATTAATAATTTTTTCCCCTCACCCAAGTTGAAAAATCAGTACTGATACATTAGGTAATTAGGAGAAATAATCAGATAAACATTCAGTGCTTTCCACCCCCCTTTTGTCTTGTAAGGTGGATGTACTAATGAATTTCAGGGTCTTTTATATTCAAATAATGTTTACTTCCTTTTGTCCTAGTTTAGACTTGGATCATTGATATTACAAAAGGTTACAAACTCATCTGAAGTCATTAGAGAGTTGATTACCCATTGCCTAGACTGTGTAAAAGAGCTACATGTCAAAAATGATCACCTACAAAAAGAGAATGAAAGGCTTCTAAGTGATCTGGATGAAATACAAGAGCAGTAAGTTGAAAAATAATATTCACAAGTGGTTTTTTAAAAAACTTTCTTCTGATTCCCTCATACTTTTTATTATGTGAATATAATGCTTATTTACTAAATCTTGGATTAATGAAGCTGATTTAAAGTTAATTCAAATCAGTTGGATATGACTTTTATTGGATTATATCCACCAGTGAAAATACAGAAGTATATTTTCCCACTGTTTAAGTACTGAAAATTTTGAATCTTCCTAGGATATATTGCACAGAGATATTTATTGATACATTGATACTCACTTTCATTTTTATCATTTCTAAGGTGTTCCTTCTTACTACTCCCCCAACCAGTTAAAACTTAATTTATGTACAGGAGTTCTGCAGGTAGTTGATTAGTATCTCTAATGTTTCTAGAAAGATTTACCGAATTGATCTCTGCAGTAATGATACCTAGTCATTTGCATTTAAATTAGGTGAATTATTTATTAGCTATTGAGTATTTACATCATAGGATTATTTGTCATTGATGAAGTTATTTCATAGATAAAGCTGCAAAAGCTATGTTTTCCAACATTTTGACATGGATTAGTATACGAGGACTCAAATATATTTGATATAAATAAAAGTTTTTAATGGATTTAGTCATTTAACGTGCAAGAAGAAATGTGATTTTAAATTGGAAGACTGAAGTACCAAATCATATGACAGTATTCCAATTGCACATTGCATTTACTTATAGCATGTAGAATTGCAATATAACACACACACACACACACACACACACACACACACACACACGTATTATATTAGATATATTTAGTTCCTACTATGGATGGATATTTTAATGGCTAAATCCCCCAAAGCAGTAACAACTTGCAATTACTATATGCAGATACAAGGTTTTAGTGCTCGTTTAGTAGCATGACAAATGATTGCGCTTCTGAAAAGTTTGGCAGTACTTTGATTTTCTAGTTAATGAGACTGTACAGCAAAACAAGAGTCCATATGGTCGTGATACACATGTGGCAGTACTAACAAAATGACCTATTCATCAAATAGCTGCTATCACTGGCAGTTTAATCCCAAATTGATTTACTGGCAGGCAAATTAGCTCTCAGGATGCTTTCTATCAAAAGGTATTGTTGCAGCAAATAAGATGCTAGAAGACGATGCTTTACTTTCAGGATGTTAGCAGTATGCATTCTAGCAATATCCATTCTGCAAGTAAATTGACAGCGTTCAGTATGAGCCTGAATATTTTCAGATTTTTCATAAACCATTATATAGATTTTTTAAAATTCAGCATGTATCTTTCCTATTCTATTAAAGTAATTATCTCTCCCAAATGTAAAACCAATAAATATGTATAATATTTGTGTCTATAATGAAATTCAAATTGCATTCTTTGACAAAGTGACAAAATTAGTGGACCAGAGGAATGCCGGCGATATAGTTTACTTGGACTTCAGTAAGGCATTTGATAAGGTAGACCATAACCTACTACTAGTTAAAGTAGAAGAATGTGGGTTGGACAGCATCACCGCCAGATGGATTCGTAACTGGCTGACCAACCGCACTCAACGTGTACTCCTCAATGGAACTGCATCTACATCTAGGGAAGTATGCAGTGGAGTACCCCAAGGCTCGGTTTTAGGCCCAGTACTCTTCAACATCTTCATCAATGATTTGGATGAGGGAATAAATGGGAAACTCATCAAATTGCAGATGACACCAAGCTGGCAGGAATAGCTAACACTCCAGAAGACAGGCTTAAGATACAGAAGGATCTTGACAAATTTGAACATCGGGCACTATCTAATAAAATGAAATTCAATGGTGAAAAGAGTAAGGTTCTACATTTAGGAAAGAAAAACGAAATGCACAGGTACAGTATAGGTGGTACCTTGCTCAATAGTAGTAACTGTGAGAGGGATCTTGGAGTCCTAGTGGACAACCATTTAAATATGAGTCAACAGTGTGCAGCAGCTGCCAAAAAAGCCAACACAGTTCTAGGCTACATAAACAGAAGGATAGAATCAAGATCACGTGAAGTGTTAATACCACTTTATAAGGCCTTAGTAAGGCCACACTTGGAATACTGCATTCAGAGTGCGGAGAAGAGTAACAAAGATGATTAGAGGACTGGAGACTAAAACATATGAAGAACAGTTGCAGGAACTGGGTATGTCCAGTTTAATGAAAAGAAGGACTAGGGGAGACATGATAGCATTGTTCCAATATCTCAGGGGTTTCCACAAAGAAGAGGGAGTCAAACTATTCTCCAAGGCACCTGCGGGTAGAACAAGAAGCAATGGGTGGAAACTAATCAAGGAGAGAAGCAACTTAGAACTGAGGAGAAATTTCCTGACAGTTAGAACAATTAATCATTGGAACAGCTTGCCTCCAGAAGTTGTGAATGCCCCAACACTGGAAGTCTTTAAGAAGATGTTAGATGCCATTTGTCTGGAACGGTATAGGGCCTAGGCAGGGGGTTGGACTAGAAGACCTCCAAGTTCCCTTTCAACTCTGCTATTGTATTGTATTAAATCATAATCAAATAATTTTCCTGGTATAGTTGTGCTTCTATTCATTGTCATCATTACTGCCGTACTTGATGACTTTGATTTAAGCTTCTCAGAAAGGTTAGTACTGTATTTTTTGTTACTTAAAAAAAAATTCTTATTCTTTATTATGCAATTAACAGAGGCATTTATTTTTAAGATTACAAAAATGTGTTGAAGCTAAAGAAGAACTGGAAACTGATCTTTATAAGCGATTTGTCTTGGTCCTCAATGAAAAGAAAGCAAAGATAAGAAGTTTACAGAAACATTTAAAAGAAGTCGAAGAAACCCTATCGGAAACTGCACAAGCAGGGTATAATTTATTACTTTCCTTCCACTAAGTAAACATCATACATGCAATATATGTAGCTCTGTTCTCTATCTTGTGCAGGCTTCAAAGTTCAAAGACTGGGTGTCCTTGAAATGCAGTAATATATTACTTAGTTCTATAGAAGAACTTTAGCAATTCAGCATTCTCATGAATGGCAATGATACATTAATTGTGGTGTATATTTGAAGCATTCTATTTAATAATTTAATATGTTTAATTTATTACTGCATTTTTTTTAAAAAAAATGAAATAATTAGTTAATGAGAAATGAAATCTACAAACTATGTTCTCTCGCAAAGGATCTATTTATTGGACTGGGACTGCTAGATCATACTAATTGAAGATAAAGTTTATTCCCTGTAAATTCATAAAAAAAATATTACAGCTTGTGTTGATGCCATTGAAACTAACAATGGGGCCTAAAAGTGGCCATTTTTCTTAATAAGATTTAAAGATTTGTTTCCAGCTGAAAGAAAACAGATGGCTTTTGGATAAAGCCCCTTTGTATTCATATATAATTCAAAAAATATTGAACTACTAAATGTGCAGAGCTTTCAGTAATGATAGTATTATAATGCTAATGATATTAGGACCACGCTGTAATCTGTTTTCCAAGCCCAATTTGTAATTCAAAGTTTATATGTAACATTCATCAGAACATTTTGAAAGTATTTAAGATGTCCTTGTGGGAGATGCATCTGTACTCTCCATCTTTTAGGAATACGATGAGAGTCACCCAGAGGTTAATTGTTGTTGTTAGTTGCGAAGTTGTGTCTCACCCATTGCGACCCCATGGACAACGTTCCTCCAGGCCTTCCTGTCCTCTATCATCCTCTGGAGCCCATTTAAGCTCATGCCTATTGCTATGGTGACTCCATCTAGCCATCTCATTCTCTGTCGTCCCCTTCTTCTTTTGCCCTCAATCTTCCCCAGCATTAGGTTCTTCTCCACTGAGTCCTTCCTTCTCATTAGGTGGCCAAAATATTTGAGTTTCATTTTCAGAATCTGGCCTTCTAAAGAGTAGTCAGGGTTGATCTCCTCAAGGACTGACCGGTTTGATCGCCTTGCAGTCCAAGGGACTCGCAGGAGTCTTCTCCAGCACCATAGTTCAAAGGCCTCAATTCTTTGGTGCTCAGCCTTTCTTATGGTCCAACTTTCACAGCCATACATTGTAACTGGGAAAACCATAGCCTTGATTATACATACTTTTGTTGGTAGGGTGATGTGTCTGCTTTTTAGTATGCTGTCTAAACTTGCCATAGCTTTCCTCCCAAAGAACAAGCGTCTTTTAATTTCTTGGCTGCAGTCCCCATCCACGATCTTAGAGCCCAGGAAAATAAAATCTGTCACTACCTCCATTTTTTCCCCATCTATTTGTCAGGAATTGAGAGGTCAATACACACCTATAAATAGAATAAATACAGGTAGTTCGTGAGTTTAACCATTCATTCAATGGCCTTTTGAAGTTATGGCAATGCTGAACAAGTGGTAGATAGGTCTGGTCCTTGAAGTTGCAAACATTGCAGCACCCTGCAGTCACGTGTGTCACGATGTTAAAAAGTTTGCTAGGCATGAACTGACACTCAAGAGTTAAACTAAGAAAGAGTTATTGCGCAGGTCATAAAAGTTCTTATCTGAAAGTGATTTATTGCGCATGCGTTACACATTCCAAAAAAATTCCTTTCTTCTTTGTTCAGCTGCCAACTTGGCAACCGGAGCTTTTTATTATCAAAATGTAACCATTAGTTATTTCTGTTTCATTTATTTTTTTATTTTTTTATTAAAGTTTGTTTATTAATTAGAATACTTCTTAAAGACTTATTTCTTTTCTTAATATCTCAAAAGATATGCGGAAGGGAATCAGCCTCGGTCCATTGATCTCAGATTTCCCCAGGGCGTTTTTCCCCTGACAACGTGATTAAAATTTTAGGCACTTGGCAGCCGGCCCGCACTTATGACTGCAAGCTCCTCCATCTATCTATGTGCCCCCACCCCATCTTTGTTCCTTTAGTTGCCCTGATCTCACTAACCCTGCAGGCATTGTCACTCTGGATCTGGCGGCCTTGCTACGACCAACTGACCTTTGCTATCTTCCTCCTGCCACTGCTCATGAGGCATACCTTCTTCCTGAGGCCGCTGCTGCCCTTTGCCCAAAGTGCACGTGGCCTTGTCTAAATTGTGCATGGCTTTCTTAAGAGGTTTTGGAAGACGGGTATGTGGAAAATGGCCCCATCAATTCTGTTACGAAAGAAATGCCTGTCTAGAAGGATCCTTCTTTTCCATTAGTAGAGTACAGCTAGGCTTTTCTTTCATGTTGCGTTTCAGAATGAAGTTTTCTCCCTTCCTGAATTCTAGAAAATAAAATTCTGAAAGAAAGTGAACAGGACTGATTGCTTGAAAATATGTTAATTCATAATTGTAAAAATGGCAATGCACATTATACCAAGAAATCTTGGAGGTACTTAGATAATCTGCATATTGGCAAAATGTCTATCTGTCAGTTACAAAAGTCCATGTTGTTTAGAAGTTTAAATGTTGTTTAAATATTCAGATGTTTAGATGATGTTTAAATATTTTGCCAGTATATTATGACATTTTAGATTCTCAGGAAGAATTTGATGAATATGAAGGCCAACACCAAGAAAAGACAGCTGTGATTTTATATAGTTGTGTGTATAATAATTGCCTTTTTTTTAAAGACTAGAAAAAAATCAATTGTCAAAACCTCCATGTTGTTGCCAATAAAATATTCACATAATTACTCTGAACTCTATTGACATAAGAATGTCTTTACTTAAATAAAATTATGTCCATGGATCAAGTTTGGTTAAGTCTTGCCTTGGGATGAAATTTTTGAATTTAAATATATAAATGGGTTTTGAAATAAACAATAAATTTAACCAGGAGACCACTTCATTTCTTATATTTATATTTATTTTTATTATTACATTGACTTCAACATACAATGATGTTAATATATGGTATAAAATTGAAAACATTTATGGAGAGAATATTTACAATGCATACTTTGCTAACAATGAATTTTTTTGCTTTATAGAACCTGCATATTTTGGTGACCTTGGGGTATTTTTTAATATGATATTTTTATGATTAACATAACTACCTTGCTTTGCTTTATTTCTGTTTAAATATATAATGTGAGAATTTATATAATGGGATTCCTGATAACATACTCTAGCATCATCTCTATAGAATTTAGTTATTGGAAAATACTTTATCTCACTAGTTAATCTTTCATGTTAGAATAAATTTGGCATGCACCAAAAGCTTAGCATATACTTATTTTTTCCCCAAGGCACTGAATGACTGCAAAGTTTGATTTAATATTATAGAAACGTTATATACGGAGCTTTGCTGTGCCATAAATTGGGAAGAAAACATACAACAGTGTCATAGATAAGATTTTAAAAGTTTAATGACAACGAGCCTCTGTCAACATTAGTGGTAACATTTAGACAAATGGGACTAACATTGACTTTCATGGCTTTGACTGTCTCACACTGGCAGTGGAACAATAGCTATTAAAGCATTTTTGGAAAATTGAAGCTGGAGATTAGGAAAAGTAAATAGAATATGGAAATATAATGAATTCAAAAAGAAAAAGAGTGAAATGTTCACTCTTCATAAAGTGTGTGTTCTCTATTCCTTTCACTTATTTATTTAATTTATAGACCCCCTTCCCCTACCTTCAACTCTGACTCACAACTAAGGTAGGTAACTGGGTAGGTATGTAGGTAGATGAGTAGGTAGGTAGGAAGAAAGGTAGGTTGGTAGTTAGCAGAGGTGGGTTGCTCCTGGTTCGGCCTGGATCGGGTGAACCGGTAGTGGTAACGGCGGCGGGAGGCTCTGCCCACCCGCCCGGACACTTTTGTGCATGCGCAGAAACATCACACATGAGCGTGCGCACGAGAGAACCGGTAGTAAAAATAATGGAAACCCACCACTGGTTGGTAGGTAGGAAGGGAGGAAGGAAGATGGATGATACAACTGATCTGAAGAGGCAATATTCAAAAGAAGTATTGAATATGAATCAAAACAAATGGGGACAAAAGAAGGGTTCTACAATCACTTTGTATGGAACGCCCGAGAAAACGTACAATAGTTCCTTGAATGTCAGAATGGTGGTAATGACTCAAATCTCTTTTGTCTAGTTTTAGTCCCCATCATTGCAACAAGAAATGTGTTTCTAAATGAATTTACTATTACAAATGTTACCCACCATTATAAAGTAAGATTAATTAAAACCATTCCTTTTTTCTATTAAGGCATTTTGTCCCTTTCTTATCTATTTATGAACTCCATATGTTCTACAATACTAGTGTATTTTGATAAAAGTTTATTTTTCTAGGGACACAGTAATTGCTTCAAAAAGTACAGTTGGAACAGAAAATTATGAAGGAAGCACTGATGAAGAAAGTGAAAATTTAATACAACTGACAACATCAGAGTCAGGTAAGGTAGACCATGTTGCTTACATTGATGTCATTACAACCATCCATTTTAATTTATTCAAACTGTCAAGTTCCTTATTATAAGTTAATATGAAAGCATATAATTTTTAAAATCTTTAATCTTGGAGAGAATCATGTACAATAATTTGATTTCAGTGCTTTAAAAATTGAAATATTAAGATTCAGATCTTTCTAATAGTAAGTACAGGAATAAAATCTGTGCATTGAGATAGAGCAATGAAAAGATGATAAATGCTTGCTGAAAACCGGAAGATCATCTTCCTGGTGCGCGCATGTGCTCCAGGCGGCAGCTCTTCTGGTTCTTAGCACACACGGACGCTCCCATTTCAGCACTCGGTGCTGAAAAGGTTCGCCAACACTGATGTAGTCAGTCCTGGACTTAATTAAAGATTGCACCCTTGAACTGATGATTATTAATGAGAACTCAATGTAGACATGTAATGAAAAAGAACTGAATTCGAAAAAAAATAGTTTTCTTGACAGGCAGAGAACTCATTGACTTTTTTTTCCCTTTTAGCTTTATATTTAATTTGCTTAATTTTTTTTTTAATTATCGAGGGAAGCTATTATTTTTTCATTGATTTTGAGACAGAAGGCCGAAGGACACTTTTATTGTTAAATCCTCTTTCCCTAACTTCTGTCTTTTAGTTTAATCTCCAGAGAACATTGGCTTGCCTTTTCCAGTAACAGGACTTTTGTCACACTAAGTTGTAGTAGACTACTGGAAATCGTTGGAGAATTTCCCTTCTTCCAGAGGATTTTAGACATCATCCACTCATTTCTCTGCTCAGAAATTTGATGAAAAATCTCAACTGTTCTTTTTCCTAGTGTTGTATGTTTTTGAAAAAGTGAAAAAAATATCAGCAAATTTTGAAAAAGAAAATACAAGAAGAGAGAAGAGGGACCTGACTTTATTTTTATATAAATAAAAAGTACTCTATCCACAAGGGACTGGAATTTTAGTTGCTAAGCAATGTAGTTAGAAAGCAAGAGAACACAGGACTGCATCACTTAGTGATCGCATCCTGTTGCCATCATTAAGCAAATTTTACTGGTCGATAGCCAAGGTCTCACCCAGTGCCTTTCAACCGTGAGCCTCAGTAGGATAAGGAACTACCTCCAACTTCTCTCACTCACCTCTCTCACCAGTGGTGGGAATGCCAATTTTTAAAATACCAGTACGGGCATTTGTGCAAAGCTTCTGTGCATGTGCAGAAGCGTCCGGGCGGGCGGGTGGAGCCTTTGGCCACCGCTACTACTAGTTCACCCGATCCGGGCCGAATCGGGAGCAACCCACCTCTGTCTCTCACCCTCCTCCATCTTTGCCTGTTTGTTTACCATGCAAGGCTGTGGGAAGCCACAGTCACCCCAGCCCAGTCCAGTTGCTCTTGCCACCCTGCACTCCAAGATCCCTGCTGCCCTGCACTCTGCCTTCTCAGCACACCTTTGCAATCTTGTTGCTTGACCTGGCTGCAGGACTTGTCTGGTGCTGGCTTTCAATGGAAGCAAGAAGAAAGCAAAGATGAGCTGGGCTAGTGGAGGACAGGGTGGTAGGAGGCCAAAAGGTCATAGACGATGGAGAAATTGGCATGTGGAGAGAGTTGCAGCAAAAAAACCCCACCACCATTTTTAGTGTAGCCAGACTGCCAAGAGCTGAGTTTTGTTTACAGCAACAGCCATAACTTCCTGCATGGGTTGTAAGTCTCTTCATTCTGCATGTTGTAACTTTGAACGGTCACTTAACAAATGGTCATAAGTCAAGAACTACCTTTTGAAATCATGAATTGATACTCCAAGGTCTCTTCTAACAGCTAAAGACTTTCAATGAATGAAATTATCAAGAACATAGTTATTTTTAGGGGTAAAAAAACATAAATGAAGTCTCTAGCAGCTTGCAAGGGAAATTGCTCTCACATTAATTCTTAAGCCTATAAATAATGTTGAAGCAATGTCAGGGCTCTGACATTTGGTCCTAAGTAGATTTGAAACAGACCCTCAATGTGTGGGTAACTTAAATTGCAAGACTCTTTGTAAATCATTGTGCTCTCTCATGTGTTCAAAACAAATTAGAGTGTAATGTTTATGGATCTCTTAGCTGTTTATAACTTTTACCTGACTCTGCTTTCTTTGGCAAAGCATTGTACCTCTGGGAAGCTGGTTTATTTTGTTTACATATATTGTTGCTCAGACTGGGCTGCTACAGATGTCTTTAGCAAAATTATCCTCAGATCTTTGATTTGCAAAGAGTACTTTATCCTACTTTTTTTGTCATTCTTTCCCATAACATTTAAATCTTTCGGTTTGGTATACATTAGAAATAAAAGCACTCTATTCATTATTTTAAGTCATGTCTGGTACTTATTCACAGATTGATTTGGTTGTATTTTCAGCAATTAAAAGTCTCGGTTTTTCCTTTCTTTCTCCATTTGGCAATCAAAATTTGCTATGTAGAAGTAGCTCTTAACAATGCAAATCTCCAATGAAATATTGTATTATTTGTTGGTTAATTTTATCTATTTTCTGATATTCCAAAAATAAAAATATCATGGTAAAATTAGTTAGGGAGCTATTGCAATTAAAATCAATTATCTTATCTCAAAATGTGATTTCATTTATTTCAGAACACAAGATCATTTCCCCATTTGTACCTAATGCAGCACAACATGTATTCAAAACATTATTTTTCTGCTATGTTTCCATGACATTGCCTTCAGAGTTCATGAGTCAGACTAAACCATCATTGACTGGCCCAGTATTAAAACAGTCTTTCCTTCCTTAAATCAGTGACAATTTCAAGGTTCATAAAATTCATGACACTTCATCACTCATTACCTCAGTACTGGATAGGATCAGAGAGGTGCTAATTGGACATTTCAGCCTGGTATGGGTGTGTCTCATCCCTGATGGTCTGTGCAGTGCCAGAACTGACAACAGCGGTGCTATTGCAGTAGTACGTCAAATTTGTATACGGACAGTAGAGCTCTATTTTTTAGCGCAAGGGTTCCCTTTCTGTCCTTTAGCAACCCTGTTGTAGCTGCATTCAAATGGTTAGACCCTCGTCTACTCAGAGAGCACAATTTAGCAGGTGGACGCCACCATTAAAAAAACTGTGTGAAATAGTGGAAACAATCAGTAACCATTACTATAAATGATAACCTCACCCTAGTAGTAGGCTGCTCAGCTGGCAGTACTGCAAGTGTTTTAACCTTATGACCTTATAGCTTTACTACAAGACTGAAAGAATAGGACAATTGAATGGTGGGACCATCCACTGTATCTCTACATCTTGAACAGACTACAAAGGCACTTGAAATTTATTTATATATGTAAAGAATGGAAATCAAGCAAAAGAAACCCAAAATAAAAATATTGCTTTTTATCATTTCCCGTCTTTAGTTTAGGGATTTTTTAAAGTTAAGTTCAGAATGTGGTGTAGGAGGGTTATAAAAAGAAGGGTAAATATGTTGGAGCTGAACAAATGCAAAGGGGACACATAACGTTCATCAATGTGACAGCAGATTTATTCTAATACTAGACAACTTTGGAATACATTCACAGAGGTATCTGACTTGAAAATAAGCCATGTGGAACTGTATAGCAGAGTCAAACATCAGCACAGGAAATGTCTTATGACATTTTGAATTATGTCATAAGGTGTTTTATGATGTTTCATAATTTAATGTCTCATAAAATGTTTTATAAAATCGACCAACTTTCAATTCCATAGGAGTCATGGGCCCTACATTTTGACTGCATTCAGTAAGTTAGCCCAGTGTTTTTCAACCTTGGCAACTTGAAGATGTCCGGACTTCAACTCCCAGAATTCCCCAGCCAGCGAATGCTGGCTGGGGAATTCTGGGAGTTGAAGTCCAGACATCTTCAAGTTGCCAAGGTTGAAAAACACTGAGTTAGCCCATTCGAGGTACTTTGGTTCAAAAGATTTTGCCTTTTGATGAATCGTTTTGCCCAGTTAAAGATTACAGGTATCAATATTATCGGGTAGATACTTTTCTGTGAATAGCACTTAATACATCAGGATAGCTTAGACAGTTCTAAAGATTAACTACTGAGATATCATCTGAATATTAAACTAGATATTTATCGACTTCCATTCTCCATAAAATTAGGTTCCAATAGATTCTTTTGATACACATTTATTATTATGCAACAGACAGATATATCAATTAAGCACAGAGAAAAGCAGTTTCTGTTCTGTTCACAAGTTCTGTTTATCTAGGCCCCTTGAGGTATTTGGAGGTGATAGTTTCAAGCTGACATGACCATCAACAACAATGCAGTAAACAGACTGTAGTTCCAAAATATCTTGAAGGAAAACAGATCAGCAAAAGCTGAGCTAAAAAAAAAACATCCTTAGAGCTATACAGGGTCTCAGAATTAATTTGGAAAAGTTATTTGAAATATGTGAATGTGTGAATGAAGCACAGTTTAAAGCATCTGCAACTTTTTAAATGAGCCATGTCTTTTCCTCGGATCATGTGGCTGTCCTTAATGCTGCCATACAATACCAGGAAAAACACTTTGAAGAGTCATGTGGCTGCAAGTTCCAGTTCAAGTAAACTTGAAGCCATATTATTAATTATTTTTACATATTATACATCATTTAATTATTCCATCAGAGGTCTAATATGTTCAACAGAGGTCCATGTTTTTCAGTTTGGAAAACTTTCCAGAAAATCCTATACTTTTTAGTACTATCATACTTTATATTGTCATAGTGTCCCCATTGCATTTATTATGAATTACTGCAAAAATGAGGCTGCCTTAAATACACATATGTCGCATATGCTAGAGGTTGATTCTTTTGGATTTGCTATTCCTCCTCTTTAGCCTTCACGTGAACTTGAAACATTTTTAAAAATCTATTCAGAGTGAAACAATAAATGCAAATTGGCCTAAAAGAATCAAAACATGCTTCCTATTAGTTTGGTGCTTTTTAACTGTCTTTCAGAATCCTTGGCTAGCAAAATCAATATACTTCTGTTTTGAATAAAAATAGGTTGCAGAAAATACTTTTGTAGTAAGGAAACAAAGGAATAGTTAAAATTGGTACCCTTAAATTTTCTTTGTCAGCAGAGGTGGATTAAAAAACTTAATCTGAGACTAAATAGGCAACTATGGAGGCTAACAGCAAAGCAAAAGACTTTCTCTTAAATGAGAATCCATACTTGAATCAGAACATGGGCCCCTAAAGATTGACCTTTGACTTGTCAACTCAATCTGTTCTGCTGAGCTTTCCCTCAGGCCTGAAAAAGATTGACCATTTAACTTAAGATGCCTGGCAAGAATAGAATTACCTGCACTGTATAAACAAGTTACTTTAGTTGGAGTGCATAGGCAAAAGCTAAAAGAGTGCATGGAAACTCTTGGGTGATTTAGTGTGACTGTACATAGGACTTTTCTCACTTGACTGAGGGGGAGGCTGTTCAACAAAACATTCTAGCATTTGAATTTGTACAAGCTGTTTATCATGTAGGAAACTAGAAAAGCTGGTTGAAGTTGTTGTGTAAACACAGTAGAATTTGGGGCAACAGCATTTGGGGCTATGAATGAGATCATATTTATGACTACCGCTATAAAGAAAATCCCTTTTTGTGATACAACTGAAAACAGCAAAGAGTTGTTGCAGTCGTGAAACACTTCTTTCTTCAAAACTTGAGAATGTATGTAAACTCAGTTAAATATTTTATTGGAAACAGTACAGAGATGTATAGTTCTTGTAGTGCTATTTCATTTGTTATAATTAAGCAAATTGGTTAATTTCTCCTACCTTTATTTAAAATAAGGTATTTATGTTTTTGTCAAAGAGAGAGAAATGTAGCTCCATATTTAGAATATACTATCTTCTTTCTTCATATCATTCTAATTGTTTCAAACTTATCATACATTCCTCTCTGCCTGTAGATGCCAAGTAATCTGATCTTTAAGGGGAAAATAATTTACTTAATTAACTGCGAAATGTAGCTGCATCTGGAAACATCACTGAACTACTGAATATTTCTCAGATTATTGTTTCCTTATTTTCTTTATATTTCCTCAATTTCCCTTGACGCTGCAAATCATATTAGAATTGTAATTGGCTTTAGAAAACTTTAAATTAAAACATATTCAAGCCCTAAATAAAATAATTTTATATACTCTCGATATATAATGCTACTGAAATAAACTCCAGAAGTAGGCATACATGGACTCAGAAATAGGATTAGGGGAAAATAGGTATATCATGTTACCTAATTCATTTAAAAATCTACTGGATCTTCCAATCAAAGATATCCTCTCAGGGATCTAACACATTATTTATTAACATTATATTGTATGTGTCTTACCACTACTGCTGAATAATATATACCTAAAACATAAAAAACTTAGTGTGAATCATACAGCAAGTTTTTAAATGATATTTTAAAGAAGGGAAGGCATGAATAAAGGCAGAAGAAATCTGTATAGAACCAATCGATAAAAACCGAAACTAATCTGTATAATTAACAGGCAAGTGTCTTACGAGTTGAAGTACCTTCAAAACAGCTTCTTCTGAATGTAAATGATAGTCAGTCACCCTAATAGCCAAGTCCTAAGAATTTAGATCTCTTGAAGTGGGTCTGAAAAAAAAGACTTCGTCCAGATTTTGAATTACCGAAATAATAGATCATAGATTTCAGTGGATTTTCTGTGTGGTATTTTGCAGGATTGCTTGCTGATGCTTTCCAAAGATAGTGCTTTCTATGTAGCTTATCTCAGTTGTCCAAATGTAATGCAGCTAATGTATTACCAAAAACAAATATTGATGGAGCTATTGGAGCTATTTAGTGAAAGATGGAGCTATTTAGTAAAATATGATCAATTTGGAATAGGTAAAATTGAATGCTAAACATTCAAAATTGCAGCAAGATTGAGACATAATTGAACACTACAACTCTTTGTTGATAATTCACACTAGATATTATCTAAGTGGCTTTATATTCTTAATGGCAAGAGCATCATATACCGTTACACATCACAGTCTTAGCTAAATTGATTTTCTTTTGATGTACGTTTTGGGTTTTGTTATTCCTTACAGGTATATTTTTTAATATTACTTGAAGGTTTCAGTTACATATTCATTATTATTATTTTCATTTTAATAATATTTTAGAGCTGTGTTTCTTAATGTAGTCTGTGAACCCAAGATACTTTCAGGGAGTCTGCAAATTCAAATAAATATTTTAAAATTTCTTATTTTTAATTTCTAATGCAGTACATATTTATAGATACAACAAACAGAAACAAAGTTCTTCGGATTCTTCAATAATTTTTAAGAATGAAAAGGGGTCAAAGGCCAAAATATTTGAGAACCACTGTTTTAGAGGAAAAGTGGGACATAAATTTATTAAATAAAAACAAAGGGCAGCAGAACTAAAAATATAGATTTTAAACTAATGTATATTTTTGTTATCCTACTGTTACCCAACTATGTTCACAATAGTTTGGGCCAGTTAAAAGTCAAAATAAATAATTTTAATAATAGTTTAGAATATTTAAGAAATTTTATGGTTTTGGATGACATTCAAACAGTGTAAATAAATAAATGCATTGCATTTATTCCCCAAATTATTTACAACAATGGTACTGTTCGCTAGTCACTTTCTTTTCAATATGAGAAAATATTTTCAATGTTCTAATTATCAGCTTAAAGAGATAAAAATCAAATAATGAAGGTATTCTATTACAATCTATTAGCAAAATGCCAAACATGTTTCAGTCTGTAAGCAAGCCTGCAAAATAAAATTGCAAAAAAACTTATTAATCTTTATTTGAAACATAAATTAAGTAACCAGAGATGATATTGGATAAATTAAACTCTGGATAATAAATCCAAAATTCCAGGAAAATATTGCAGAAATAATTTTTATATAATGAACATGTTATATTTGAACAAGTTTTGGTTGTCAGTGCTTTCCCACTTGCAGGTACACAAAGTACGAAGTATTTATCCTGTTGATATAGTTGGTTCCTGCTAGGCATTTAAAAGTGAATCATTTGGGGCAGAAGAAACTAATGAGTACAAACTTCAGATAATAAAATTATAATTCATCAGCTTTCACCAGTTTAGTAATGGAGCTTTTACCTATCCATGTCCCTACAATTTCAAAGCATAGTACAGAGCTTTCATTGTTATGCTTTGAAGGAAACTTTAATTCCTTTCATAGTCAAAACATTTTTTTATAAACCTTCATTACATTTTTTTTTCCTTCTTGGTAAACCTATAATTGGAGCTAGAGGTTCATTTTATATCTTAAATGCTTCATTTTAACAAGCTGACAGTTTATGTCACTGCTATTAATATTATGGTTAAAGTGCATGAAATGAATATTTAACATGTAAATATAAAGAATTTGGCACTAATCACTGTCTATTCTCCAAGTTTAAAAGTATTTCACATTTTGTATTTCAGTTTTGGGTGGGGGGAGTTTGAAACCAAAGATGCTGCCTTTTGATAGGGTATCCTTGTGGCAGAGATCCTTGTAGACAGTTGGGGGGCTGACTAGTGAGTTATGAGTTATGGAAAGCAAACACTGGATTCTCCAAAGATGTAGATGTCAAAAATGATTTTATTTCCTCCTATCCATTCAGGGGCAAGGGTTCAAAACAAAAATAGACTCTTTGGAACTGCAACAGTCCAAACCAAGAACTCAAGGTAACGTTAAAAATAAAAAGTCTAACAAAGGAATTAAACTGCTCTGGTAGCATCAATTTGAGGCTTCATGTCTATGGAGATTCTTAGTCATCCAGGTCATGATTGTCCCAAAAGTGCTTTTTCAAGAGGCAGCTGGACTTCGTTTTTTCTTTGAAGACATTTTGTTTCTCATCCAAGAAGCTTCTTTACCTCCCACTGGATGGTGGGGAATAGAAGGATTTATACTCCTTGCAGACAGCTAGTCATTTGTGTTCTTTTAGCAGGTCGTTAAGGTCACCTGGAGGCTTATTCAAAATAACAATTTTGCTATCTCAAATAAGTTTCAACAAAAAGAAATTCTAATTTGCTCCAAGAAGAAGGGGTCAAGTGACATCATTCTATCAAAGCCTCTTGTATAGCTAGGTCCTAGCAGTTTTTTCTCAACCCTAATAGGATTGATCCAAATTTAATCTGAAGTGTATGCTGTTCCAAAGAAGAGAAGCAACAATGGAGAAATGTTGCCCTTCCATCCTCTTAATATAGGAATCCAGAAAGATTCCTCCTAGCTTTGATTGCGTAGGTAGATATTAGAGGGATATTAGATACTAAAGTCCTAAGTCATGCAAGGCTTCAAAGAGAACAACCAGCACCTTAAATAATGCCCAGAATTCAATCAATAATGCAACTTGTAGGGAAGTGTGATGATGGCTTTGAAAAAGAAATTCAACAGGATGCAGAGGGCTAGAAAGAAATCAAATGAAAGACCCTTTGATCTATGTTGTTCTGTACTACTGCCCATTTCAAGGTGAATTTTAATTCATCTTTATATATAAACTTCTAGTGATAAGGTGTCAACCTTGCAAGTTATTCCAGACAAGAAGTTTACCAAAAAGTTGTTATAAATTTAAATTAACAGAATTCTGCAAATCTGAAAGTACATCTCCCCCACTTTACCGTCTAAGAAACTAGAGAGAGTCCTGTCTGAGATTTTTGCCATGCTCCCATTTCTTCTGTTGATTCAGCCACTGCTTGTCTAACCATTGTGTAATCTGTGACTCCTTTCTTCTATCTCCCAATGTCATTCCCAGATACCATTACATCAATCCTGTCTTAAGCCTGCAGATCTGCAAAATATGTACAAGAAAAATAGTTATTGTTACATGCACAGACCCGGATTTAGGAATAAACCCAAACCATGAGTTTAGGTTCAGGATGGTTTATTATATTTATATAATCTGTTTTTAAGCTTGTGAACTGGTCTTTGCTAACCTCTTCCTCTTAGTTACCCCCCTCCCATGTTCCTTATCTGTGAAATGGGAATAATAATAATGATGACTTGTTGCATTGTATAAGTAGGTAATAAACCCCCAATGTTCTGTCTGTCAGTCCTCATGCCAGATGGCAAGCTGCCAGTTCAGACCTATAAATCAACATGGTTTTGAGGGAGAGGCGCATTTAGAATATAACAAATAGAAATTATTACTTCCCCTTCCCTTTCTATAGTTTTTATTCTTTTGTAAATTATTGTGAATTATTAGAGTGGATTATGATTTATTCTGAAGGCAAACAAGAATATATATGATGTAGGAGGGAAGAGAAAGAGAAAATTAAGATGCCCTTCTTATTAAATAGGAGTTTCCAGGAGAAAGGAGGTTGCTTATTTATTTAGTCAGTCTTAATAAGCTGCTCCAACCATGAACTGATAAATAGGCTTAAATTTTTAAGTTCAGTTAAAACTTAAAACAAATTCAAAATAACAATTTTGCTATCTCAAATAAGTTTCAACAAAAAGAAATTCTAATTTGCTCCAAGATGGGGCCAAGTGACATCATTCTATCAAAGCCTCTTGGATAGCTAGGTTTTAGCAGTTTTTTCTCAACCCTAATAGGATTGATCCAAATTTAATCTGAAGAGTATGCTGTTCCAAAGAAGAGAAGCAACAATGGAGAAATGTTGCTCCTCCATCCTCTTAATATAGGAATCCAGAAAGATTCCTCCTAGATTTGATTGCGTAGGTAGATATTAGAGGGATATTAGATACTAAAGTCCTAAGTCATGCAAGGCTTCAAAGGGAACAACCAGCACCTTAAATAGTACCCAGAATTCGATCAATAATGCAGCTTGTAGGGAAGTGTGATGATGGCTTTGAAAAAGAAATTCAACAAACTTTGTGAACATCAGTTTAGCCTAATTACACAGAAGAGGGTAATGAAGATAGCTTTGCCTTGATCCTCTTTAGTATATAAGAGAATGTCTGTCAGGCATTCAAGCTTTGTTATTATATCCCATAGCAATGAAATAGAGTTGCAATATTTCTTATGCTTTCTGTTTCCTGGCATGGTCTATATTGAAGGATTGATACATAGTTCTTGCAGTAGTGATGTCACTTGCATTTAATGATGTACACCTGTAACCTAAGAAGCTGCTATATTCAGCTGTAGCTTTTGGGTACTCTTCAAGAGCAGCTGGACATTGCATTAGTAACCAAGAGATGAGGAGAGCATAAGGTACTGTGATAGGAATGATAACCCTCATCCAAGAATAGTTGCAACTGCACTAAATCAAATTCAGCTAAAGTCATCCTAGCCACAACTATTTCCTACTTCCCTTAAATTTCTTGGTAGCAGTTGTATCTAAGAGTGAATTTTATTTGATATTAATCTGTTGTGTAGAAAGAAATAAAGTTAGCTAACAACTACCAGGTTTAATCACAATTAAATCTATATTTAATTAGCATTATCCCCTGAAACGAGATCAGCTCCATCCCTTATTTTCCTAAAGTTGTCAGTCCTGGAAGGATGTGTGTGTCTCAGGGAATCAGTGAGATCTTGAAATGACTTTCATGGCTAATCAAGTCTCGTGTGGTGTGCTTTTCAAAAAAAAGTATCAGTTTGACAGGTTTATTATTTTTATACTTTTTTTGAAGTAGTATATATTTCTCAGAGTCTTTTCTTATGAGATGGATGGCCATATACATTTGATAAATAAAATGAACACATGAATAAATTTCTGGGTATGTTAGTTTATGCTTCTTTATCTCAGATTCAGCCATTTTGTGTTTTTTGTTCAAAGTAGAACAATTTTCTAAATTAGGAAGAGACCAGCATCATCTTATGGTTGATTAGAATTTTATATTTTCCTGAAATATACAGTATACACACAGACATACATAATATACATACATGGGGTCGGGTGTTTCTTTGGATGCTGCCTGTTATTATAAAAACTATATTTTTTGTCTCTTCAACCACTGAAAACTTCACAGGAAACAGCTTAGAATTTTATCTTTTTCATTTTGAGCTAAACATTCATTTTACTTAAACCCTGTTTGATTGATATATCTCCTAAAGGTGGGAAGAGTACTGCAAGCTAATTATGTCAACAGCCAGCAGTTCGATTCTCACCAGCTCAAGGTTGACTCAGCCTTCCATCTTTCTGAGTTCAGTAAAATGAGGATCCAGATTGTTGGGGGCAGTATGCTGAATTTTTAAACTGCTTAGAGAGGGCTGTTAAGCACTATGAAGCGATATAAGTGCTATTGCGATAAATGCCTTAGCACACAGGGCTAGAATGTGTTGCTATAATTCATCTGTTTTTTCTTTTTTTCAATTTGGGTCTCTAATGCAAATAAATAGAACAATTTGTATACAATTTAAAACATTTTTGGCTTATAATGGCATGTTTAGAACAAATATATCTTTACTTTGAAAGGAATGTATTTTAGTACCTCAAATATTTGTGCTAGTTTTAACCAAAACCAGTAATCTAAATTTCATTTAGTTGCTTGACGTTGTGTTGTTCATTTCAAGAGATACTACATAACATGTAATGCATTTTTCAAGTGGCAAATTAATAACAGTTTTCCTGAAAATCTTAAAAGAGTGCAAGTAAAGTTAGACAAATATAGTTTGTCTCTTTGACAAATTGTATGGAACTTTATAGTTCTATGAACATTATGTAAGCAAAGAAAAGGATTTTCAAACTTTTCTTTTTTAAAGGATCAGTAGACTCTGAGCCAAAGAATTAAAGGCAGTATTCTCCATCAGAGCATGAAATGCACTCCTTGTCCTGACAAAAAACCTTTTATTAATTTACTGTGAATTCTATTCATTCACATCCCGTAAAGTCTTTCAAGAGAGGATTTATAGTCACAGACCTTATCTGGCTTGGAGAACTGCCAGACCGATATCTGCAAAACTTGAAAAGGAGTCTTGGAAAGTCACAAACCAATTAAGCGAACTAATTGTCTTCTGCAAACTCCACTCCCCTTTCGCTCCTCTTTTATTTCCTCTGGGAGGGGCCGTTCATCGTCCACCTGTAGCCTTACTCCCAAGTCGACCCCTGTTCTTTAGTTGTTCCCTGCATCTGGCAACTCTGCGCATGCGCACACTGGAAACAGGCTCCAGCTGTTCATCTGCCTCAATGATGTCTGACTCTGAAGGCAGCTGATAACTGCTATATGGCTCTGGCCTCTGACACAGAGCCCTCATCAGCCTTCCCCAGACTCCAGGACTGGCCCATGTTCCTCCCCAACCTCCTCACTGTTTGAAACAACAACCATACAAAACATTAAATGCTTCTTCTCTTCCCATATAGTCATGACATGTCCATGCCTGCTTGCCCATGAAACAGAAAAGAAGAGCTTGATAGAAATTATGGAATCTCATCCTTAGTGCAAAAGAGAATAGACTCTTTGGGTCACTGCCACACTTGAAACAAATGTATTTGTGGGAGAGGGGGCTTCAAGTCTATTTTGACTCTTGGCAACTGCTTGGATAAGTCCCTACAATTTTCTCAGCAGATTGATTGGACCAAAGGCACCCAGTTGGCTCTTTGCCTAAGGTCAGACCATCTCCTGGTTTCTATCCTGATGTCTTAACCACTACACCAAACTGAAAGAAAAATAACATTTACATTTTTTTATACAATCAGTTGAATGTTTGTAATGCTCTAAGCAAAAGCAGATATTTGATTATTCTTTATTATCCTTTGAGGATGCCTGAACCAAATATTTCGTATGGCCTCCTCGAATGATATCGCACAAGGGTTCCCCTCTGTGCATTTTAATATAGCAGAACAGAATGCATCAGGAAACAAATTTGCTTTAAATTATTACAGCAAGGATTTGTCATTATTGTTAATCTGAGGTTATATTGTGCAAAGTATTTCTTTTAAAAATGTGTATGGATACAATTTGCATATATATTTTGTAGTACTTATATTACATATGAACTAAAATTTTAAGTCTTGATACGACTAAAAAACATTTCTTTATGTAGAAAAATCAAACAGCATCTGTGAGAACTTAAATTTAATAAGTGAAACTATTATCACTAATACCTTTTATTTGTCTAGGAATGAGACCTATTGAGACCAGTATACTTATTCTAGTAATCGAATTATCCTCTGTTTAAAAGCTTGAATTAATGTGTGTTCTATCTATTAACCTAAATCCTAGGGATCAATTAATAAATGGAGAAAAATGTTTATTTTCTCTAACATTTGCATCTTGGGAAACATAAAAATGAGGTTGTATGCCATCAAGCTGGTTCCTTGCAAATCAGAAAAGGGGAATCTGGAAAATGAATTTCCCATCTTTTTCTTTTGCAAACTTTGATCTCTTCACTTGGATATTTGGGAATATTTTTAAGAAAATGAAAGGTTTGAAGATGTTAAAGAAATGGTAGAGCTACCGCTAGAGAGAATGTAAACATTTTTTAAAGTTTAGAACTCTACGTTAATAAAATGAAAGTTTATTCTTGGCAGTAGTATGTAACTAGATTAATGTGCATTTCACTGCAACACACTCCACATAGGGCTGCCCTGGAAGACTATACAGAAGTTTCATCTGATCCAGAATGCAGCGGTATGAGCAGTGATGTGGGTGTTTCGGAATGCCCATGTAATACCTTTGCTTTGCAAGGAGCACCAATTGCCAGGTTGCTTCTGAGTCTAATTCAAGGGTATGGTTGTTACTAGGGGTGGGTTCCAGCAGTCACTATTGCCGGTTTGCTCATGACCATACCGCATGCACTTGATGTGCGCTCCACGTGCATGTGTAGTGCAGTGAAAATCACTCTGCTCAGAAGCAAAAACCAAGATGGTGTCACCTATGGTGCCACCCAAAGAACCAGTTTGGGGGCATGGCAGGCCTGGGTCGCTGCTGGTTGCAGTGACCCAGGCTGCCAAAATACTACGAGTTCAGCCAAACAGGTCCAAACCGGTAGGAACCCACTACTGGTTGTTACCTATAAGTCCTTTGTGGCATAGGATTTCTTGGAATAAACAATGTTATTTATCAGGATTCTGGAACTGCACCTTCTCTGTAGAAGTACATGCCCTCTGGAATAAGTTTTCCCCTGAATCTGGATGATCCTCATTCTGCTGTTGTTTAGAACTCCAGTGAAGACCTATGACAACAAAAAGAGGGACCCCTTAGTCCATTCCATCTATACTGTGGCACTTGCCATCTTTTATCTTTTCCTGATTTTCCTGTAATTTTCTTTGCTTGATTATTGTGAGTTGCCCAGAGTTGGGAGTTGGATTACATATAAGTTTAATATTTATTTATCTATTTATATTATTATAGTTTTAGGGTTGGTTGCATAGTCAGTTTAGACTGCATTTGGTATTTTTCTGTAAAGTGGAGAAAGAACAAACTTAACATGGTGAGCAGAAGCAAATTTAAGAGGAGCAGAGGAATATGGCCTAAATTTTGCCCAGAGATATAAATGTGCATTTATGAAGGCATCAACAATTGTAACATTTGCTATTCATATTGCCTAAAATAATTATCTTGAATTATTTCTACTCTAATTACCATTCAGACTACCACAGATAAGCAGCTTCCTCATAATGTTTCCAGAATTGATAATTTAATTCCCTGTCTTATTATGTTATCTTTTCTGTTCTGACAGTCAAATCCAGAGAAGATTCATTACTTGGTAATCTAGATATTACTGATGTAGTTCCAAGTAGAAAAAGAAGACAACGGACTTCAAAAGATGGAAATACTAAACCAAAGATGACACTACAAGAAGCCCACACTTCTTCAAAAGAAAAGTAAGCCTTTAAAAACATATACAAGGGATAAATTTATAATACAAAAATCTTGGTATGTACATAAATACTTCATTTTTATTGTGAGTGTTACAAGTGAGGAATAAAACCTTATTTATTCTTTTTTTATTCACCAAAATGATATTATAAAAATAATACCTATATAAACTTTTCCAGATGAAAAATTACATCCTAATACTCTGCTTAAAATCAGTTATCTTATGCCTTAAAATTTTAATTCTTAAAATGACTTTTACTGTTTCAGACATTTGATCAAATTTTGCATCTACCAAAGCTGTACTTACTGAAGTGTGTTTCTTTGGTTTTGAGACAGTCTTCCTAGATCTCAAATGTTTGATTACATATATTAATCTAAATTATTTTCAATTATGATTTTCTTGCTGGTTATTCCTATAAAAATCCCATATGAGCTACCAGAATGGTATATAGTGTCTACCATCACATAAATATTCCAAGGAGAGAAATATAGATGTACCCCATCCTGTTCATGTTGGAGGCACCGTTTAAGACACTTCTGGGTTGAAAGGATTAGTCAAGAACATCACCTGAGAGATGCCCATGGGACTTCTTTTTTTGTCTTTGTCAAGGGCCTGGTGGGAATCCACCACAACATACAGCAGTACTTAGGTCTCAAACGCAGGCTTCCTAACCATCAACCCAGTTTCCTAACTACATGAGCCACCATGCTCCTTTAATATAGATGTTAAATTATGTCATGTCCCCCTATATGGGATTCTAGCTTATTCACACCTCATGAGGGAGAGTGAAAGTCATATAAAATATCAAACATGATGACATAATGTAACATCAGTATCTCTGCTGAGAGTGATTAATGGAAGCTACTGCATATATGCCATAATATAACTGGTTCTGTAACTATTGAGCATTAGGACGTGGAGAGCTCCTAACGTTAATGTACTACATATAATCATTTAAAGTGTGAAGGTCTGTGAGTTCAATTCCTCTTAAAGAATTTGAACCCCATAAAATAACATCTGGCTAATCATGTCGGATGAATCGTAATAGAACCAAATTGGTCACATGTTCTTCCTTGTGGTCAGTATAACTGAAAATATTGCAGGTGATAAAAATTATAGGATTTTGGTTAGATGTCATAAAATCTAAAAGAAACCGCATATTTTTGAGCTTTCCTTGATTTTTATGCATTAATATAATAGATATGTAATAATTTCAAACTGTCCTTAATATTTTCATCAACTCTTAAAAATTTTAGTACTTTAATTAGAATTGATAACTGTTGTTGGTACCTAGGGTAATTAAGAAATAAAATTATTTTTTTCTAATCATACCTCTTTCTGTCATAAAATAATCTTTCTAATCCAGACTTGTTTATATTGCACATTTTTAATTGTGTCTAATTTAATATTAATTAGGGATGTGGTGGCTCAGTGGCTAAGACACTGAGCTTGTCGATCAGAAGGTCGGAAGTTCAGCTGTTCGAATCCCTAGCGTCGCATAATGGAGTGAGCTCCGGTTGTTTGTGCTAGCTTCTGTCAACCTAGCAGTTTGAAAGCACATAAAAAATGCAAGTAGGAAAATAGGGACCATTTTGGTGGGAAGTAATAGCGCTCCGTGCGCCTTTGGCATTTAGTCATGCCAGCCACATGATCACAGAGACATTTTCGAACAGCGCTGGCTCTTCGGCTTAGAAACAGAGATGAGCACCACCCATAGAGCCAGAAACAACTAGCACACATTAGGATCCTTTACCTAATTTAATATTAATATTTTAATTCCCACTTAGGTAGTAGTATGTGAAATTGTACTTGTATTTTCTGGTGTGATTTTACTTTTAAAACTTCAGAACTAATTGTTTTCCCCTTCTTTTGAAATTTAATTACCTCTCACTATTCATTCCAGAGAAGAAAAGAATAAGCATTCTTTTGCTTTTTCTGTGGCACAATTCTTTTCAAGACACTAACCTATATCTTCAGTTAATTAGCATATTGGTGGATTCAAGATATGTGATTAATATATTTTATTTTCATTCACATTTCTTCTTTTAGATACTTTTATCCCGCCTTTATTATTTTTATAAATAACTCTGATACTTCCTCCTCCCATATTTCCACCAAAACAACCCTGTGAGGTGGGTTGGACTGATAAAATGACTGGCCCAAAGTCACTTAGCCAGTTTTCATGCATTTTTAATGTTCCATTTATAAATTTTATAAATGTAAGCAGTCATTAAAGCTATTTTAAGCTTCCAAGATCTATTTGCTTAAATAAATGCTATTTAAGATAATTCTTTAAGATTAAGACAAAAAGTAGTGTTAGAGCTTCATTGCTGTATTAGTAATTAAAATGGGTATTTACAAATACATGAACTTCAGATATTTTTGCAATACTTTTCATGGGAGAGGTCAGAATCTTCATGCTATTTTCTACAAATTTCTAATTTAAATTTTTGATGTTACATTTTTATTTACTAAATTGTTCCATTAGATGAAGCATCACTATATGTTTTGGCTCTTATTATCCCTTTCATGAAAGAAGCAAACAAGAAATACAAAATGGCAGGAACTGCCATTATATCAGAAAAAAAAGACTTCTTTATAGTTCAAATGCAATAAGGTGCTCTATATAAAGAGATTTCACTATATCGGTAAAGTACATAGTAAATTAAGTCTTTGGGCTGAAATCTTGACTGAACTTTTTGCAGCCTAGTGAAACACTAAGATTACTATCCTGGGATTCTGGTTAGAATAGAGTTCTTTTCCTTTTTTGTGAAAGCATTTCCAAGAAATCTCGGTGGAACAAAATCACTCTGTACATCAGGATTTTGGAAGGCAACGTCATGACATAAATTTCAAAATGGAATCTTCAGAGTAACTGCTAAATTTTGATCAATGTGTTTTTCCATTTTGCAAATAATAAGCTATAGAAGTTGCAGCAATAAAGTTCGAAGGAAATGTCTGCTTTATATTTTAATATGCACAAGGCTGAGGTAACTCTTAAATAATGGTCCTGTCTCTTACAAAGGGCAGTGATGGTTCTTAGTCAAAACTATGAGACATTTACTTGCTTACTTGCTTACTTACTTATTACTTACACTTTTTAATTGCCCATCTCCCTCAAAAAGGGGCTCTATAACAATAACAATAGGGTGACAACATTTTCTTTATCTGCATATTTGACATAAAAGTATGACTTAAGTCTACTCAGAAGGATGTAGAAGAACAAACCTTCTAGAAATAGGTTTGGAAGCAGTAACATTGGTGCTTGTTACCATTTGTCCCTTTCCTTAAAAAACAGGAGCCTCGAAGTGGGGCAGGATTGAACTTGGCATGCTGAATAAAAAAGTGAAGCCTATTTTATTATTTGCAGGAAATGTGAATGGTTCATTTATCCTGGCTATGGCAAAAATCTCCAGCTTATTTTCAGGGTCATGACTCATCTTGCATCTGGATCCGAAACCAGTGTGGTCCAGTGAATAGTTTATTAGGCTTGAATCTTAGAAATCTCATTTCATATCCCAGCTCAGTCCTGGTCTTACTGGGTGGCCTTGGGCAAGATGCTCCCTGGGCTGATTCCTCCATCTGTAAATGAGAATGCTAAAGACTAACACCATTGTGCAACTTTTGAGGATAGGTAAAGTTATTATGGAAGTCTTATAACAAGTTATGATACAAGATATCTGAACCAGGATACTTGATATTTAACTAAGGTTTGCTCCTTTTTAAAAAAACCAATTCATGTCCTAGTTGTGTTAAAACAGTCTTTGCTGAATAATGCTAGTTGAATTCTGTTGTAACTACTACATTTTTGTCAGGCGGATCTGAAAAGCCACGGCTTTGCATTTTGATGCTGAGAACTTTTCTCTCCTGCTGCCACTCTGTCAATTATACTTTGAATTGGAGTGGGTTGCAAACAGGGATCAAAGAAAACTAAAGACTAACATTTTTCTTCTGGTGGGTGTGAGACTGACCTGTGCAAAGACACTCTCATGGGAATTTTAAGTGCATGGCTGCTGTACCATCTCGTTTAGTAATGTATATTATCTCCTTGGAAATGTCTTGCTAAAGTTGTGTAGGATTTTCTTCAAAACACTATAGAGGACATAAACAGCTTTTTTTTCTCGATAACCCTCTGCCTTCTTAAAAGCATAGCAAGTCTGGGGTACATCATGAATTCCTGAAGGATTATATCTCTTCTTTTGCCTAATTTATTGCTTGTGGCTCGCTTGTTTAAACTCTGAATTCAAGCTTTGTTTAAAATGTGGTTTGCTACTACCAGTGATTCAAATTGCAAAACGCTTGGCTTATCTTGAATTTCAGCTTTCTCGGAGGACCCTGCAGACGTTGGTATTGTTGTCTCATATGAAGCAATATTTTACTGAAAAGGTTTAACTCTCTGAAACTGGATGCCCATATAAAAAGGCATCAACCTTTTCCACAGCCCAATGAGAGTATGAAGTTTATACTGCAGTTCCTTTATTAAAAAACATTATTATTTTCTTTCAAGCATACAGTACATGCTAACAAAGCACTGCATTTTAGAAACATTTACTTATTCTAATTTACTGGGTGTTTAGTGCTTTTATAGTGTTCATTTGCAAGAGTTTCATACAGATAAATTGGTTTTTGGAAGACTAGTACTGTAAACTCTTTGTCTTCTATTTCTGTTTAAGTCTGTTTCATACAAAATCCTTAGCAATGCAAAATGAAATAATTAAAACAGTTCAAACAACAGTTATAGGTTAGAAACTTGCTTCTTCATCCTTTACCTCTTAATCCCAGAAAGTTATTCAATTATGACTTTCCCCATCTATTGCCTCAGTATTTTTTTAAACAAAACCTGAAACCAATTTTGAAATCTTTAAAAAAATTATCCTGCCTGTATCATTTTATAAGTAAACAATGTGGCAAACATACATAATATTCCTATTTTCTCCACAACAATACATTTGTGAGGTGAGTTGGGCTAAGAGTGACCAGCTCATAGTCACCAGCCAGTTTTCATGCCAAAGGTAGAACTTTGCAGGCAGGATCACTATTTTGTTCTTTGTTTTAGGTAGGAAAGTATCTTTATCCAAACTGGAAGGACAGACTGAGTTACTAAAATCTTTACTTAATAACATACATTCCTAACCCAAATGAGATGTCAGTGGAATATTATTTAATCACATGCTGTAAGTGTTTGACTTCTTTGAGGAAGAGGTACAGGAATGGCATAGATATTGGATATTAATGCAGTACATTCTCAAATTGATGCTATTTTTTTGGCAAATCATGTATAATTTGAGAAAATAGGAGGAGATATGGTAGATAGATCATTTATATGCTCTCTTTAATATGAACCAAAACATTAGACCCATACTATCATTTCTGTTTGCCCAAAGCTAATCAATCATTTTTTCTCATGTTGACCATAAAAATGGGAGGTCTTCATTTGACATGAAACATAGCATAATTCCAATTAATAGTAGGCGGCTAGAAGACTTGAGTTCTAGGTAAAGCTTTCATGTCATGTTTATTAAAAATGATGTGATGTTGATGTTCATTATGTTTCATGTCAATGGAATTAAATCATTCTCATAGAATAAGCTTTTAATTGGTCTTTGGAAAATGAAACTGCAATAGAAGACACTTTTCCCCCCTTTAAATTGCATTGCCATAGGCATCATATTTTCAATTATATAAGCAGAATTACAATTTAGAAAACACTTTAAATTGCTAAATAAGAATATCTAATAAAAAAAATTGTATGAAAGAAAGCTCTTCACCTTAATATGCTTACTTTTGCTCCATCACTGAAACAATTTAGTCATGACTAACTGGCCTTATTAGGTTC
Organism: Natrix helvetica; assembly: GCF_964273705.1. NCBI lineage: Eukaryota > Metazoa > Chordata > Lepidosauria > Squamata > Natricidae > Natrix > Natrix helvetica. The sequence continues at coordinate 39,164,412 of NC_138552.1, forward strand.
CAAGCCTATCCGTAATAAAACCATTAGGTTTTTATTCATCCACGAGTGGCATTATATAAATTAATTTACCATTTTAAGGGGGTTGGGTTTTGCAGACTTGTAAAATTCCTACCTTATGGGTTTGAGAAATTGATGTGAAACTAAGTGGTTTGTCTAGTTGTTTGGATCCCATTGAGACCTTTGAAGTCCTAATCATCTTCAATTATGTCCATGAACAAATCTGTATACAAAGTAGTAGAAATTTGACAGTATTCTAGGAACAAATCCCTTTAATATGAATTCCTTTAGATAGTGAAATAGGCAGCATATAAATTAAATAAATAAATAAGGGATACACAACTTTTTATGCATGTATGTAAAATAGAAATGCATTAATATTGAATATTTTCTGTAATTAGTTTGCATTGTTTCTAGCAACTATATTGCTGCTTTCTTATGTTTAAGAGAACTGGGCTGCAGAAAAATCTTGACAACAACCAAGTGGTATAACCAATATGTCTGCTGCTGTTTAGCAATCATCTGGATGTTTTCAGCCTTAATATGATAACCCTACAATTTCTATAGAACAAAATATGTTCTAGATATTTTGAGTATTGTCAGTGAATAATAGCAAGCACTGCATGTATCTCCTTATAATAATTCAAAGTTCCTAAAGTTGAAAATGATTCAATAATAACAAAAGGCTTAGTGTGTATGTTTTGTGAAGGTATGTTCTGGTGTAATTTAAATTAGTTTTAAAAGGTGTAAGTTTTTAATATGCATTGGAACTTGGTCCTCAGCTGAATTTTGTTTTGACAACTGTGACTACTTCTATGAATCTACACTCCATAGAAAAGTAAAGTCTTTGGGCCTATTTGGTTTTTGTGTGTGTGTGTGTGTGTGTTGCCAAACTTCTTATAATTCAAAGTCAAAGTTTGAAAGATTAGACAACTTTATATTGAATTGATAAGTTCAAGCCCTCTTAATAAGGGTTTGCATCACATCTATCCTTATTTGTTTGTTTGTCTGTTTTGTGCCTTTATATTTTTATAAATAACTTAAGGTGGCAAATAGTCTTTCTTCCTCCTATTTCCCCCACAACAACAACCCTGCGAAGGTGGGTTGGGCTGAGAGAGAGTGACTGGCCCAAAGTCACCTAGCTGGCTTTCATGTTTAAGGTAGGACTAAAACTCACAGTCTCCTGGTTTCTAACATGGTGTCTTAAGTACTAAACCAAACTGGCTCTCTGATTATTACTTTAATTTGTTATATAAAGTACAGATTTGCTTTTATAATCATTGTATAAAAACAGGAGACATAAGCATGAATTTAGCATTTGCCCTTACATTATAGTTGAGAAAGATTGATCAATTTCTTCTGGAATTATAGTGAAGTTTCCTTTCAAATCTGAAAAAAAATTGCAATGATATCATATCTGGCTAGTCAACCATGATCAAGTACTACTGAACCAGTGAAGCCACTTACAAATGACTAAATAATTATTACTGGGGAAAAAAATCTATAAGCTACAGTAATTACAATGTATCTCCTTATAAGGCTTCTTAACCGTGATTACTTTTAAATGAATTTGGCCACTTTTGTGTTAAATGTATTGGTATGTGAGAATGACTTTGGGAGATAGGAGGAAGAGCCATAGACTAGCCCAGCATCATGCAAAAAGTATGTCAGTCCATAAAAACAAATGGAAAGTGAGAAGTGTTTCAGAAGGAAAACTCCCTAGTTTTTTGGATAGTGAAAGTACAAGACAGAAGTACTTCAGACTTGCAAAATTCTGTTAATCTAAGCTTGCAATGAAAATAATTTTAGTACTCATAGTTCCTGCTTCTTGTCTGAACTACCTTAAAGGTCTACAATTGATCCCCCAAAGTGTAGTTCTTTTATGTTATGATGTCATTCTTATATCCTTTTCGCTTTCTGAGTTACAATTTTGATTTTTGTCTTTCCAACTATGATTTTAGGGCAAAATCATAGTTCACTGATAAAATCTAGTTCCTGGAATATTGAGTTAAGAGGATTAGTAGTTATAGAAAAGATGCATTAGACTGCAGGTCAAATTACATATAGGAAGATGGACGAATGGTGTGATCTATCACAAAGTTTTTTATACAGTATTCTTAAATTTTTCACAAAGAAACTCAATATGTATTGGACAGATTTTGGTTATGGTTCCAACTATCTATATTCTTCATATCCTTTTATTATCAAACTCATTGTTAGCATGGTATTAACCAAGATAGTTTCATTAGGATGAAGGTAAAAGTCCATGATTAGCAATGGCAGTAGCACTTAGACTTATATACCGCTTCACAGTGCTTAATAGCCTTCTCTAAGCAGTCTACAGTTTACAGAGTCAGCATATTGTACTCAACAATCTGGATCCTCATTTTACTGACCTCAGAAGAATGGAAGACGGAGCCTGGTGAAATTTGAACTGCAAATTTGCAGACAGAAGCAGAGGTAGCCTGCAGTATTGCATTCTAACCAATGCCCCACCACTGCTCTTAATATAAGGCCCACTGTTTCAGTGATAATATTCTAATTATGACTCTTGACTTATGCCCATAGTATTTAAACAAGGAGTTTTGTGAACCACTTTTACAAATAAATGCTTGATGGTTTACAACTTATTTAAACTAAGCTTCTAAATAACTTATCTGAGGAAGATTAGTTGGACATACATGAGTATAAGAAGAAGTTAGTTTAATTTTATGTGTGTGTTTTGTAGAGTAATATAATCTCTTATTCAAATACTTTGAAAACATTGTAAAATTATGTTTCATATTACATTGAGCCTATGGGAAATAAGGAAACGCTACCACATGCTGAAATATTTTAGAAGCTAGTGTTACTATATGCTTTCATAGATTATCTTTTCATTACATGGGATATTTTCAGAAATCTCATTTTAGTAATACATTTATGAAAGCCACTTTAAAATGCCTGTTCCATCTACGAAGTAATTTTAAGGCCAAAACTCCCAAAAATATTTGATCAATCAAAAATTGTTCTCAGCCGAACATTAGTTTCTTCATTATAGTACAACTATACAATGGATTCTGTACCTTTTCAGATTGTAATTTGCAACTTCCTAGCAAACTTAGTTTAGCATGGGAATCTCTTTTGATTGTGCAGACATGTCTCTTCTGGCCCTGTTCCTCTCAAGCCTTCCCTATCTTGGCGGTTTTTAAATTACAGTTTTGTCAAGTGTTCACCCATTTGTAGCATTTAGTCTATGTCAAATAGTATATATAGACTGGAGTGTTTGCCATGAATGTGCAAGTTGCAAACCCCCACCCCTCATTTACTGGCAGCCTGATAGCATCTGACTGCCAGTCAACTTATAAGAGGGGAAGTTGTCCTTTGTCGTACAGGAATGAGATGTCTTTGGCACACAGGTTTGCCCATGCCCTAACAGCTTCCCTTCCTGAATAGAAAAAAAAGCTTGATTTAAAAAAATACTAGTAGCAAAAATCTGGGGAAATGGAAGAAGAAACTGCTGTATTTGAACTGGGGAAATTAACATGGTAGCAGGCCTGTCAAATGGGCAGCCTATGGGCCAGATACGGCACCCACTGGTTGTGCCCGCCCCAGCTCTGCAAAGGCAAAAAAATTGTGATATGTCACGTGACTCAATCAAGTTTGATACCCATGTGATATAGCATCTCCAATAGCACTTACATATTGTTAGAATTACCTCAAGAAGTTGATGAGGTGCAAGGAAAAGAAGCATAGGATTTTATTCCTTTTCTTTATTCCTTTCAATATAGTATTGGGATTTTTTAAAAAAAACTGTCTTATACTATGAGATTGGTAGAATCTCATTCTCATTCCTCATCTTCCTGAAATCCCTTTGCATGGCCAAATCTTTGAAAAGTAGGAAACCCTCTGGAAAATTGTGCTTAAGTTGAGAGAGAGAGGAAGGAATGAAAGGAAAATCTGCTTATGTAACAATAGGCGAAACTCTTGGGAAGCAATGCAGCTGTTATTTCAATTAAAGCAGATGTGTTTTTAACCATCTAGGCAGACCTTGAGAGCAGGTGGTACATTTTTCTCTAGAGAAAGCCATCTTTATTGTCACTGTTTTTCACACAGGTAGTTTCATGTAAGTTACAATAAGGCTGTTCACCAGCTTAAATGAGTAGGGTAAAGTGCTGTGAAATTACCTTTTTATGTAGGTAGAAATATATCACAGCTGTGAATGAAGTTTGAATGAAAGCAATGTTAATTGCAACAGCTGAGATAATTCAGATGTTGAAATTTACATATCATCACATGTGAGCTGTAATGCTTTGGTGACCTAATAGAAAAATGTTCCTTTTGAGGGAAAAGGTGTCATTTTATTTTTGTTTTGAAAAATACTATTTATCAGAAAGATAAGGTTTTCTTCAAATAATTTACTTTTTTAAATGAGAATTCCATTGAAATTTACTGAAAATATAAAGTAATCATAGCAAATGAATTTCTTCTAATTTTCTTTTCTGACAAGATGGGTTGGATATCCATTTGTCAGAAGTGGTGTAGGTTTTCTGCCTAAGCAGGGGGTTGAACTAGAAGACCTTCAAGGTCCCTTCGAACTCTGTTATTCTAAGTTCTTGATTCCACTTTCAAGACCTGTTGCATTTAAGAGAACTAAAAATATTTGTTCCGTGTTGAAATCTGAATATAGTTTGAGAATCCATTTATGAGATTTTAGTAATGCCTTTCAAACCCAAATTCATCCAGGAGCATACTACTTTTCACTGTTTATTCAGCTTAATTGACAATCAACACCACAGTCATGTGTTATAAAGAGGCCATAAGTATTTAGACCACAAAATATTTTCATGGGGAATACTATAGAATCCCTTCTCAGCTGCACCACTCACTAACAGATGCCAGACCAACATATAAATGCAAGCCAATATCTTTTCTTAGAAACGACTCAAAATATTAATCCCTGGGCCTTATGTAATGCCAGTGTATGAAAATGTAAATAAGATACAATCTAGAATGTATAAATTCTAGAGAACTATAAAAAGGTCTCAAGATTAACCTTGTGCAATATTTTGTACATAAAAATTCTGAGTTTGGAATGCTTTCAATGTTCATTGGTATTCAGATTTATGAGACTAAGCTTTATTGTACTTGTAGAATTTTAATTTTCATGTAAACCAGTGTAGAAAAAATATTTGGCTATGAGAATTAGAACACCGTTAATGTCATAAATGCTGCTGTAAGGTGGTTTTTTTTGCCAGTTTTAAATCTACCTTTTTGCCTTATATACTGAAATATTAGGCATGCAATCTACCTTGGAAATAAGCAGAGCATCCATGATTTGAATGAACTAGTTAAGTTAAATATAGTAGTTGATTCGCTGAGACTGAATTAAGCTGATTGAATAAAAACTGTGGATGCAAAAACATCCATTAAAATTACTGGATTTCTTTGAGGACTTCTGATCAGTGCATCCACTGTATGTTAACTACTGTCGCATTCCCAAGACTGCATGGAATAAAGTATATCCTGAGCAATTGATCGGAGGTGGAGATGCTGGCTTTCTGAATGACAAGTATCTGACTTAGTTATGCCCAGGGGGTAAATCCAGATTACATAACTTTTAGCATAATTTCAATTATCTAAGGAAACAGAAGAAAAGAAGTAGCTATCTAATCTTTTCTTCACAGTTAACTCAATTAGAAATGTAGTTTTGGATAGGTTTTAAGAAAATGAAAATGGTAAATTAAGCAAACGAATAACTTCTTTCAATACAGATAAGGCATTGTTCTTCAGACAGCTGAATAAAGGAAGAAGAACATGACTTGGAAACAATCAATAGTTCTTTGTTAACAAATTACTTTTTAAAATCTAATATTATCCCATTGGTAATTCATACACTTAAGTAAAAGTCAAACAAGGGTTTTATCTGGAGGAAATCTTGCTTTTCCAGATGAATAGGGTTTTTTTTTTTGCATGAGGCAAAAGAGTATTTTTTCTGTGGCTCAGTAAATTGTGGAGTCACTTCTGGTCTGGAAAGATCATAATTTCAGGGGGCTTTTTAAAATTTGTAGCTAAACTTGTAGTTTAGCATTTTGTATTACTATATTTTTGAACATTTTTATAATTGTCAAAACAAATTGTTGTCTTTTTGCATACATTTTGAGTGCACTAAAAAAATCTGCTGCAAAATGAACTCTATTGATTAGTAACAAGTATTAGTATTTAAATGAAAACAGGTAATTCTTCAGGTTTATGTTTAAGTCTAGTTAGGTTTTGTTTTGTATAGTTAAAACATGAAATCAATGTGCCGGAGAGAAAGCCACATTTTCCTGTTATCGTAGAGACAGCAGCCAGACTGGGTATGCTCCGTCCATTAACCAATCGGACTGAGTCTACACTTATGATGTCATCGGGCCCTTGTGGCTCCTCCCCAGTTTTCAGACTCAGTCCAACCTGGATTGGCTGTGAGAATTGATCTCTCCTCCAAATTATTTAATTATATCTTTAATTGGTGAATTTTTCCAAAAACTTTTGTTGTTCCTTTAAATTGGTTCCTTAAATTATCCTTTATTCTACAAATTGGAGGGAAATTTGACACTGATTTCTGACTGCCTCTCCTCAGCCGTCTGATTGCCTGCAGCCACGAGTTCGCTCAGAAAGCCTGCCTTGCAATCAAATCGGTCAGCTCACGAGCTACGGCTCCATGGCTGTTTCCCCGCGGCGCTCCTTGATTCTGGGCACTGAGGGAACTTGTCAGGAAGGTGCTACGTCTACGCAAGGCATCCCTTCTTTTCTCCCAAGTCTTGGCAAGATGGTATCCTGCTTCGGGATTGTCCCGTGGGCCAGGTTTCACAGCAGGAGCCTTCAATGCTTCATGCTTCCACATCAAAAGGCCGACAGGGGCAACTCTCCTCTCAGGGTCCCCCTTCCCAGACAGGTATTAAGACTCTCTCAAATGGTGGCAGTACCCGGCGATTTTGCAAGGGACCTTGTTCAGGGAGCCGTGGTGTCTCAGTCTTATGACGCATGCAAGTCTGACAGGATGGGGGGCACACATGCAGGACCTAGTGGCTCAGGGTCAATGGTCCCTCGAAGAGAGACAAAGCAGCATAAATTGGCTAGAATTGCGAGTGGTTCGACTCGCCCTCAGACACTTCCACCACAGAGTTCAGGCCTGACACATATTAGTCCTCACAGACAATACCACGACTAAGGCACACATAAACAGACAGGGGGGAACTCGTTCCTGGTCCCTGATGCAGGAGTCCAACCTGTTGTGCCAGTGTGCGGAATCTCACCTGTCATCTCTTAGGGCAGAAGGGTCTCCACTGTCCAAGCAGACTGGCTGAGCCGGACAACGATAGATCAGGCAGAGTAGAGCATCCATCCGAACCTCTTCCATCAACTGACACTACGGTTCGGCATCCAGTCCTAGACCTGTTCGCGATGGCAGACAACAGCCAGGTAACCAGTTATTATTCAAGGTTCATGGACCCCATGGCAGAGGGAGTAGACGCTGTCAGATGCCAGTGGCCCAGGGGTCTCCTGTATGCATTTCCTTCCCTTCCCTTCATTCAGAGGGTAATTCAAAAAATGCTGGAGCAGGAGGCAGAACTGTTGCTGCTATCGTCGAATTGGCCACGTAGGCCTTGGTATGCCGACCTAGTGACTCTGTCAATCTCCACCCCATAGCACATCCCATGGTCCCTCCTGTCTCTACACTAAGGGTCAGTTTGTCATCCCGACCCCCAGTGGCTGCAATTAACTGCATGGCGATTGAGCGGCAAGCCTTAACAACTGATAACGTCTCCCTCAATGTCATTGCTACCATTCAGGCATCACTACTAACCGCATTTATGATGCCACGTGGCGTACTTTTGCTCTGTTGTGTTCCAACCAGACTGTTGACCCACTTAGGGCATCCATTCCACAGATATTGGACCTCCTGCAGAGGGGGCTTGATCAGGGACTTACCCTTAACGCGCTACGCCGACAGGTGGCCTCTCTGGCCTCTGTTCTGGATGGCTTGGCATCCGAACATCTACCTTCTCACCCCTTGATCCGGAGATTTCTCTGTGGAGCATCCAACCTGCGTTCCTCTGCCATACATAGATATCCAACTTGGGACTTACCTCATGTCCTAGAGGCTTTGACTTCCGCACCCTTTGAACTTATGAGATACACTTCTTTGAAACTGTTGTCCTTCAAAATGCTGGTTTTGGTGGCTGTAACCTCAGCCAGACGTATTTCTGATTTGGCTGCTCTTTCAGTTAGGCATGACTTGTGCGTGTTCCATCCAGACTGAGTTGTCTTAAGACTAGACCCGACATTCATACCGAAGGTCAATAGCTGTTTCCACTGAGGTCAGGAGTTGACCTTACCTGATTTCTGTCCATCTCCCCATCACAAGAGGGAGTGCAAGTGGCACACTCTTGACTTACGTCATTCCCTCAAGACCTACATCGACCGCACTGCCTCCTTCCGCCACTCGGAAGCTCTCTTCATCTCCTTTCGCCAGGCCTCCTTGGATACCAAGGCTTCATCGTCTAGTCTGGGGCGCTGGATAAGAGTGTATTAAACTGTCTTATGAACTTCAATCCATATAGGTCCCTGCAAATATTACAGCTCACAGTGGCACGCAGTGCTGCGACATCTGCGGCTTGGTCCACTCGAGCCACCTTGGAAGGAGTTTGCCGGGCGGCCACCTGGGCGTCTCCCACAGTCTTCATACGTCATTACAAGTTGGACAAGTATGCGTCGGCTGACGCGGCCTTTGGGCGCAGGGTGCTGCAACAAGTGTTTGTGCCCTAATGGACCTTTTTTACAATTTCCCACCCTAGTGGACAGCCCAGTCTTTGATACATCCCAGTCTGGCTGCTGTCTCTACAATAACAGGAAAATGGACTATTTTATTTATGATATATTTGAATATTATATTCTGTTGTTCGTTGGCATGTTTTCAGCCCTTCAAGATTTCCATTTCAAACTCTTAATTTATTTTTGTAGGTGTTAAAATAGAAGAATAGAAGAATAGCATGGCAGTTTGCTGCCATGCCACAAATTAAATTGACCTCAGAGTTATTTATTTTTTAGTTTTAGATACTGGATTTCCTTTAAATAAAGGAAAAAAATAGTTTTGCCAGAATAATTTAATCCCAACCTCAGCCAATCACTGACAATTAGTTAAGCAATACAAACTCTAACTGTAATAATATTACTCATGTCCTACTTTGATCATCTGCCCTGCTTGCCAAATGACAAGTAGGAAATTTGAAAGCAAAATACTAAACCATTTATGAATATTTGGCAATTCTCTCTGAGTTTTGTCTCTTAAATTCTAGTGTTGGGTGGAGGTGCACTAATATTCCTTCAGCCTTATTTTCAACCATCCCAGAACATTGAAATTGATTCTCCACATTTATAAACATTACTTGCCATCAAAGCAATTTTGTTGTCAAAATTAATAGTACCCAAACTGAATGTTTAGTAATTTATAATGGACAACTGGCATAGAGAGGTAAAATTGGATCCAACTCTTTAATTCCTAGTTATGGGTTGCATTTTATGAGATGAGTTCTATGAATTTTATATTGAGTCGTTCCAGTTATCAGATCTAGGAGAAGACTAAATTAGGCTTTCAAATTTGAAGACTAGATAGGTTGAATGAACATATTTCCTGATATAGCTGGCAGTCAGATGTAATCTCAATGTGTAGGCTAAGATTACGTTGCTACTTCATCTGCCATTTCTTTCTATATAATTTCTCTTCTTCCTATAAACTTTGAATGGGATAGGAAGACATATAAGGGAAATGGACAAGTGTGAAAATTTTACTCAGTTGTTCTCACTATATGTAAGTTCACAGGTAGGGAAGCTGAGGAAGGTTACACTAGTTCATTGCTTTATCACAGATCTTATTACATGTTATCTACTACACCTATTTGTTGATTCATATTGTTTCTGTTCAGTCTAAAGCAGATATATGCCATATTTAAATTTTCAACCATATACATTTACAAACAGTAGCATAGTATTTTTTTTGTCTTGTATCTAATTTCTGATCTTTTTTCATATTTGCACATTTGAAATGCACTGAAAAAAATAATCTGCTGAAAAATGAACTCATTATTGATTAGTTACAAGTATTAATATTGTAAATGAAAGCATAATTCTTTGATTCAGTTAAATTTTGTTTTGTATGGTTAAAACATAAAAACAATGTAGCGGAGAAAAAGCCACAGTTTATTTATGATATATTTGAATATTGTATTCTGTTATTCAACCATTAAATTGAAATTATTGGCATATTTTCAATCAATTCAAGATTTCCATTCCAGACTCTTAATTTATTTTACAGATGTTAAAATAGAATAGCATGGCAGCTTGCTCCCATGCCACAGATTAAATTGCCTTCAGTTTTGCCTCTACATCCACTCTTTTGGCCTTGTGAAAGGCCCAAAAACTGGTTCTGCCAACTGGTCAGGGGCCCAATAGGGACAGGTTATTCTGGAGGTGGTTAATGAACTTAGATAAGACCCCACTTCCTGCCCATGTGCATCTTGCTCCCTTCCTTCCCATCTTTATTCATTTTTAAATCAATTTTGGTGTTAATTGATTGTAAGCTGCCTAGAGTCGCCTCTGTGTGAGATGAGTGGCATATATGTTAAATAAAATAAATCTTAAAAACAGTGCACCATTTTAAAAATACCTATAATATATTATTGAGCAAATTAAGCATGAATGTTGAAGCAGAGAATGCAACAGATTTAATCAAACACCTGGTACTTGTTAAGGTGTGTACACACAAAGAGGGAATAATATATTTATCAAGTACTATAGTGAATTCTTGGCAAAGGTGATACATTCAAAAGAACACCCCCCCCCCAAATTTTAATATTCAGGTAGGTATGTAAAGGAGAGCCAAAGTTTGAGATTTATATAGAGCAGGGTTGGGCCAAATTAACTCATTGCATAATTAAGTTGGACCTTTTTATTTCTCTGATTATACTGTGTGGCAGATGATTACTTTTCATACTGTATTGGTAAATTACAGGTTGGATGACTTTATTTATAAAATAAGTGAAACAAGAATCAAACTGCATTCACTCAAAATCCCCTTTATATACAAATATAGTAGAATAGCTGTGTAGTGTTCAAACGTTAAGCAAGAAAGTTGCCTTAGATATGGTAAGGTTTCCTATAACTGCTGGTGGCTTTTTAAGGAAACCATGTCTTTCCCTTGTCTCCTACAGTACCTTCATGGGGCCAGGAAAATGGGTTAAGGTACATTAAGGGGACAGTAACATTTGCTCATTGCTTCCTTATCTCAAATGCACTTTCTGAACCTCACTGACTTAAATGTGTGCCTTTCTGGGCTTGAAATCCTTACCAGGTGTAATCAAGAAAAGATACATATCTTTAAGGAATTGCTGATAGGTACAGCAATCATATGAAATCCATTTTTTCCCTCTTCAGATCTGAATTTTGTACACTTTGAGTCAATAGGACTCACATGAAGCATTGATAACATTCAGGGGCAAAGTCGTACAAGAATTCAGAAAATCCCAAAGGAGGAAAACATACTTTCACAAAACTTCATGGACAATTTCCTCAGTTTTTGACTTTTTTTTTATGCTCTCACCACCTTTAAATTTATCTCATTGATTTCATAAGTTCTCTTAAATTAATATTTCTTCAGATACAGAAAGGAAAAAATTCTAGTAATATTGATGAACATCAGTAAATATTTAAAAGTAAAGCTGAATTTTAATCATATTGATAATTCTTCTTGTTATAGTCTTGAAAATACATTGTCCTATCCAACATATTCTATTTTGTTAGCTGAAATATTTGTTTAGCAAGCATATTCAAAGATAATAGTAATTCAATGCATTTCCCCATAGTGTTAATCAAATTTATTCTACAGTTTTGACATTACTTAATGATGGACCCTGTTTACCCGAAAATAAGACAGGGTCTTATTTTCTTTTGCCCCACGAAATATGGCATTGGGCTTATTATAGGGGAGGGCTTATTATTTCTGGGGCAGATGAGAAGCGAGGCGCGCCTTTTACCTTTCCAGCTCCGTCGCATTCCTCGCCATTGTGCTCAGGGAAGCGGCTGGTAAAAAAAAAACCTTCAAACATTTTGAAATCGCGTGAAAGTTTTTTTTTTTTACCAGGGGCTTCCCTGAACACAATGGCGAGGAATGCGATGGGGCTGGAAAAGTAAGAGACGCGCCTCGCAGGCCAACACCACCTACCTCGCCCCAATGGTAAAGGCAGCCTGCCTGGTTTTCTTCCCCGTCGTCCCTTTAACGAGGGGTGGCAGGTGGGGGGGAAAAGCGAGGTGCGCCTCTTATCTTTCCAGCTCCTTCGCGTTCCTCGTCCTTTTGCCCATTGAATCCCCTTGTAAAAAAAAAATCTCATGAGTTCAAATCTCATGGGCGAAAGGAAGAGGAATGCGATGGAGCTGTCAGTCTCTGGTAGTGCTAGGACACGCGGCTCGCTTCTTTCCCCCCCCCATGCCTGCCACCCCTCGCTAAAGGGATGGCAGGGGAAAAACCTCACGAGTTCAATTAATGAGGTTTTTTTTACAGGGGGATTCAATGGGCAAAAGGGCGAGGAATGCGACCGAGTTGGGAGGGTAAGAGGCGCCCCTCACTTTTCCCTCCCCACCTGCCACCCCTCACTAAAGGGACAACGGGGAAGGGAACCAGGCAGGCTGCCTTTACCATTGGGGTGAGGTGGGCGGTGTTGGGCCGCAAGTGCACCTCTTACTTTTCCAGCTCTGTTGCGTTCTTCGCCATTGTATTCAGGGAAGCCCCTGGTGAAAAAAAAAACCTTCTCGCGATTTCAAGATGTTTGAGTGAACTCGCAAGAAAGTTTTTTTTTTTCACCAGCCGCTTCCCTGAGCACAATGACAAGGAACGCGAGGAAGGGAACCAGGCAGGCTGCCTTTGCCATTGGGGTTGGCAGTTTTTTTTTTTGAACAAGAAGGAACAGGCGGGAGGGGGTGATCACATTGCTGGCCTGCCGCTGTTTTTGCGGTGAGCCCTCTTTTTGCCCCGCAAGCTATACCGGTAGGTGGTACAGTGTTAATGGTGGGGACCAGTTGCGCATGCGCTTAAATAGTTGGGGCAGCCTTATTTTCAGGGGAGGGCTTATTATGGGCTTATTAGCAGGGCATGTCTTATTTTTGGGGAAACACGGTATGAAACATTGAAAGAGGTGTTTCACTTCTTTTCATGCTATCAAAGCAGCTATTTCTAGTTGCTGATGAGACTTGCATGGCTATTTCCAGATGCTTCCAGATGCTGCACATACTCAGATACTTAACATCTCTGGGAAGAAACATGCTCTGCGTGGTCGTATTCAGATAAGAATATATAGTTTTGCAGAATTATAATTATTTCTTTATTATTCTTCATTGACCAAGTGACATGCAAGGAATTTGTCTCCAATGGATAAGCTCTTGGTGTTCATACAAGTAAAAATGTCATATAATCATAAGATACCAATATGAAATAAGATACGCAATCCATGCGTCTTCAGTGTTTAGTCATGCCGGCCACAGAGATACAGTATCTTCAACAGGGCTGGCTCTTCGGTTTTGAACGGAGATGAGCACTTCCTCCTTTTACCTTACCAATATGAGAAGATAATAGGAAAGATAAGAAGGATAATAAAGTTAATAAATACATTTAAATTTAAACATCTAGAATATATTACCTTATTAAAGTGTAAAATATGCGGAAATATTGTCTTTTTTACACAAAAGTTGTAAAATACAGCACTGTTGGTGGTAAAAAAAAAGCATAAAATAATATAAGTGTTAATACTTGATTTGTCACATAGTCAGCCAGCTGTTCAGACTGAATATGGCATTTTTGTCTGCCTATTGAATCTTTCCCAAGGACTTTGGAGATTTGAATATTTAATGGTATTGCAAATATTGTCACAGGATGTTGCAAGTAAAGCTGGCTTTTGGAATTGACTGATGGTGAATTTATCAATGCCATGGTGTTCAAGTGGTACTCCAGTTGTTTTGGGATTACAGCCAAGGTGCTTAAGCACTATTGATAGCGCTAATACTATAATATTGCATGTATTTCACTAGCTATATACTATTTCCTATTGCTAAATACTAGAGTAATTTACAGATAATTAAAGTGCAAATAATAGATCAATCTGATTCATTTAAAATTGTATATAAAATTTTAAAAATTACCGTATTTTTTGGATTATTAGATGCACCAGAGTATAAGACGCGCCATGATTTTGAAGAGGTAATTTTTTAAAAAAAGTTTTTGCACTCTGCATGCCTCCCAAACCCTCTGCACGCCTCATTTTTTGCAAAAAAAGGGGGGGCGTACAGAGCTTTGGGAGGCTTGTAGAGTGCTCCTGGCGCCTGGGGGGAGACAAAAAAGAGCAAAAAAACCCAGCCCGTTTTTTGCCCCCAAAAAGGGTATGTAGAGGGTTTAGGAGGCTTGAAGAGTGGGGCCTGGGGAATGGCCTGCTTTTTGCTCGTTATTGCCCTCCCCAGCCCCCAGGAGCACTTTGCAAGCCTCCCAAACCCTCTGCACGTCCATATTTGCAAAGGGGGGGGGGTTTCAGTAGTCCAAAAATGCTGTATTCAGTGTATAAGACGCACCCAGATTTTCACCCTCTTTTTGGAGGAAAAGGGCGCATCTTATACTCTGAAAAATACGGTAACTGGACTGCAAAAATAAAAGCCAAACCATGCATACCACATTCATACATGTAAGATATTGGGAGCTTCCCTCCCGTTTTCCATTGCCTAAAACAAAATCTTCGCAACTCAGTCTTCCTTAATGTCTCCTGCAGTTCTCTATGATGCAATTATACTATTTGATTGCTGTTCGATTGTTGACCCATTTCTTGGCTAGTCACCATTATACTGTGGAAATGAATAATCCTTTTAGTAACGACTGAATATATTAGCCTGCAGCCTGAGACAGTTGACAACCTCATTTATAAATATTTGGTTCTCAAACCTTTATAAAGTCCTCTTTGAAAGTCATCAGATCTCTGGGGTTCTTCCTTATCTCTTTGCTTTTTTCAAAAGTAGCATAGCAGCCAAGTACTTAGCAATTAAACTTCAGCCTATTTTTCATGTTTCAAAATGTGAACTGACATGAATTGCCAGTAAGGCCTGAAGTCTGTCAGTTGGCGCAGTTATTTCTCCTGACTGCAAGCAGGTCTCTAGAGTCTCATGCAGACCGTCTCTCCAAGCCTAATGTTGAAAGCTTTTAAACTTGGAATATGCAAGGTAATAAATATACTTGATTGCTTATCTGCTTTAAAAAATGGCATGGAGTAGAAAACAAAATCAATAAAAGTCGTACAGGAAAGAAATGGGAAAGAAATTGGTACATGCTTACAGAACATATTTTCTAAGTATAAAAGGATCTTCTTGTCCTTTTCTTGTGTTCTGTTTTTAACTCTTGCTCTTTAAGGCAGAGAGACTTGCCTTTATGTCTTTTATTTTTATTTAATTTCTTTTCTCTTTGAAAGCATGGAAAGAAATTTTTAGATATAAAGATTAAAGTGAACATTTCAACTGGAGAAGAGGTTGAAGTATGTGGTGAATACAGTATAAATTTGATGAGATAAGGGAAAGGTGAGAAGTAGTAACTTCTTGCATCGTCGCAATTGTTGGGAAAACAGGATGGTCTAAGAAGAAAAGGAAAGACAACTGATGCAATCATCACTGAAAGGGAGTTTGGACTTGTTAGTGAGGTCACTTGGGAACAATTGTTGCTCTTGCTGCTGCTGCCTTGACTGAAAGGCATTTTCTACAATTTTTTTGTGGAATATTATAGAACAGTGATGGCGAACCTTTTTTGGCTCCCGTGCCAAAAGTGAGAGCGCAGGGGGGTCATGCACGGATATGCTGTACCCATAATGCTATGGCATGACACACCCCCATGCACGCATGTGTGCGCGACCAGCAAACCCCCCCCCCTGCTTTGGACGCAGTTTATTCGTCCTCTTCAGGCTCCAGAGGCTTTCTAGGAGTCTGGGGAGGGCGAAAACAGCGTCACCCACCCATCTACCCCAGACGCCCTCCGGAGGCCTCAGGAGCTTCCCGGAAGGCTCTGGAGGGCAAAAAACAGACCTATGGGGAACCCTGAAGTTCAGGAATGACGACTTCCGGTTTGTCCGTAGGGCCAATTTTCGACCTCCGGAGCCTTCAGCAGGCTTCCCTGAAGGCTCCAGAGGGTTAAAAACGGTCCTATGAGCAAACCAGAAGTCCATTCCTAAATGTCCGGTTTGCCCATAGGGCCAGTTTTTCGTGCTCTGGAGGCTTCAAGGAAACCTCCAGAGGGCGAAAAACGGCCTCAATAGAAGGCTGAAGTCAGCTGGCCAGAGCGCACATGCTGACAGGGCAACACCTTGCGTGCCCTAACAAATGGCTCTGTGCTGGCCAGCTGACAGGGCAGCGCCTCACATGCCCTAACAAATGGCTCCGCATGCCATTTGCCATCATGGTTATAGAAGCTGTCATGTATGATTTGTATGAACAGCCTCTTGGCTTCTTCCAGAGATCTGTTCCAGCAAAGAATACTAGTGGCAGAAATAGGTGGAAGTCTCTTTGCTATCCACAGTGAGAAGCAGAAGAACGCTGGGACAGGAAACATCTGCATGCTGAATGCCAGAGAGGAGTTAGGGCTCACAGTCCAGGAACAGGTGCAATTGATACCTGTTGTATTTGTGGATCAGATTCACTCACAATTATGGCAACCATGTGTCAAAGCTTGGATTAGTAGTGTACAAGGATATCCCTTTTTATGAGGCTGAAGAATTTTTTTTTTCACAATACTTATTTATAAATTGCATTATGTTTGAAATGAATGAATGAATGTTCTGATTTTCCTCAGCTGGGAAAGTTAAGTAAGTGGGGTCCCAGAAGCTTAGGAATATGCTGTCCCCCAGATCTGGATGTTTCCCGAAGTGGTTGGAATAGCTTTTCTGAGAAGCATTTGGTGACTAACGCAGAGGCTTTACTTCCCATCTGTAAGGGTAAAGAAGATAAACTTGATAGAGAAAGGGAAGACCTGTTACCAAGGCAATGGACAGATAAACATTACAAAAGCATCTAAGCTCTAAGGGTGCGATTCAAGGTACTAATTATGACCTTTAAAGCGCTCCATGGCTTAGGCACAGGGTACCTGCGAGACCACCTACTGCCACCAGTAGCCTCCCACCATCCGATGCGATCCCACAGAGTTGGCCTCCTCAGGGTGCCGTCGGCCAGACAGTGTCAGCTAGCGGCCCCCTTTCTCTGTGGAAGCGCCTTTCCTCTGGAATGAGCTGCCCCCGGAGCTTTGCATAATCCCTGACCTCCGGTCCTTCCGACGCGCCCTAAAAAATTGGCTTTTCCAGCAAGCTGTCCTGACCTGAATAAAATAAAATAAATGATTAATTTAATTGTTAATTTTAATCTAATTTTTAAAATTTTGTTGTTAATATTAATTGGGTTTGTTTTTGGATACTTTATTTAATTTTCTTTTTAACTTTTGTAATATGTGGGGGTTTTTTATGTTGTACGCCACCAGAGTTGGCCTCCTCAGGGTGCCGTCAGCCGGACAGTGTCAGCTAGCGGCCCCCCTTCTCTGTGGTAGCGCCTTTCCTCTGGAATGAGCTGCCC
The DNA here is from genome assembly GCF_964273705.1 of Natrix helvetica. Taxonomy (NCBI): domain Eukaryota; kingdom Metazoa; phylum Chordata; class Lepidosauria; order Squamata; family Natricidae; genus Natrix; species Natrix helvetica. Next base: position 39,182,061 of record NC_138552.1, read on the forward strand.
CCGGAGCTTTGCATAATCCCTGACCTCCGGTCCTTCCGACGCGCCCTAAAAAATTGGCTTTTCCAGCAAGCTGTCCTGACCTGAATAAAATAAAATAAATGATTAATTTAATTGTTAATTTTAATCTAATTTTTAAAATTTTGTTGTTAATATTAATTGGGTTTGTTTTTGGATACTTTATTTAATTTCCTTTTTAACTTTTGTAATATGTGGGGGTTTTTTATGTTGTACGCCGCCATTAGTCCTTTGGGAGAAGGGTGGCATATGAAATCCAAAAAACAAACAAACAAGCCAAGCATAACCCAAATTTACACAAAAATCAAAGGAGAAGCATATTCATGATTCAGTAACGATAGGCAATCTTAATAAAAGTAATTTTAGGCAACTCAGCATATCTTTCTTGGTCTGATCCACCTTATAGGGCATGCCATTATCTGATTGGCAAGTGCACTATTTTTAATTTTATAGAGGTTTTATGAGCTTTATGATGATTCTGGTTTTTGCCATTTTTATTGATTTGTGAAACATTTACTGATGATGTGGTGATATAGAAATATCAAAGATAGATAAGTCTGTTGGTCTAGAATTTACCTCAGGTATCAAAAGTCCTATTTCACAATTTTATGTTTGAAGAAAATTCTAGTTGGAATCCACACATAGTTTATCTGGTTTCAGCATGTAATCCCATGAGATATATTGGGTTTCTATTTAAATGTAATCATATCACCACCATCATCATTATGATGCAGGATTAAAAAAATATGCAAATATTCCTCTTTTTTCTGCCGGCAGTGTAAATATGGCTATTTTGGATATTTCTTTCTTGTATTTATATTAAAGCTTGGGCTTTAAAGTCTTGTTCCTTCTAAGCAACTGGCAATTTTACACATTTGCCTGCCTTATGCTTTCTTGCCTTATATCTAAGCTAAAAAGGTTTATAAGTGCATTTATTTACTGAAGTCTGCTGATTACATTTTTAAAAAGATTGTTTTCAATACGCAAACAATGAAATAAGTGTTCTATAGAGTTTTATTAATGGTGCATTTTTCACTCCTGTCTCATAGTAGCCTGCTCATTTAAGATAATTTGTGAGTGTTTTAACTTGCAGAGAAGGAAGGAAAGCAAGGATGATGGGGCTCATTACATTTCTATGCTGTGTCACCTTATGTCAACCAAATGGTAGCAATTTTGAAAGTATTTCAATGTAGTCTTTGATATTCAAATTGATCTTTACATCATATGTTATTAGAGACACCTGCTGCCACTTCTGTGCTCAAAGGCATATTGAAACAATCTCTTAATGTGCTTTTTATTGGCTTTGATGAATTTTTGTCTTCAGTTTTAGACCAGAGTGTATTATACCAAAAGCAAATCTTTTATTGAACAACTTGATGTACTGGTGGTAGTGGAAACTGGAGAGAAATTGGATAATTCAGATGAACAGTATGGCAACCTAGTTTGCATATATATTTTTTTATTTGGGTTTATGTAAACTAAAGAGAGGTAAGACGGAATTGATTACAGTAAGAACATGTCTCCCCATCTTAGCTCTTCCTTTGAAAGTGCCATTCCTTTGAAAATAAAGTAAAATAAGCCTGTTAGGATGATTTATACTCTTTTGCGCATACAATATCCCCCCTCAAATCATGCCTTGTCTTGTGCTGCACTGATACCAACTTAACCCTAAACCAGTTTAAGGCAAACCAGTTCAGATCCAGATATTTTGTCAGCTGCTTGCAAAATATTCACATTGAGGACTCACGCTTCTACCATGGACACATTATGCATAGAGCCAGTTATATGCCATGGGATCTAATGCTGGGAAAGGTAGAAAAAAGGAAAATAAAATCAAAGGATGACCAACCACTTGAAGACTTAAAGTGGCAATGAATGCACTATTAGAAGAAGGAAGACAAATTTAGATCTCCCTCTTGGAAGACTTGAAAGACCAGATTAAGGACAAATTGTCACATAAAACTTTATATCTTTATATCTCTATCTTTATATCTCTATCTTTATATCTCTATATATGCCTGCCTGCCTGTCTGTCTGTCTGTCTGCCTGCCTGCCTATCTATCTATCTATCTATCTATCTATCTATCTATCTATCTATCTATCATCTATCTATCATCTATCTATCTATCTATCTATCTATCTATCTATCTATCTATCTATCTACCTAATCTCTACTGCATATTGTTTGTTTTGTTTGTTTTGTTTTTATTGGATTTATATGCCGCCCTTCTCCCAAAGGACTCAGGGCGGCGTACAACATTAAAAAACACACATCCCGAAAAGTTAAAAAGAAATTAAATATATATCCAAAAAAACACAAATCGAATTTATAGAACAATACATTTAAAAAAATAAGTTAAAATTAACAGGCCAGGCTGGCTTGCTACATGGTATCTACACAGTCACAAGTTAAACATAAAATGCTTATAAATTAGGCACAACAACCATCTTTAAAATAAACATTTCTGTCTTGCTTTTCACTCTACTATGATTTTTGTTAAATTCCTTTCTCAGTGGCCTTGCAGTTATAACACAAAATACTTCTGGTTTTCAATGGAATTTGGATTTTTCCGCCTGAACTACCTATTTCTTCACTCAGTTTTTAATTTTTAAGTAACTCCACTCGTGTACTGTTTCACACCAATCAAATAAGTAATACAATACGGTGAAACATTGTAGTATTTATATTCATTGGCTTCCTTTCTTCTTTTTATTTAATTTTTAAAAAAGGATTACATATGCTATCACAAGACAATATACGATTCAATTGTGTTTCACACTGACTGTTGTATTGATTTGCTCAGTTTGCATCAAATTAACTGAAAGGATTCATGTTTGTCATTTAATTACATTGGTAAAGTGTGTTGTTGATCGTTTCTGTTTTAGTAAAACTGGGTGTTGGGCTGTTTTATTGCTGCTGAACACTTTTTCATTCCTTTTGTTGTTTTAGCTGCTTTGTTCACATTACTTTTGATTGCATTACTCCTCTTCCTGTGGCATGTCAGTTTATTCTTTGGATCTTACTAACTATTGCATGGTAGTATTTTATAACTTACTGAGAATGTGAACAGGTTCAGTAGCATACAGTACACAATTAGTAAATAAATAAATAACAATGCTTGTTTTTATACCTTTGAAATGAAAGTAATGTAAATGTGGGACATGCATATCCTTTTGTCAGAAAGGTTGCCTAGCTATAAATCCTAACTAATGTTGGCATTAAAGATTTAAGGATACAGCTGTCTCTAGCCATCTATCTAGAGAAGACTACATTTAGCCTTTGCTGTCTGCTGGCAACCTCTTCTCAATTGAGTTCATTAATTCTCTTGTCTACCCAAAACATTACTCTGTTTGTCACTCTTTTGGCTACCACTATCTATTTAGAGGAGAAGGGCCAATTTCATCAACCAATACTATTGATGGTAGTTTTATGAAAGTTCGCCTGTGCTTCAAATAATGGACTAACTCATTATAGTTTGTACACATCTCTCCTTTGCTCCATTGGACAGAAGTGAAAAACAAGTTCCAGTACTTGCATAACCATTTTCAAAATATAATTATTTACATCTCTGATTATTTCTGTTTTTTCTTTAATGTGATAAATTGATTGATTGAATAGTAAGATGAATATACCTATAAAATTAAAATGCTTTATATAATGAGCATGCAAATAATTTCTTTTCCAAATAATAAAAATTTATAGCTTCATAAAAGCTACAGTTGTGATCAATCAAAATGAACATACCCATTAAAGATATTATATAAAGTTAATTTTAATAAAAATAACATTTTATTAGAAATAGCAACAAGAGAAATTTGAATGATGTATCTAGATCTTTCCACGTTTCATGTTATTACAGTGGTAAAGTCCCCTTTGAATAGAAGTTAACACACTGACATTATTTTCTCGGAAATACTATGGAAGTAACTTTTCCAGGATGGTTCCTAACAAAAGCCTAGCAATCCCCAAGTCAGGAATTTGGTTCAACTACATTTGTAGGTGCCTTACAGCACAAATCAAGGTGAGCAAAAAACCTTATTATAAGGGTTTGTCTACCTACTCCAGTGGTTCTCGACCTTCCCAATGCCGTGACCCTTTAATACAGTTCCTCATGTTGTGGTGACCCCCAACCATAAAATTGGTGTCTTGGTTCCTAAGACCATCAAAAATATGTGTTTTCCGATGGTCTTAGGCGACCCCTGTGAAAGGGTCATTCGACCTCCAAAGGGGTCCCGACCCACAGGTTGAGAACCACTGACCTAGTCCCTCCTTAGCTATGAAAGCCAGCTGGGGGATGTCAGGCTAATCATTCTCTCTCATCCCAACCTACCTCAGGGGTAGGGTGGTTGTTGTGGGAAAAGAGGAGGAGGAAGCTGTGTTGGATATTTGCTGCCTTCAGTTATTTGTAAAAATAATAAAGACAGGATATAAATAAATAAATCTGTGAAGGTTTTGTTTTCTACTCCATGCCATTTTAAAATATCAACACATAATATCAACCTAAAGGATTGAATCCAACTTTATCACCAGGAAGTGATATATTGATAAATTAATAATTATAAAGTTGGATTCAATCTTTTAGGTTGATGTTACATGTTAATATTTTAATGTGTTGCACAAAATAAACCATACACAAATCTGCAGAATTGTTCTTATATAGCACTCAGTTCCATTAACTTAAAATGTGCCTTGTTTCTATGGATGGACAGATTATAAAGACTGTGAGAGAGAAATACTTGTGTATGTCATGGTATATGAGAAAGACCTTGAGAGATGATGCAAAGAAATGGGAATGATGAGATAAGAGAGGACATAACCTATAGTTGCATAATGGGTGGAGAAAGCAACTCAGAAGGGACCTTCCCTAGTTTCTCATGCTGTTTAGGAGAAGGTGAAAGGTTTGAACTTTCAGATTTTTAAATTGATATCACCCTTCCTAGATAAACCAGACATAAGGCACCACCAGATGAACTAACTATACTTTATTGTAAATCTACATTAACAGAACCTTGCAAGTAAAAGAATCTCTATGTAAAAAAAATGAAAATGTCTCCAAAATTTATCCAACTGATTTCATAACACAAAAATATAGTACAGCTATTTTAAAATCCTGAACAAATACTTTCTGTTTATTTCAGCAATTTCCTACCAATTAAGTCCTCCCTGGACCCACATAAATGGTTATTCCAAAGTATAAAATGAAGATTGTTTTCCCCTTCCTGGGATTATTCAGCATGCATAATGAAACCAGGTTCTACAGCATAAACAACAATGTGCTTCTATTTAATGATTGCAGATGAGAGCTTTCCCTGTGTTAGGAAATTATAAGCATATTATTGTTATTTATTTTTCAGAAGAGAAAACCACACATCTTCAGCTTTAAGTGAAACGTTTATGCTTGCCAAATATTATCCACCCATTCTTCCTTTTTTCCTAGCTGTTAGGGCAGTGAAGGGATTCATTTAAAAAAACAATAATTAAATGAATCAATTAAACTTGAAAAAAGGAAAGGAAAATGGGAAAAGCCTTCTTCATCAATATACTCTGTACTGCAGTCATAACTTACTTCTATATCAAGTTTATTCATACTGTACCAACTATAAATTTGGTGGCACAGATAGTCCTCAACTTAAAACTCATTTGTTTAATGACAGTTTGCAATGACACTGAAAAATGTGATGTACAATCAGTTTTACACTTATGACTGTCACGACATCCTCAAAGTCATATGATCAAAATTTGGGTCCTTGGCAACTGACATGTTTTTATGATGCAGCAGGCTCATGTGTTCATCATTCTTCTGTTTCTGTTTCTATTTCTGTTTATTTGGATTTATATGCCACCCTTCTCCAAAAGGACTCAGGGCGGCGTACAACATTAAAAAAACACACATTCCAAAAGTTTAAAAAAAAAGTTATATACATATCCAAAAAACAACCAAATTTAAAAGACGATACATTTAAAATAAGTTAAAATTAACAGGCCAGGCCGGCTTGCTGGAAAAACCAACTTTTTAGGGTGTGTCGGAAGGACAGGAAGTCAGGGATTATGCGAAGCTCTGGGGGCAGCTCATTCCAGAGGGAAGGCGCTCCCACAGAGAAGGCTCTCCCCCTGGGGGTCACCAGCCGACACTGTCTGGCCGACGGCACCCTGAGGAGGCCAACTCTGTGGGATCGTACTGGAGGGTGGGAGGCTACTGGCGGCAGTAGGTGGTCTCGCAGGTACCATGGGCTTTCTTGACTTTCCGAGCCAGCTTTAAACAAACAAAGTCAATGGGGAAAGCAAGTTTCGCTTAATAACCTCACAATTCACTTAACTGCAGTGATTCATATAACCATGACCAAGAAAAATTAGTTGTAAAATTGGGTATGACTCACTTAAGAACCATCTTGCTTAGCAGCAGGAATTATGTTCCCAAATGTGGTTGTAGGTTGAGAACTGTCTTCTCTCTCTCTCTCCCCACCCCTACCCCCTGCCCAGCATTTTTTACTATTTTGCAGTATGCAGAATATAGACAAGCCTGTGAGGACAGTGTTCAAACAAAACCACTTTGTGCATTTTGGAATGAGAGAGAAAATATACACTGTTAATATACACTACCTAATGGCTATGGGTTTATTGATAAGTGCAATTGTCAGGGCAGCTCATATATAGCAGAAACTGAAAGTATAAAAGCACATTGTGATATTTGATGCCGAAGTGGGATAGAAGAATCGAGACAGATGATGTCCTTTCATGCTTGCAGCCTGTTTGGTTGTTTGTATTTGCAATGTGTAGGGGGGCTTTTCCCCCTTCAAATGTTATGCACTGATGATGTTACCTAGTTTAGTAATGAAACACATGCAAGAAAAAAATGAAGCTCAGAGAGCACCAAGGACCCCACAGTTCAACCCTCCTCTACAAATATTCTCTTCCATTAGTGGTGTTATCTGTTTTCTGTATGTCTGTAGTTGCACTATGTTCACACAAGTTGTGTTGAGTTGAGTTGCAGGAACTTCAGTGAAACATTCAAGTATCAACAAATGTGGAATATCATTATTTTTCCAAGGTGTAATTCTATACCAAGAAAGTCTTGAGAAGTCAGAGAAGAACATGATTGAGTTATTTCAAGATGATAAAATAAGGCAAAGGCAAATTATTAATCTACCTGCATTTCACAAAGCATTCTTCTGTGAGATTTGCCTCTGCTTGCAGACAGGAAATTACCTTCCAAGTTAAATAATTTACACCCTGCAAGTTTATTAAGAATTGATCGTAGCATTCCTGTCTGCAAGACTAACCCACTACAGAATTTAGCCACTCTTTCCAAAGAGAATTACTCTTTCCCACAGATGGGAAAAAAATAACCCACCTGACATTTTAAGGAGCTTTGTTAATCTTTGTGTATAAATTATTGGCAGATGTTAGTGCTCATTAAACATTTACTTTGAACAACTATTTCTGAAGCTAATGGAAAACGGTGAACATTTCAGAAGGGGAGAGATGCAACCAGAGCAGGTTTTTCCTTTTCACATTTCAGAGGAAAGGAAAATGGCCATTTAAGGACTAAGTACAAACTCTGCATTTTTGTATTTCACAAATTCATGTCTTTTTCTTAAATGATTAAGAACTGGTATCATAGAAGCACTTGCTGTCGAGATAAACTTTCCAATAAAGTAAGCACAGCCTATGCTAGGGAGGTTCTAGATCAGGAGTGTCAAACTCACGTCGTCATGGCATCGTCACGAGACGTATTGGGACTTTTTCCCCCTTTGCTAAATCGGTCGGGAGCATGACATATCCAACCCGTGGGCTGCGAGTTTGACAGCCCTGTTCTAGATATAAAATGTGTTTCTACATGATGAAATCAAGAATCCATCTAGTATTCTTTCATTTTTTCAAACACTAATAGGGAAGTCTTGTACAAGTTTGTGCAATTTTTTATGAATTGGCCTCAGCAACCACTGGGGAGGGCCATTCTTTCATTCAATCATTCTTTCATGCATTTATTTATTTATTTATTAAAAATATTTTCATAGGGTAAAAGATAAGTTGAAAGGGAAAAAAGGAAAGAAAGTGAGTAATCAAAATTTCCACTGCAGGAATTTCATTATTCTTCCATTTTTGTGCATACATAATTTTGCTGCATATGCAAAATCAACTTACCATATTTTCTAATTCATTGTCCATAAGTGCTAATAACAATAATTCTGTTTTTTTAATATAATTTTTTTAATTCTTCGCATCATTGCGTAAATATATAACCAACATTTCTTAGCTTTCTTACAAATCTATCATGCATGTTAAAATGTCCCTTCATGCTTTTCACATTTCCAACACTGGTTTGAAATACCTTAGTACTGTTTTAATAATTTCTCTAGTGTCATGTATCAATAATACATCATTTTATAATTTTTCTCTCTTAAATTATGACACTGTAAATTTAATATATTACCCACATTCTCTCTCAAGTGTCCATCTCTATGTTATACCCCAAATTAGTAGCCCATTTTCATATGAAATGTTTCATTTGTTCTGTTACAAATCTTAACAAAAATGAATGTTTTTTTCTATTACATATTCATTTTTACATAATTCAATTTCAAATTCTGTTTTGTGTTTTTCAATTCCAATTAACTTTTTATCCAATTAAACCTTACTTTTATCTGTTTGTATAAAAACCATTGAAAACTATGTCCTTTTGTAGTCAATTGTTCTCTTGGCTTCATCTTAATTTCTCCATCTTCTGTATTAATAAAATCTTTAATTCGTTATCTCTGATGTTTCTGTTCTTTAAAATGTTTCATTTGCTGAAGTCAATAACAATCTGAGCTTGTATTTTTTTCATATTTTCAATATACCACATACATAATGACTTTTTAAAATCCACATTAACTTTTTCGTACCATAAAAAGCCTGCCAACCAAATTTCAGGTTATGATCTTCCAATTCGAACATTCTTTTATTTCTCAACAAGACCCATTCTTTCATCCAAACGAAACAGCAGGCTGCAAAAGACATTTAACTGATCGGAAGGAAGCATGAAAAGGCAACAATGCATTCCTTTCCTGGGTCACTTTTTTTATCTGATCCTACAGAACAAATAGTCTCAGCGAAGAGATAATAGAGCAACAATAGTTTTAGTGTTGCTGAAGTTTAGTGTTTAAATTTAAACTATCAGTTAAAATGCCTAGTGTCTTAACCACTACACCAAATTGACTCTCAATTCATTATTATTACCTTAAAAAACTAACATGAAAATATACATCTCATAACCTCATTTTTTATTACATTTAGAATTATATTAATGCATAGCACTTTTTTCTATTGTGCAAAGGTACAAAGGCTAATCAGTTTAACTAAAGTCTCTAATTCTGACCTTGTATATTTTGTGTATAGTTTTAAATGATAGTTTAAATTTAGAGAGCCAGTTTTGTGTAGTGGTTAAGGCGCTAGACTAGAAACTGGGTGACCATGAGTTCTAGTCCTGCCTTAGACACAAAGCCATTTGAGTGACCTTCACCCAGTCACTTTTCGCCCCAGGAAGGAGACAATCACTTTTTGGCAAACCACTTCCAAAAATTTTGCCAAGAAAATTGCAGTCACCAGGAGTTAACAATGAGTCAAAAGTTCGATGATAATAAATAATAATACTCACTAGATGGACAAAAATGCCAAATCTAGCTTGAACATCTGGCTGACTGTGCAACGAATGATAAATAATAATGGATTAAACTTAGTGTAATTGCCTGCATGTTTAAACTTCCTCTTTTCTCTCTTGTATCTTTACTTACCCTACTCCAGAGAATCCTCTTCACACAAAAGGAGCTTTGCAATACATACATGAGGGAAAGAAAAGTCTATTTGTCAATAATCCCTATTGCACTGGTAGATAAGCAACAGCAGAAAAGAGATAATTAAAATGAAACAGGGATTTTCCCAAGAAAATGAACAGTTGCTAAATAAAGGAAATGCTGAATTAATTGGCACTGAGTAATTAAAAATAATATACCTGTGTGGTTAACCACCTATGTACAGCAAACATAAAAAGCAGATACCATATTAGTAAAGTTTGATTGGTAGTGTTTAGTTTATTGAATAGTCATATCTAAGTATGACGGTTTCTACATCTAATCCCAATATTATTTTAATCATAGACTGTAAAAAACTTAAAATGTAAGTCAAAATTTGCACATATGCTTTGCTAAATTGGCACCTAGAGAAAGTGTTTATCTAGAAATTCCAGACACCTTTTGTATATCAGTGTTGTGACTAAAGCAAGTGCTTTTTTTTTTTTTAACCAAACATTTCTGCCGGATACTGATACCTGTCATACTTTAGTTACTCTAATCTTTAGAAAGAGTATGAATGAGCAACTCTTCTCCTCTGGCTCTTTTGGTTTTCAGCATCACCAGGTATCTTTTCAAAAAACGGCTATTCTTTCCTGGACACGTGAAGCAGATAGCTAAGCCTCACATCCATCTTTTTGGTCAGAGCCAAACATCAGGTTTTGGTTGGTTGGTTGGTTGGGTATTTTTAGGTGAAATTTCAATGAATGCATTGTACTTTACAATATTGATAGATTTTTTCCCACTCCACTGCCAACCCCCTTTCCAAAATGTGAACTATTCCTAAGGCCAGGGATGGTTCTTTCCAGAAATATTTGATATTGAACTCTCCATCCCCCCCCCCCCCCCCCAGCCAAACTGTATGGTGTGAGATTTCATTAGTTTGCCTTGCCTTTCTGGAATCAGTACATAACAAGAATATGAATACTGCTTTGTAATATTTCCTCTCTGGGAGTCACCTTGAGAGCAAATGGCAACAAGAGAGAAGAAGAAATTAGTCATCTTGTATAATTGTCTGTCTCTTTATTTTTATTGGTTGTTAAAAATGACTAATACTAGAAGAGAGGATAATTGAGAATGTAACAGAGGATGTGTTCTTTTTCATTAATTACAAAATGTATATATCACTTTCCCCAAGTTTCCAAATAGATTCAGAGTCCTCGCTTGTTGTTTCCAAGCAGTCTTAGTTTAAATAATCTGAGTGTCTTAGAGTCACTATTGAACCTAAGATGAGTAAAGTCCAAAACATGGTTACACAGAAATTCATATTGGATGAACATCAATATCTCACCACCATCACAGAGACCAGCTTGAGTGGAATGAGGTGGAGATAATTTATCCCAGACTTGTCTTTCTGAGTTTTTATACAAAACAGCAGCTAGATTTAGGGCCAAACGATGTAATTGCAGTCAACTGTGGTTCTAATTACCTTTGTAATTAATATATATGAAAATAGGTATGATAACTGAATGAAAATAATTGAAAATTTCAGTTGGAGCAGATTGCTTTGCAAAATTGACTTGGCTTTTTCATTCCTGGAGTTCTATCCAAATATGCAAATAATGTTTTAGTCCAGTCTCCTCCCACCCCAAGTTTAGTATTGGTGAGTATAGTGTTTAGATTTAGAGCTGATCCTTCTGGCTGACAATAATGATCAAATTCCAAGAATATGGAGAATACTTCAATTATTTGGACAGTTGGTGAGAATTTGTATTCATGAATAAGCATATAGATTTTGCTTTGCATGGTGATGGGAAGCAAAAGTCCATAATGTTAGGGATGTAACCCTAGGGTTGGCTTGGCAATGTATATAAGCTATGATTACTTTACTATTACTTTAAATGTTAGAGAGATGTAATTGGCTTGTTACCTCATGCAGCTATAAGAGAGAGCCGGAATGGCTGTTAGCTCTCTGTTTTGTTAGAAGCTGGTTGGTGTATTTTGAGGTATTGTGGTTTGCTACTGTTTAGCTGTGTTGTGTGTTAAACTGAGAATATTGATAACTGAATTACTGAACCGTGTATGACTTGGACTGTTAACCGGACTCTGAATACTTCTATATTTTCTACATTATAAACTACTATATTTTTATACTATTCAGTATCTCTGTATGCTGGTTTATGTGTGTTATTCCATATCACTCTCATTACGCTTCTCTGCATACTCGCTCTTCTAACAGGGAGCTTAATTACTTAACATCTGAAACATCTGAAAACTCAACATAGATTGCAAATACTCATTTTATAACATAGAACATTTCTTAGTAGAACATTGTCAAATTCCATTGTTATGCAATGCACCATTAACTAATAAAGCACTAAAATTGAGAAACCAATTAAACTGTGCCAAAAGGTTTCCAGGATATTTATTCAAATTTCTAGGGAAATATTTCATAATACTTGAACCATGCTACAATATGTGTCCTTTCAAATCCCATACTGGGAATTCAACAACAAAAGACCAGTAGAAGTGTCAGTAATTGATGGATATGTCAAGTTGGGGAGAAATCAAATATTGTACACATACATAGATCTTATGTAAAATTTGGCAAATTTAACCCTATTAGTTTAAATTAACCTTAATAAAGGCAAAATTATTATTGTAACTGAAACTGGCACGTCACCTCTGCTTCAGGCTGAGATGTCAGTGTATAGCAAGTCCCTGGTTTGAGAGGGCCCTGGTTTAACCCTTAGTTAAGAATGGAGAAACTTGAAGTATATAATTTACTTTGTTCTATCACATAGCCTCATTCCTGTTAGTTTTAGGATAGGAACTATATCACATACGGTAGTTATTGGATTTTGTAATTTGACTATTGAGATAGTCACATTTGTATTTTCAGTTTGTGTTGCTCATTTCAGTTTTTTTAAAAAGCCCTAATACCTTAAAAAAAGCTTACTGTTTGTAAAAGCAATGCAACTTTTGTGTTCATTCTTTGTGCTTTGGGCATAATTCATAGTCATACATGATTCCATATTTGAAATTACATTGATATTGAAAGGCAGGTGTATTCATGCATTATTTCATTTTGCTCCCATTAATTTTAAATCAGCAGTAAATTTAACAGCCCAATATGGAAAGTGAAGTTATGAAAGCACTTCAGAGTATTTGAACTTAGAAGTGTTGCTGTTTTCAGCCATTTTTGAGACAGGCAGGGGAACACTCTCTCCAGTATTTACTTGACTTGAGTTGGACTTGAGGTTGGGGGCTTATGAGGAGGAGTTTCAGGGCAGTTAAATTTGATGGCTGGTTTATGGATAGTTAGACTGGTGGTAGTCACATCAAAGAAGCCACAGGAATAAATGTAATATGACTGACTAGTAAGGAATCTGGGTACTAGAATCATACACCATCCACAGTGATGATGAATGGAATACAAGAGAATAGTGTAGACAGAAGAGGAATTGTATTAATGTGGTGATATACTGAGGAAGATATTGCAGAAGACAGGACAGGCTGCCTTCAAGGAATACATGTCTTAGGCTATTCTTGTCCCCTAGTTTTAATCTGGGGAATTATATAGTGGTGCTTTAGTATTTAGTGCCTTGAACTAAATTATTAATTGAAATCTTGCACGATTTCAAATATTTTTTGTACAATGCCTGAGATATCTTTTCAGGTATATTATATGCTTGGATTCAGAAACCACATTGGCTTCTGATGTAATGCCTGATAAATAACTACATCAGTTGTTAAAAGAAAATGGCTACCGGTAACCCTTTTCTGATGGTCTAATCAGGTCTAACCTTGTTTAGTTGTTTTGAGATCAATTAAGAATGACTAGGTGCTGCCACCTGCTAAGAAGAATACACAAAATTTTTAATGCCTGGATATTGTGCTTTTTTTTTAAAGTATAAGAACCACTTACTGGATATACAGAATATAAAGCCCAGGAACTTGAAACGTGATTTGTCAAATCTTTATTGTCAAAACAGTTGAAAATATTATAAATTGCATACAAGAAAGTTTTAAACCACTCCATATTATCATTTACTTTGTTGCTTGAATTGTTATTTTATATATATTTGTAATTAAGTAATATACGAAGCGCAAAACTGACACTATCCAATTCTATAGTTTAAATGTTGTTTTTGCCGTAACAGAGGGGGGGCAAGCTACAAGCACCTTTGAAAAATATTATTTCTCTCCCCAATCTGAATAAAGACTCCAGTATATTAGAAGATAAAGTTTTGTACTGTTGTAGTGTATAGTGTTTTAGTGTTGCATTTAGTTTTATTTAAAGTAACAAACATAAATTTATTTCATATGTCTTGAACTTTAGACTACATTTTGCTCCATCAAAATCAACGGAGAGGCAACTGGCTTTGAAAAAGGCAGAGGAGGAGAAAAGCACAGATGACCCCGAAGACCTATTTGATGATATCTGACTTTTTTGGAATTGTAATTTTACTACAAGCTGCTAAAAATGTAATCTATTATCTCTTCCAAAGAAACTGTTTTACATGTAGCAGTGGAGGGAGTTACCTATTTGTACTGTAAAATAATATTCAACTAGTGTTTTATCATTTACTAATAAAGGTTGTACCCATGAATAGTTACTAACAGTCAACATTTTCCATTTAAGGCTTTACAGATTTCAGGGAGTTAATCTGCCTCCAGTTGATGTAAATGAGAAAATTTAATTAATCCTCAGGATTAAGAAGGACAATTACCAGAGCATCAAAATGGCAGCAATGAAAACTGGGAAGAAAGATGAAAGGCTGCGACCCATGGCTTCAGGCAGAAAGGTGTCTTGAAATCTCTATAGTTGCTTTATGATTAACGAAAATATATTTCCCAAATTAAGAATCCATTAGACACTGCCTCATCCATTAGACACTGCCTCATCCATTAGACCCTGTTTTCTTTCTGTTTGATCATCACTTTTAAATGTCCAAAATGAAGTCTCTTGCTGCAAAGATATTTTCAGGCCTTTACTCCATTTCCTTCTCAGTAATGGTCCCTAGCAACCATTGTTTTGAGAACAAAAGCAGTGACCCACAACTTCTGCCAGCACTCTTGGAATATCAAAAGCAAGGGTTTCTATGACATTTTGGAGATAAGGCAATCTGTTGTATATCGTTTTACATTTTGAATTGGAGAATTCTTATACATAAATAATAATATACATAAATAATATTATGGCCTATTATGGCCCATAATTGGCCATAATAGGCCAGTTTGTCCCCAGTCTTATATCTGGGTATATTGAATTAAAACTCCCAGAACTCTCAGCCAATGAAGGAATTTTGCAGTTTTAAATCTAGAAGATCGGAGAAAGTCCGCATAAAACTTTTAAAAATGCTTATAATAATAGATTAATTATTAAAATAATGAATTAAGATTGAAAATATTCACGTTCTGTTCTCAGCTATCAAATAACACTAATGAACAACTTTGGACTAGCTGCTATCTTTCAGCCAACTCACTTCACAGGATTGTTATGGATTAAAAAAAAGAACTGATGAAATTCTGCCATGTGTATTATCTTTATACGGAGCAAAAATAGGATTATAAACTAATGAATAAGAAAATGGGCACATATGTATGCTGTGGGGGCCCTGGGAGGCACATGACAACATGTACTTAATGATGTCAAACAAATTATATAATTTATATCTTGGTTAATGGCATTTCTTCAGCAGCCTTTCAAAGTCACAATAACACTGAATGAGGAGATTTATGGCTAGTCCTTGAAATTGTATTGCAACATCTCTGTTGTTACATGATTTTGATATAAGCATTTAGCAGAAACTAATTCACAATTATGAACATTGCCTCTTGTCACTGTCATGTGCTGGCCATTTGCAACCTTCACTGTCAGCTTCTGACAGTCAATGGGAAAGCTGGCGGAAGATTGTCCATGGCAATCACATGAGGCTACACTAAATGACCATGTGGGATTTGCCTAATAGTTACAGCTGAAATTCATGAATGAAGGCAAATGTTCATGTCCCAGGATCTCTCATTCTGGTGAGAGAGAAGCCCTGAGAATGGGTTCCAGCACAAGTCTAAAAACTCGGAGCCTAAATCTTTGATTCCGGTGACTAACCCAGATTGGGCCCTACAAGAACTGAAATTGCTGGAATAGCTATTATTAAGATGGTATAGTCATGTGACATCACACTTTACAACCATGTTGGTTAACAACAGAGCTTCCAATCCCGACTAGCTAATTGAGAACTATTTGTCCTTGCCTCAGACCTCATACCCATGTATGTAATTGAAGCATTTGAACAATGCTGACATCACACTCATGCCATTTGATGTCAACACAGTTTGTTACAGACATCACTAGGAACACAGGCCAAATTAGAAATCTAGAAAGCCATTAGAAGCCAGATTGCCACTGAGTTGAGCCCATCTTTTATTCTATGACCTTAAATTTAATTTATTTTTTCAATCTGAAAGTATTATTTTGCTTGTTTTTCCCACTACTTTTACAAAATATTTGACCTTTGAAAAATTGCCTTGACATTTCATATAAACACAACCACTTGGTGCTTTGTTTGTTCAAGCATTCTACTATGGAAATTATCCTAGGGTTAAGCATTTATGCAAAGTACTCCTATAAGAAGTAATTTTAGGTCATTTCAATACTTCCTTAATTTACAGAGTAGCTGAATATTCAGTTCTGCATATAATTCTGGTTATGCCTACTGAACCGGTATCTTCTGCTGGATAAAACTTTTGTGGTGGTGGTCTATTTTTTTCTGTAAGCCTTGAATTTTCATTCTCCTCTCCCCACAACTAAGCTTGTAAGATTTTTCTTTCTTTCTTTTAATAAGACAATTAAAATACAGTTTTAAGTATTAGCTTAAACCTGGAAGTAGTCCTCAATGGATCAAGCTAGTTTTTAAAAATGTCTGGAATACTGAAAGAAGTTACTTTGAAAGAACCATCCATGAGAACAAACTACTGTCTGCAAACAATCTCATTTTTTAAAAAAATAGAAAGAGCAATATAAAAATAACTCCTAATTCCTACAATTTTCCTCAAAAGAAGTCTCTTGGAACAAAAAATAGTGTAGACAGGTAGTGAGGAAGTCAGCCATTTGGCTATTATTATTGTCTATCTGGAGCAAGGGAAAAAGATGATCCTATGAATATGAAAAAAAGAGGAAAATGGAGCAGATCTCCAGTTTTCTTTTAAGAGAACTGACTTGGTCATATGATTATAAACTGTTTCCCAGATACCAGACACAATTTAAAGAATTTTAACTGCAAATAAGTATTTCTATTATACTACATATGAATGCCGTGTTCTTCTAACAACATAAAACTCTTAAGTTTTAAAAACAACATTATTTAATCAACGAGATTACTGTTTTGTTATGAAATGTAAACTCCAACTAGTAGTAAAGGGATAATTACCCCATTTCTAGAATTCTAATCTTGTAGATTACAGGTCAGGGGTCATTGGATACAACTAGTAGGGCACTCTAAAGTGCTGCCCAGTTTCAGGAGGAAGAGGAACTAGAGAAGCTATAAATCACCTTTTATGGTATCTTCTTAGTAGCTGTGTTAAGGAAAGTTTGCAGAAAATGCTTTTTTACTTTGAAATGTTTTCAAAGTTTTCCTAAAATGGCTATCAATAATGAAATCTCATACCAAACCAAACCAAACTAAATATAAAACAGCAACCATTGATAAATCCATGAACCATAAACACTTTGGGTTACTATAACAAATAGAAATGAGTACAATTAGTTTCATACAAACCTGATCTGAGCTAATTGTCTTGCTTCAACCAATGCTTGGGCAATTGACTTGGACAGTATATGTGGATCTTATAATGTCATTTATGTATGTATAATCCAAATGTCATTTATGTATGTATTATCTAGTGCATGTTCTCATTTTTTCACAGAGAGGTACTGCCAGCATATTTGTGTAATAAAGTCAATTTAGATTGTCATAATTACCTGAAATAAAGGAATATGAGAACTTCAAACTGATTACATGGTTTTTCATAGAGACAGCACTTTACAGTTAAGACTGTCCACTGCCTATGGTTTCCTGTTTATAATGCCTCCATCATATATGGACTGAGTCCTGCCTCAACCATTATTCTATATAAAATGAATGAATAAATAAATTACATTCAGTTGCATATTTGTATAATTTGTAACTGTTTTTGTATTTTAATGGTTTTAATTATTGTAATACTATTTGCCACTATTTGTCAATTTGAGATAGGTATATATAGAAATTGAATAAACAAATAAATTCCATAAATAATTGCCATATCAACCTCTCTGTCAATGTGGTCGCTTCCAGATTCCTTTGAGCCATAGCAACAAAGCTGTCAGGACAAGAAATTCTGGGAAATCTTACAATCCTGAATAAACAATCTTGAATATGTACTTGAAGAGAAACCTGGATCTACACGTTTTTGAACACTGAATTTGACCAACTACCATACATAACACTTTTCTGGAAATGTAAAGGAAATTATTTTTATGAGTAATCTCAAGCACAAATGCTAGTTCATTCAAAAAGAAAGAAATTTAAACCTAGATTCTGTTTTTGGAACAAAACTATTGAATATATGAACTAATAACCCATTGTAATGATACAAGTCTGAATGTTTCTCTTGACCTTTAATATTTGTTTCGTTTTTAGAATTAAAAAGACATTTCCAGGAAACTTTATGTTCTGGTGCCATTAAAGTTTCTGTAATTAAGCACTGGGTGTTTGGTGATGACTGTTGGAGTTGCCTAGTAACATCAGCAATGCAGTGATTCCCCTTTCACTCTATCCTAGAAAAATGAACACTTCATGGGAAACAGCATAGAAGATACACTGCAGAATCTGGATACATTCAGCAAGAAGACTCTGTGTGCCAGATAATGCATCATGGAGTTCCTTAACTGACAAACAGAGGATGCTACTGGTTATGAAACCATAAGCTGTGTGTCTAGACATACTGAAGTGGGTATACTATGCAAGAATCATAAATGTTGAAGATCAGCCTTCCTCTGACCTTTAGTTGTTTGAGAGTGCAGCTCCCATCATTTTCAGACAGCAAAGTCATTGGTGGAATTCTAATTCAATGTATTTGGGCTTGCACCACATTGGGACAGCTCTTGTAACAGGAAGAAGAAATGGCAGGAAAGAAGTTTATTGCCTTCAAATATATTTGCTATAATAAATCAGATGCTTTGCAATAATATTTTTCTTAGATGCCACGGGACCATTAATCTTTTTCATGTTGAAAATCAGCATAAGTACTATTTTGGTTCGGGGGATAGCCACTTGGGTAAAGATACCTAGATTTTCCAGTTTTTCTCAAGCAGTAGTTCCTAATGTAAGTTTTCTCCATGACCTACCAAGGTTGTACTAGTAAATTTTAATGTGAAAGAATATGACAGACCCTATAGCTATACCCCCAGCAGATTCCATAAGCATAATCCAAGTGTGTATGTGTGTTTATCACACACATATACACACCACAGGTTAGATTTGTATTCATAATTTATTTACTTTTCAGAATTATGTGATCAACCTAAATAGTATTACTTGGGAGTGAATTCTATTGAGTTCAAGAAAAGTGGTTTGATGTAGTGATAAAGACACTAGGCTAAAAACTGGGAGACTGTGAGTTCTAGTCTTGTCTCAGGCATGAAAGATTGAATGGGTGATTTTGAGATAATCGTCCATATAATTTCAGGCTAATAAATAAACATTAATTTTTGTTTGTATTCGGTGCCCAACGCCTCTTGTTGCAGTGTCCAACAATAGTCAGCGAGGATCAATGGATTCCAATTTGGCAATGACCTAATGAAACATTTCACCATGTTCATCACTATCGAGTTTTTGGGAAAGAAATCCAAATTGAATGCAGAAAATGAATCTTCAGAAACATCTGTCTTGAATGACAAAAACCTTCACCTTCCTGCTTCATCATTTTCACAAAAACTTTCACCAGTGCAAGTTTTATGTAAAGCAGAGGCAAAAATATCTTTATTGAGTGAACAAGTGGTTCATGTGCCACTTTTTTTTCTGTCCTGGAAATAAATTCTTTCAAGGTAGCCATTTCTTTTTAATGCAATGTGACTGTCCCATTCACATATGTAACAATACTACTTAGTATATGACGTTAATCTCCAAACACAAGAATCATTACTTTTAAATACCTACAGATATTCCAGTTGTACTTGGTGTACTAGATTTGTTTTAACAAAGTTACATGTTTTTATATGTTTCTTTACATATGTGCAGCATAGCCGGCAGGTGCTAAGGGCATATACTGCCATTGTGTTGTGGCCCATCAGCATCCAGTAGAGCTGGCAGCAGAGTCAGACAGTGAGGAGATTGGAGGCTGGGAAAGGCTCAGATGAGGGCTCTGTGTCAGAGACAGAGACGGGGCAGAGGCCATCTGGCAGTGTTCAGGTGCCTACAGAGCTAGACAGCAGTGGAGCAGAGGAACAGCTAGAGCCTGTTCCCAATGTGCGCATGTTCAGAGTTGCCAGAAGAAAAGATCAACTCAGAAATCAGGGTAGATATTTGAGTAAAGTCACAGGTGGAAGGTGATTGGCCTCTCCCATAAGAAATAAAAGGAACGAAAGGAGAGTAGACTTTTGCAGGAAACAATTCGTTCGTTTGGTCATTAGATTTATTTCAGCAGTGTGAAAATCTGTCCATGAATCTCAGAGACTCTGCCCAGTCTTTCCTTGCATAGCACCTCATTTGTAAAATATTTACATGGCAGCTTTCCAAGATAGATAAGGTCTGTACTCACAAATATTCCTTTGAAAGACTGTTTGCCAGGCCTTGCTGAATGTAAATGAGAGGAATTCATATTTGTTTAATAAAAGAGGTTTTGTCGGAACCAGGACTCTGCCTGTGCTTTTGGGGGAAGCTTAGGTCAGAAAACATTGTCTTAATAAGACAGCCTTGAGGGTTCACACCAATGAATCAATAAAGAAGCACCATTCTAGTGAGTTATGTTCACAACTGAAAGCTGTGAACAAGTGATCAATGTCAATACAGAAAATGAGGTTGTCAACCTGTGCAAAGAAATTTGTTAAATCATCTTGGTGGCTCCAAAAGACAGATATTTTTGTACCTGGTAATAGCAAATACTATCCTGCCACTCTTGAACCCAGTAGTTCTGCTTTTGATTTTGACAAACCTAAAACCCTGACTAGGTATTTTAATTCTGACTTTTATGAGATGAGGGTCACCAGTTCACATACACAGTTCAAAATGCAGATCATTGTCACTGACTGGTGCATTGCAGCATTTTAATCTGTTTTGTCTAAGCTCTGTTTCTTTGGTAGCTTTGATACTGGCAGATTGTCATTGTGTGACACTGTTCTTGTGGCTGAAAGCAGATTGGGGTATTTAATTGATTTCTTATTTATAGCGGAGAAACTAGTGACATTATTCAGACGGTCTGTCTCATATGATTATTCTGTTCTTGCCAAATCACTAGGACAGCAAACACTTTTGACTTCTGATTTCCTCTGAGCCAACAGCAACTTTTGCACAACAAATGAGAGGGGTCCTGTCCTTGCCTTGATCACCCATCATATAACCAAGTTACAGTTCATATGCTTTCTTAACAAGTCCAGTATGACTTTGAGACTTAAGTGTGTATTTGCCACAAATGTAGCAGGACATATCATGGCTGTTCTGATATTGATGAGACATTTCTGTTGTTACTAGTTGACCAATAACAAGTCTACAAGTGGCTTACTTGCTATGTAAATTACATGTACATAGACAGTGCTATCCTTGAAACAATCACAACAAAATACATGGAAACTGATATCAACAAACTGAGTAGCATCTGTGTATGTGAGCTGCTTTTATAGCCTTTCCAGGTAGCATCCATCCAGCCTAACCATTTCTAGGAATGCCCAAACTGTACCAGTTCCATAAACGTTATGCTATATGTTCCAAGTGCATAACTGGATCTACATGAGCTACACTCTCATAGACACATATGGTGCATCTTATAAGCAAACAAGTGAAAATTAGTAAACTTAAAATATGTATAAGAAAAGCAAAAGCAGATTTCTATAAAATGGTATGTGATAGGTTAAATAACAGGATATTTTTGTGATTAGCAGCAAAAAATCCATACCGTACAGTCAAAAGTTCAGCAAGCGAGGGAAGAGCCTGACGTCGCGACGACACAACATGCGGCCTCGATAGTCCGAGACCGCCATTGATTCTTTTACTGCTGCATGGTCCATATGGACCTAAACCATCCCGAAGAGACGGTGAACAGGGAGACAAATCCTTGCTAGTCTCAGGGACATCGCAAAGTCCCTGATTTACCCAAGGGAAGCTCTCCAAGCCAGCGGTAAACAGACAGCCCCCAGGCTGACAAAGTCAGAGACGGCTCCGGAAAAAAGGCAGTGAAAGTGAGGCCATCTGGGGAGATTTTTTCTTTGAGAATGATTGCCCAAAGAAAAAAATTTTTAAACATAAATTAGTCCTTTAAGCAAAAAAATAAAGTGGCGAAATTTATCTCTATTGGACTGCCTTAGAAAGTTTTTTTTCCTTTTTCTTTGTAACAACGCTTTGTGGATTGAAGTGATTGTAACGCTTCCTGTTTCTCCTCTTAAGTGAATGAATTGGTTTTTTTCTCCTATTCTTTGCTACCTTATTTTTTATCCTTTTTTATTTTAATAATCCTTCCTTCTACTGTTTACTAAATTTTATTAAAGACACCTAGAGACTTTTGTTTTCCTTAAGCCTGAAACGAATAAGAGAAAGTTGAATCTGCCATTCAGAAGCCAGAACTTGGTCTCTTTTTTTGAAACAATGTATCCTTTGTTCCATTTTCTTTGATTCTACTGACGTTGTAATTGGAGGGTTTGCAGCTTATTTGTGAAGACTGATAACGACTCAAGGACACGGACTGTTCCTTTGCAGGTGTTTTTATGAAATATTTAGGGCAAGGGAAGGAAGAGAAAAGAAAAGATAGAACCCCCCTTTTTGAAAAAATTAAAAGAATCTTGTGCTTAAGTAAATTTAAAACAAAAGTATTTTTATACATAAAACAGACATTGAAGGTGAGAGTGGCAGTGGATTTTAGACTTTTTCTTCTCTTTTTGGAAATATGTATCTATATACAGATGAGGAAACCCTAAGTTTCCAAGATTTTTTGGATGGAATTCAAAATATATTGGAAGGATTTGAGAGATTTGATAAGAAGTTGGATAGACTATTGTCTTGCACAGCAAAAGATGAAGGGGTTGGAGCCCCAAAAATTAAAGAAGAGAATGAAGATATAGAAGATAAAGACAAGATAACAGATGGACCTACTAATGGAGCACTCATGAGTGAAAGTGGAAAGAAGGGAATATGGAAAAGTAAACTTGATTATCTGGAGCTCTACCCCTTTTGCCAAGATATGGTTTTGATGATGGAATTAAGAAGAGAAACAGCTTTAGAAAGACGTCTGATAATCAAAGACATGTTAATTTTAATACCAGCTCAAGGGCAACGAGACTATATGAGAGATCTTTCAAACAAAAAAGTGCGGAGAGAAGTCTTTTAAAACCTTATAAAGAAGTTAATAAGAGAATAAGAGAATAACTGGCTAAAGAGATAAGATTGTTTTGTTACTGGAAAGACACAGGCTGATAATGAATGTTGATAATTAAAAACTTAGTTAATCTTTGGTGATTAATAAGTAGGATTTTGTAGACGCTTTTAGAAGGTTTTTTTTAATGTTTACTCGTTAACAAATAATTCATTATGATAATAATAATGAAATAATAATTTTAACTAGTAAAAACAATTTGGATATAAACTATAAATTGGGACCTGGGAAAAGATTTATCAATTTCACTAATACATTTTGTTTAGATTTTGTTATACAGATGTAATCTTTCTTGGATACTTATAAACTCTACTAACAAATTTTTGTTTAGATTTTATTATAAAGATGTAATCTTTCTTGGGTCTGATGAGAGGAGATGTGATATAAATAGTAAAAAAAAATTCTTTTTTAGATAACTACAATAACAATAAGGAAATGTTAATGGATAATGTTTCATGATTTCTGCATTGGTAAAAAGCAATCAGATATAAGCCTTAAATAGTGAGTTGGTGAGGGGAAAGGGGAATATGTTATAAAAGGGTAATTATTGGAGGTTTCTAGAAATAGTTAATGAATGCCAGTAGGTGGTTGTGTCTTTAAATACAAATGATTCTAGATAAAAGCACGTTTAAATAATTATAGTCAAACGAGAATGATGGTACATTGATGGTAAAATACATAAAGATTTTTGATTTAAAATGTACAATTCAATATGAAGGAAGTATAAAGAATGATTGTGGTAGTAACGCACAAAATTTATTTGTAACCAATCGACATGCTTTCTACAAGATGTAATGAAGAATGTTCTCTATTTTTGTTTAATTAAAACAATTTAAAAAAAATTTCCAAAAAAATGTGTTCAGCAAGCAAAATCTTTGTTGCCCTGTGAAATAAACTGGATTGGCTTGACAACATAATGCTGTCACCATACATATTTGTCTCTCTTATATATACACAATCACATACACATATGAATAGGCATTCACATATATATGCAGAGTGTATCAAGTCAGGCCCCAAAGACAATTTATTATATACATTACACTAAATGTTTGGCATGATTGCCATTTACCTTTAAGCACTTGTTCGTTCATTTTACACACAACCTGTGAACATTAAGTATAGTAACATTTTCTTTGGAAAAAATATATTAATAAACATGTGATTGACCTAAGGGGTCTGACTTTTGGTAGACCTTGTATGTGTGTATGTAGGACTATATTCTCATTTTTATGACATAAATAATAATAAGTGTGAAGCATTATTGCTACCTCATGAATTTGTCTCAATAAATATAGTTAAAGCCATGATGAGGCAGACAACGGATATAATTTCTGTTCTGACAAAAAAAAAAGTGCTAGAGTTTTCATTCACCATGACCAGCAAAATTGCTTTTCAAATGCATGTTTACAAGATATTGCTGTTTTTATTTATAGCCCTTTTCTCTTGTAATGTTATTAGAAATAAAAGAAGTAGAAAATAAATCCTTAGTCTTATTTGCATGATTGCATGATGTGGAAATAGCTGTTCTTCACATAACATAATGTGGTTCCAGAAATGCAACTATGAGGTTGAAGTATAGTGACTTTTTGATAAATTGTTTAGTGGCTTTTAATGGAAATAACTGTACGGTAATATACAATAGCTGCTTCTTTCACTGTCCTTGATGGGCAGTAGAAAACTGTTGCAAATTGGCAGCTCTCCAATCAGATTAAATGTATTCCTTATTCACAATTGACTTTGGGAGGTTGTTAGGCAAGGTGAGTCATTCTGATTTATGACAGCTATTCAGCCGTGAGGTGAAGTATGAACTTATCTTGACACATAGTTCACCTGGAGAATTGCAGAACACAATGCAGTGCTTTCCGCTGTATTAACTTTTTTTTGGTAGCCATTCTTTCCGTGAAATGTTAATGAAATAAAAACAATGTCTGCAAAATAGATTGATGAAAGGTTTAATGCAAGTAAAATTCAACCAATAGAAAGATCACAATGTATGATACTGGAAATGCACTCTTCCATCTGTTTCCACGTGTGCTAAGGATAATGAGGCCAAGGAAGCTTGGTTAATTGGAGCTGACAGCTATTCATGATAGAGATATGTATCAAATAAGGCAAATAAGCACTTTCTAAGCTCAGGGCAAATATCGCATATCACTTAGGGTCCTCTTCCCCAAAGCTTGGGGTGTGGCTCTCAGAGTTTCTCCAAAAGTTTTTGCTGAATTGCAATTTTGGACATACTAGAAGAAGGAAATCATTAACTATATGGGAGGTGGGGTTAATTGCCTTAATTTAATTTAATTTAACCTTGAAATGAAATTAAATCAAACCAAGCTTTGTGCTTTGTTTTCATCCCGTTCCCACACACTTGATTGCAATCCTCAACATGATACGCACGGATTCACTGCAGCCTCACACACATACATGCCACTTGACATACAAATCGGGAAGAGCCACAGTATTTAGCGTATGTTCCAGTTAGATTATTGCATTCTAAAACGTATTTCCAAATAGTGGAAAGAGCGTGCCAAAAGGAAATAGTTTCATAATCACTAATGAATCATTTTTTCAAAAAAAGAAAATCTGTTCTTTGCAATAGAATAATAATTTTTGCATTTCTGTGGGAAGTCAGCATGTTATTTTTCTTCATTAATGTGGTAATTAACATAACTGTAAATAGAACAGGAAAAGATTTACTAAGATGTATTTCTTTCTTTATTTATTTAATTTGTTTAATAACTATATATGCCACCTATTCTCAAGGCTGTGGGCTTCCAGCAACAACCTCGGATAAAAAAATATGGTAGTCATAGCATGATGAAATTAAATAAATAAATAAGTCATTAAGTAAGTAAATAAATAAATAAATAAATGATTAAAGACCTGCCTCTTTTGTACATATGGGCGATGTACAAAAGGACTGAAGCTTTAATCACGCTCTGATCATCATCTTGCCTTTGCTTTTTTTTTTAAAGAAAAAAAGAATTCCTCTAGCCTCCGCTATGTTCTTTGGTCCCTGTTTTTTCCCCTCACAACTACCTGGTAAGGTTTGCTTACTGAGAGATAACTGCCCCAAATCATTTATTGAGCTTGATGGCTGTGAGAACTTGAGTCTAACCTTTTAACCACCCTTTCAGACATTACATTTTTGCCTTTTTTCGAAGTTTCCTATAGGTCTCATTTTTCCAATTGGATTTTGGATAGATCTCCTTAACAATACCATTTAAGCAAGGAAGAAGCACAGAATTATGTCAAATTGTTACTAAAATGTGAAGCTTCTTGTATAGTAATTGCCTCAGTATCGCACACTTAAATTCTTCCAGAACTTTTGCTCCTAAAGGCTGTTCTAGTGTCAAACTGCATTATTTAGCTCAGCTGATATTACCTCAGTTAAAAGAATATGATTTTTTTACATTTTTAGCAGGGTTAAATAGTCTTTGGCTTATGTAGCAAAATGTAAGACTTGAAATAAGGCATAGAGTTGGGCAATGCCTCTGCTTTAAGGAATCTACTTGTTAAAAATAATGAGATGATTAAATCAACAACACTCTTTTTTCAGACTCGCGCAGAAGCCTGACAGAAGTTGTTATGCTTTAATGAAAAGTAGAAAAGTGCTGTCCTCATGAAAAGTCAAAAACAGTTCTTTTGAATCGTCATCAAAGAGTGAACATCCCTAATAAATAATTTGATTATCCTCTGCAAAACGCCACATGCAAATATATCTTTCTTTAGCCACATGTTTCTAAAATGAAGCCATCTGTGTGTGTGGATAATGTTGCTGGCATTGCAAATGGGTCATAAGTTGGCTTTTGTATATTTATTTATTTTTATTTATTAGACTTGTGTACCACCAATCTCATCTAGAAGTGACTTTGGGTCACTTTAAAAACCAGTGAACATTAAAAGCCTAAAACAATAAATAATAATAATGGTGATTAATTTAGTGATGCTTGACTGTTTGTATTTTCCTGAAATAAAATTTGGGGCCATTCAGACTTGATCTCCTGGCTTGAGATATTTGTCCAAAATTACCTGGAATAATTTTGCTTACAATGGAGAATGGAACAGCATGATATATAAAAATATGTTCTTATTTTTTCACAGTCAATTGTTATTCTTTTGGAATTATGAATAATACTTTATTTACAAATAGATTTAAATCATGGCATATATCTTATTCCTAAGGAATACAATTTATTGAGAAATTGACCTGCATGAAACTCACTTTTAAAAAAAGGTGGAAAATAATCCAAGTATTCAGTCCTTATTTAGTTAACAGAGCTGGTAAAGAACCAAATATTTAAACATTTATAAAAGGTACCATTTAAAAAAAATCTGATAATTCTGAAGTTAAGATTTTGCAGGCAAAGTGGAAATATGAATCATTATTTGTGAATGCTTGTTGCGGGGATCCCTGATACAGGGAAATGAAAGCAGAAGTTATTTAAAAAAGGACAACTAGTGCTGAGATTTGTAGTAACTTTGGAGCTGTTCAAGAAAAACAAGTAGCATCAATTCAGCTTTCTTTCTGGGACATGTAGTAGACTGATTCTCAAGACAAAAGCATCATGTGAAAGAATAACCATTTATTTTCACAAGGAACTGAAAAAAACCCAAAGAATCAGACTGTGGTCACCTATCATACACATCCATATCCCAGCTTAATCGATAGCTGTAACTCTATTGTTGTTCTTAGTTGCGAAGTCGTGTCCGACTCATCGCAACCCCATGGACAACATTCCTCCAGACCTTCCTGTCCCCTACCATCCCCCGGAGTCCATCTAAGCTCACATCTACTGCTTCAGTGTCTCCATCCAGCCACCTCATTCTCTGTCATCCCCTTCTTCTTTTGCCCTCAATCTTTCCCAGCATTAGGCTCTTCTCCAGTGAGTCCTTCCTTCTCATTAGGTAGCCAAAGTATTTGAGTTCCATATAACTCTGTTATGGAAGCTTATTGTGGCAAGCGAAGAACTTCAACTGAAAACCGAAAACAAAGATGTTTTATTTTGTTGGTTATTCCTGTCATTTCTTAGCTACTTATCAGTAAATCAAGCCAGACTCCTAGTTTGCATGTTTCACTAAATTTGCCTAGCAAGTTACAGATTGCTTGTTAGCCATTCTCAGTTATGGAGTATAGTCAGTAGGTCCTTGCATGAGTTTTCACTACTCAACTAGCTTGACAGTTGAGCCTAAACTGTAAATTCGTTCAAAGCTTTAAGTATTTTCCATAGACTGAGAAGCAGAAGTAAAAGTAAAATTTCCTGACAGTTAGAACAATTAATCAGTGGAACAGCTTGCCTCCAGAAGTTGTGAATGCCCCAACTCTGGAAGTCTTTAAGAAGATGTTGGATAGCCATTTGTCTGAAATGGTATAGGGTTTCCTGCCTAGGCAGGGGGTTGGACTAGAAGACCTCTAAGGTCCCTTCCAACTCTACTATTGTATTGTATTGTATTAAAAAGGATGCGGGGAAATGTTCATTTATTAGTTTATTTAAATTAAAAATTTATAGAAACCCTGATCTTAAGATCTCAAAGTGAAATTATTTAATATTTTAGACAACCCTCTGATATGCAAACACATTTTATTCTTTATATTTCTCTAGGGACTGTGTTTGAAAATCTAAGGGTAATTTCTCATATTTTTAATAGTTGTAATTGTACAGTATTGATTAAAGATTATTAACATTCTAAACTTTAGTTTAACAGATCATTAAATATAAAAAGAAAAATATATCAGTTTTAGTTATGATTTTAACATTAATGTTAAAATGTAAGATTGGTAGCTTAATTCAGAATTTAATATAACATTTTAAAAAAACTGCTGGAGATTGTGTCAAAGTATATAATAAAGGTTTTGGTCTTCTGCTTAAGCTAATTACTTAATATGAAGGTTACTATAATGTATTATGTAACTTTCAGAATAATATAATAAAAATATTACTATTAAAAAGAAAGAAAATCTAAAGATCATTCCTGAGAAGGCCTGACTACAAATCATTGTTTTGAAATATATTGATGTAATTTTTCAATGTGCTCAATTAACCAGTTACTATTTTTAATTCCGAAAGAAGCATACTAAGTACTTTGGTATAGAGATTGTTAAATCTGAAAGTTGCCATAAATGATTTATATTCTATTTTTTTTCTCTTAAAATCATAAAGAAATAATCACAAAAGCAAATAGTTATTCTCTATTTTCTTCTCCATTTCTTAATTTTTTAAGTTTGTGTTTTTTGCTCTTCTGTATATCAGTCACACAAGATATACAGAAGAAAGATATAACAAGATATATAGCTGTAGTATCTAATTTTCTGTTTGCCTCTCACATTAGTTCACTTTAATCTGGACACATTGTGAAGTGGACACAAATAATCATTTGAGTTTATCCAGTGTGAAACTGGCTTAGTCATGCTCAGATGGTGGGTCTATTTACCCAGAAAAAAAAGCTAAACCAAAGGCTCTGAAGACATATTGTTTAGGGAAACCAAGAAGATATTAGTAAATTGTGAAGCCATATAAGTGCCATGGTCTGCCAATGACATGCAGATACATGTTGGTGCTAGAGTCACAATAATGATATTAAGCATGCTGTCTTTACAAAGTTTCTTAAAGTTTGTAGTCCATGCTTGTAGTGGATGTTGTTAGGCAAGAAAACCAAATGCACAGGTATAGAATAGGTGGTACCTGGCTCAATACCGGTAGTAGTAACTGTGAGAAACACTGCAGGAATTGGGTATGTTTATTTTAATGAAAAGAAGGACTAATGGTGATGTGATAGCAGTGTTCCAATATCTAAGCGGCAAACACAAAGAAAAGGGGATCAACCTAGACTCCAAAGCATCTGAAGCAATGATGGGTTCCGGATTCTGTTCCAACTGGTGCGGTTGGAACAGCCCTGCGTCACCCACATGTACGCACGCAGCATGCGCACACACCTGTCCGGTGCACACATGCATTGTAGCTGCCAGCAACACTTCCGCAAGCCTCCGCGACGCTCCAGTTGCTTGTTGGAGCATTACGCAGGCGCTGTCTGCGCCATGTGCATGTGCGGAAGTGCCAAAGGCTTTAAAGGACAGGTAAGGAGCTCGGATTGGCGGGTGGGCCCTCTGGAGCACTGTACCGGAAAGGTACCCGGTGCTCCGGGCAGGCGCCGGTACATCCATACCGGGGTGTACTGCCTGAAACCCACCACTGATCTGAAGGCAGGTCAAGAAGAAATTGATGGAAAATAATCCAGGAGAGAACCAAACTAAGGAGAAATTTGCTGACAGTTAGAACAATTAATCAGTGTAATGACTTCCCTCAAGAAATTGTGAACACTCCAACCCTGGAGGTTTTAAAGAATAAATTGGATTACCATTTGTCTGAAAAGGTATACGGTTTCCTGCTTGAACAGGGAGTTGGACTAGAACAGGGATGTCAAACTCATGGCCTGCGGGCGAGATGCATCACATGCTGCACACACCTACCCCAATTTTAGCAAAGGGTAAAGAAGTCACAATGTCACATGACCACAATGTGACAATGTAAGTTTGACATCCCTGGACTAAAACAACTCCAAGGTCCCTTCCAATTCTGCTATTCTGAGTTCCTTTGAATGTGTTATTCTTTCCCCAGAAACTCCAAAGTTGAATCTGGTGATATTAAGCAATTTGCTGAGAAATGATGCAAGAGGAAGTTATGAGTGAGTATCACCATTCCTATGATGCTTGCTCAGCAGTTACAGTTAGTGATTCTAAATCAGATTTTATAGCATGTTTGGGGATAATAGATATTTTTTGCCCATCAACAGAGCATAGAATAGGGGTCTTCTTTGTGCCTACCTGGGTCTTCAGCCTTGATCTCAGTGAGATAAATGATGTGACAGCATTGCTGATAGAGGAAACTGTCAGTAATGAAAGACTTTTTATATATATAAAAAATTCCAGTTATGGTATTATTTCTTCTTGCTTATTTAGCGGGAGGGCAATATGAGGGCTAATAAGCTTGTCATCCTTGACAAGATTCTGATATTCAGTTGCTTCCTTTCTCAGAGAGCATTCACTTAAAATTGGCCTTGAGGGAGATAAAGGAGCCTCATGACATTGAACAGGTTTCTATTCCTCCCTCTGATTTAGCCGTTGTTCCAATGAGCCAACCATTGTTTCTGTCTTTTCCTTTTGTGGAAAAAGAGCGGAAGGTTATAGGGGTATCCCCAAAGATGCTAATTTGTGCTATTTGAAATGGTCTCAAGAATGCTTTTGTGAAAAACGGCACTCTGTGAAAGGTGCTCTTCTAAACCTCAGTAATAATTCTGTCCTCTTCGTAGTATATAATAATATATATAATAACCAGTCTATAATGCCAGATCATCAGGTAAATTCGATATTGCATCAGCTGTCTAAGGGAATTTAGAACTGCTTTATGTGAGCTCTGTTTTTCTGTTAATATTGATACTTTTAATTTGTAGGAACATTTGTTTAATTGAAAGTCTGTCTATATGATAGAAGAGTTGTCCTCATCACCTAAAGAAGGAAGTACATTTTGGAATTGTCTGAGACTTCATTTTCCTTTGAAGCTGACTTTGTTGTATTCTTTTATTATGTCTTTCCTCTCTTTCACTTTCTATATGGTTTGTTCTTGAGTTAATTCAGTTAATTTAACATTTCTAGCCTTTTGTGCCTTTCTATCAGAATATGCACTGTATGAATAAAGCAATAACAAATTGTTTTAATTCTTCCTTTTGTTATACATGTAACTCTTACATAGTTGTTTGGAAATAGAAAGCACAGTTTGCACAGTTAAAAAGCATTGGTGAGATATAAAACCAGTTGTTAGCTTGTATTGACTTACAGATTCTCTGAAGCTCATTTATCTGCTTTGATGTTCTTGCTGTTTCTTCCCCGGCAACTAAATCCAGCTTGTTCTTATAATAAGGCTAATTTCTTATATCTATTGTTCAACTGTAGCAAATTTTAAAGTGCTTACTGAGGCTTTGGATGTCAGCAAATTGTCAGTTGTCAGCTGTTCTGACAGTTTGTCCAATGTTTCTCCAAAGCCTATCCTGATTTGTTTTAGATTCACTTTTATTTTCCACCTCTGTGTAGTTCCCTGTTACTTTTCCTGCAGTTCCGAGAATAGCACAAGTCATAAGTGCATTGTTTTAATAGGCTTTACCAGAACAGGTTCTGAGCAGTTGGATTTCACCCAGTTCTGGAAGAACATGTGCATGTGCAGCACCAGTCACAGAAGATTGTGTGCATGTCTTATTTAAGTGCCAACTGTACACCCTAACAAAGGCTCAGTATTAGCCATTGCTGTATTGACAGTACACCACATTGGGACCACAGTGTAAGACTGTGATATTTTCTTCAGGGCACAGACACTATAGTTTTATAATCAATAGAACTGCTTAGTTTATAGTTGGAGTTGTTCAACCGAGAAGATGTTTTATGGAACACATTGGAGTAGTGTGTAAAGGTGATGCATTCATTTAAAGACATTCTCTTTTCTATTTTAGCATACATCTTATTTTATACTTTGGTATTCTATTTTATGTTCCATCATTTTATATCATTCGATTTTATCTCATGTTACTTCATTTTATCTTAACTTATTCTAACCTATTTTGTTGCAGCTCATTCCCATTGTTTCTTGATATGGTAAAGCAACTTGCTGTATTTAACAGTAGCAATGTAATCTAAATAAAATAAATTCCAAGTTAAACAGCGGATTAGCATGGTGCTTAGATTGTGTCCTACTCCCTCAGGGCATTTTGAAAATCCATTCATATTGAACCATTGCACAACTGCTCTACCTCTACCTCTGCCTTATCCAGGAGAGTTAAAACCTAAATTAGTTAAGATGCTCCATGAATCGGAAGTAAGCCACCTCTCATGAAAGCTTATGCTCTGTAATAAAATGTGTTTATCTTCATAGAGATTCTACCAGAGAGTTTTAGTTACCACAGACTGACACAGCTCCCCTTATATAATGTCGACAGAGATATATTAATTTAGTCTGTGCAATGCCCTTGAAAGAATGTTTTGCACAGCTGAAGATCACTTATAAAATACTTCTTTTGAAGCAGCTACATTATTTGCAGGCCTTGGACAGACCTTTTGCAAGCTGTTCATGGGCAACTCCAAACATATATGCATACATAGTCACTTTATTTTGCTTTTTCTTCAATGCATTTGAACAGGCAATCCTCAACTTATGACTATCATAAACTATTGAGTCATTAAATGGGTCACCAAGTGATCATATCTGATTTTACAATCTTTGTAAAGGTTGTTAAGTAAATGCCTCAGTCGTTAAGTGAACATGGCAGTTGTTAAGCAATCCAATTTTGTGCCAGAAACTAATAGTAGTTGTTGAAACTGGCAAAAAATATCACATGACTGCAGGACACCACAAACAGCCATAAAGGTGAGCCAGTTGCCAAGTGACCGAAGAACGACAATATGACCACAGAGAGGTGCCATCATCAGGACTTTGTAGCTTTGAATGGTCATTAACCAACTGATCATTAAGCAATTGATAATCAGAACTGCCTGTGCTCTGAAGCATCTCTTTTAAAGGCTAGGCATAGCTCCAATTTGCAGTACATTATTAATGCTAATGGAATTTAGGGTGCTGTATCTGTAATAATATAATAATGCGGTGGCTCAGTGGTTAAGACACTGAGCTTGTCGATCAGAAAGTTCGAATCCCTAGCACCACGTAACGGAGTGAGCTTCCGTTACTTCTCCCAGCTTCTGCCAACCTAGCAGTTCAAAAACATGTAAAAATGCATGTAGAAAAATAGAGACCACTTTGGTGGGAAGGTAACAGTGTTCTGTGCACCTTTGGAGTTTAGTCATGCCAGCCACATGACCGCTGAGATGTCTTTGGGCAGCACTGGCTCTTCAGTTTTGAAATGGAGATGAGCATCGCCCCCTAGAGTTGGGAATGACTAGGACATACCTTTACCTAATAATTGACATTTAAGCATTTATCTCCTTCTAATTTCAAGAGCAATTATTATACTGCTTCAAAATACCAGCTAGAAACAAAACCAAGGTGCTAGTCTTATCCATCACCTGTGTATCCTCATTATGCCATGTAGGAAGGAGAAATAGTTGGTAGAGTGCGTTCATCAGTGAATCAGTTTGGCGGATGCTTCAGCTTGAGACCATAAGAGGTCACAGACCGTCTGTCACAAGATGTCTTAACCCAAAGTGACAATGTTTGGATTTCCATGCCAAGTCTTATTATGGACACATTGTTAAAGGATAGCTTTAGTTAACAATATTTAGAAATGAACCAGATTGAAAAGAATCTGATTTCCATGCTTGTCTTGTACCTGTCAGCAAATATCTTTTCCATTTCTGTCACATTTGAACAAGAGCACACATATTGTATTAGGCCTATTGACAAAATGTGAGGTTTCATGCATTTTTCTGGGCCTCTTCCTTTTAAAATCACACAACTCTAAGAAGATTCATTACAACTTGTAAATATTCTGTGCTTTCTTTGCTGGAGATCCATTTCGTTGGTGGGAACCTTCCCATTTTCAACGGAATTCTTTTTTGCAGCTGCTTTCTTCTGTTTATCTAGATCTGTCACTAAAGTAAACTTGCATTTGCTTGTTTAGGAAGCTACAGTGATGTCCAAAGGCCTTTTGGTGTCCAAATTCATGAAAGGCCTTGGTTTAGTATCCTCACTTAAAGGTTATAACTCTGCAGTATTTGAAGAGAAATGCCCATTGACTGAAAAGCAGAATCACTTAAGTCATTCAGAAGAAAGGTTTTAATACAGCTACATTCTATTGTATTTTCCAGGCTAGATTTCCCCAAATGTAAGTTATAATGTTAATAATGTATTTGTATTCTTTTTGTAATCATCTCCAGGTACACCTGGACCAGTGGTGGGATTCAATTTTTTTTACTACCGGTTCGGTGGACGTGGCTTGGTGGGCGTGGCTTGGTGGGCATCGTAGGAGAAGGATACTATAAAATCTCCATTCCCTTTCCACTCCAGGGGAAGGTTACTGCAAAATCCCCATTTCCTCCTGATCATCTGGGACTCAGGAGGCAGAGAATAGATGGGGACAGGGCCAGTCAGAGGTGATATTTACCAGTTCTCCGAACTGCTCAAAATTTCTACTACTGGTTCTCCAGAACTGGTCAGAAACTGCTGAATACCACCTCTGACCTGGATTCCCTACATTAGTTCTTAGTCCCAGTCATAAATTAAACTATCTAGGGTATGGTCTTCTCAAATAAGTCTACTTTGTAATGAATTATCCTATTGGTAGAACTAGGTCCATTATGTCTCATTGACTGGTAATAATTTTCCAGAGTTTCTGACAGTATCTTTCTCAACCCTCAATTCTCCTTGTTACATTTTTCTCTTGTTATGTACAAAAAGCCCTCTAGAGCAGGGGTATTAAGTTCAAGGCCTGGCAGCCAGATCTGGCCTGTGGGGACCACCCTAGAAACAGCAAAGGACGAGCATGTGGTGTCTCTGCCAGTGAAAATGGAGCTCAGGAGGGTTGTGGGTGGCTCTCCCGAGCTCCATTTTTGCTGGCAGAAGGTTGCAGGAGGCCGTCACAGCCAAAAATGGAGCTTGGAGCCCATTTAGCTGGCAGAGTGCTTGGCCTGCCACAGGCTCCCCGACATGAGTGACATCAATCTGGCCATTCCCACCCTGGCCTCCTGAGGTAAAACATAATCCTGATGCAGCCTTCAATGAAATTGAGTTTGACACCTCTGTTCTAGAGTCAGGCTCAGTCCAGGAATGATATAGATCAAATTAGCCAAAGTTTAGTTCTTTATTTGTTTACACCCAATGAACAGAATTTTGCCAGACTAAATCTTTACTCTTTTCATCCTAACCAATATACCCTGGGGGATTCTAGGGAATGGGTATCCCAACTCTCTTCTTTGGTCTCCAATATACTGCTGGTTGTGTTGCCTCTTGTTATGCTTACTGGGAAACTGCTGCTTCACTGTAGTCCATCACATCAACCTAGTGGTTAATAAAAACAAGGGAGAAAGACTAATATATTGCATAAAGTATAAAGTGAGAATAAGCAGAGATCAAGTCCATAACATTGAATATGCATTTTCTGAATAGAAAACAGTGTAAATTTCTTTTTTTGATGATGCATACTTTTTTTGAAGGGCAGACTGGGTACACTACAGATGAGAATTGCTCCATTTCTGCTATCTGATGGCAGGCTGATGTCCAAATGTTCTCAAGGATATTTTTCATTTCTGCCCATTCAACCATTCCACTATGAAGGTGATGGATATGTTAGAAATATCCATCAGGAGGTCAGAATTCATGTGTCCAAGGGAATACAGACTGAATTAAAATGTGATAGTGTACAGCACAGCAATAAATGCTTAATGAGAGACTCTTATTTATGGATGGTATGTATCTTTCACTAGTGGTGTTGACATCCTTCTCTCTGGAAACTAGCCAATATAAAACCATGGCTTCCTAGATAGAAAAATGTATGTCTTTATCTTGGGCCCAGAATTTTGATTGTTTTATTCTGTATCAGGCTTAACTGATGTAGCAAAAATTGATTAGGAAACTATCCTGAAGCCATCTGGATTAGATTCAAATGTATAAATACATATCCTTTGCTCCAGGCTAGGACATCTGTCACATAACCCAGTTCTGTTTACTTTGGTTGCATATTTGCACAATATTAAGCAAAGATATACAGCTGAAGCTGATACCTAATGAAATATTTGTTTTCAAACTGAGAAACTAAATCGAAGTGTTATATTGTTATTATTCTGATTTTTCGAGATCTCATATGCCTTCATCATCAGAAGTTCTAAAGGAACCTGACTGGGAATAATGTTTGTCCCATGGTCTTACCTGTCTGCCACAGTTGGTGACAGTGACAAAACATTTCTTTGAGTCAATGCCCAGGAGTTGCCCTGAGTTGAATTACCTGTATGTGTCTTTCCAAAAATAATATTAAGATTCAATGTGTTTGCCAAGGTCATAAAAAAGAGATGGCAAAATCCTGTTCTATTGCTTTGGCTGGGATAACTTTGTAAACCTTTAGTCTGCTGGTAATTAAAAGATCTTGAATCTGATCAATTCCATTCTCAGTCTATACTGATTGAATATCAGATTTTGATTGGGTTGAAGGAGGGGTTACAACTACACTAAAATTTTGGCAAGACAATCTGTGTTTCCTAATTTTTTTAAAAAAAGTATCATAGCATGAGCAAAATAGCTGTTTATAAAAGCATGTTTCTCCCTACTTTGTGTTATGGAACTGAAGGCTGGATACTTTAGGAGACATTTAAATGTAAGCGGAATGCAGTGGGAAAGAAATAGTTAAGAACTCTATGTGATAAAATAGAAAGAGAAAGGGTCAAAGATAAATAGTTGCAGAAGGAGTGGGGACTGAAAAAAAAAGACTAAGTAACCAGTGTGAAAGAAGTGAAATGGGGGTGGGGTGCATATAATGAGATTGCAAAAAGATATAGGAAGTATGTTTTATTACTAAAGCTGAGAGACCTGGAAACATAACACATTTGCTTTGAGCTCTTTGGAAAAAAGCAGATTTGTAGGCTTGAATTTTAAAGATGTGAAAAATAAAATGTATACATAGAACTACTTGAGTTAGAAAAAATAGGGCTCAGCATCCACAGAACAGAACACACTATGGTCTTCCAGTCGCCTTTTTCCATATGTTGAGTTTGTATGTAGGAAACCCAACGTACATTTTAATTATCTGTATGGTGAAACTGGTATGTCTCTTATAAATCAAATGTCCTTTAAAGGGCAAACTGTTCCACATGGAGAAGGCCTACGTAATAAAGTAAGAAGGACCTAAAATATACATACACAGAGAAGATTACTGTAAGCAAGATGCCAAAGAGATTCTAATTAAGGGAATTAATACATTTCATTTCAGAGAAGTTGAGAAACTAAAACCTCTCTTCAAAATTTCAGCTGAGATGGGTAGGGATGCTTTTCATATTATAGTAGAAAGAGTAATAGTAATAGCACTATTACTCATCACCATGTTGCTAAGATAAACAGAAAGCTGTTTTAAATGCCAAATTGGGACATTCTACCATTCTCATTCAGATATTATAGGCAGCAAACACAGAAGAATAAACCAGTTCCTCAAGCCCTAGGGTAAAAATAATGATTAATATCTATTTTGGAAAAACTATTTCCTGTATTAAATTAAACAATTTAACAAATGTTAAAATACTATTAAATATTTCAGCACTGAAATTAATATTAAACTGTAAGCCGTAAGTATTTGTTGCTAAATATAAGAAGACTCTAGAGGACATTTGTTGATCCAGATCCTATACCCTTCATTACACCTCCCAGCCAAAACTCAATAGATCACTTAAGAGAAAGTACCATCAGTGGATACTGCATCATTTTCTTTACATTGTTGAACTGATTGAATAGCAGTCAATCAAATTCCCTCGGAGTGAATTAATCACATGTTGCTGATTCTCAGTGGCCCGTCTACAGATTGGCTTCCAACATTCTCTTGGATGACAAATGCTGTAAATAAAAAGCAAAGATCTGTCTCACCTTGAAGTTGTTCCGGAAGTTGTTAAAAATCTGGCTACTCTCCCATTCCTTGTGGCACCTTGCTTCTCAGCACCTGTCTGCTATGTTTTATAGTGTGTGGAGTGAGATGTATCCAGAAGTACATGATATTTTTGTTTTCTACCATTTTAAGTGTAATGCTGTTCAGAGTCAGGCAGCCTCTAAATGTAATAATGAAATAAATAAAATTAATGCATAAGGCAAACATTTTATTAATAATATTTGAACTTCTGGGAACCTTGAGACGTGAATAGACATATCAACGTGGCATAATATTCTTTCATTCAGCAGGTCTGTGTAATACTGAAAACAAAACTCTGTGAGCTCCAACATACACAGCATCTTCTTTTCTTTCAGAGCAACAAAATATGTGGACTTGGAAAAAGAGAAAACAGTAAAAGGGATAATCAGGATAATGCAAGAACAGCATAGAAGTACATAAAGCAGATAGCAAACTTTTGTAAAAAAAAAAAAACAACAACAACAACACCTTGGAATTTAGCAGATCCCACTAATAGGCTTCAACAACTATGTAGGTAACTATGGATAAATGAGAATTTGTGTTTTATGGGACTGAGAAATAGATTGTTTCTTTTCAAAGGTGGTGGCTTGGGAGTCAGTTGTATTGTAGCCTAGTTGTGTGAGTCATCCTGAATTTAAGCATGTTTAGTTGGACAGAGTAGGTAATGGCAAACTTTAATCACACCCATTTAACTTAATTGAAATGCTCTAAGGTGCCAGTTGAAATGCTGTACTATTGGTTGGAGTCAAAATGAAACCAAAACCTCATATTTCTGAAAGTGATCGTATAAAACTCTCCCTAGCCATTGAGAACTGTGAATCACAAATCTGATTGCCTCAGTTACCAAAAGACATACAGATCTACTTCAATGACACAGACTGTCCTTTAGGATTTTCTTTACAAATACAGGTTGTCCTTGACTTACAACAGTTCATTTAGTGACTGTTCGAAGTTACAGTGGCACTGAAAAAGTGACTTTGGACCATTTTTCACACTTACGATCATTGCAGCGTCCCCATGGTCACATGATTTACATTTGGATGCTTAACAACTGGTTCATATTTATGACGGTTACAATGTCCTGGGG
Source organism: Natrix helvetica (assembly GCF_964273705.1). NCBI lineage: Eukaryota > Metazoa > Chordata > Lepidosauria > Squamata > Natricidae > Natrix > Natrix helvetica. The sequence goes on from NC_138552.1 coordinate 39,222,151, forward strand.
TCAACCTTCTGACAAGCAAAGTCAGTGGGGAAGCCAGATTCACTTAACAACCGTGTTCTTACTTTAACAACTGCAGTGATTCACTTAAGAAAAATGGCAAGAACAGTTGTAAAATGGGGCAAAACTCACTTAATAAATTACTCCCTTAGCAACATAAATTCTGTGGTCAATTGTGGTCGTAAGTCAAGGACTACCTGTAAGAAAATAAAATAAAATGTAACCTATATCTTTACAATATTTCACTTTTAGAAAAGAACTTTAAAAAAACTATAAAAAGGAACATAAATGGATCATGTATTGAACAATTAGAAAAATACAAATATAACATATCTCATCAATGAGATATATCAGCTATAACATTTATCAGATATAACATATCAGCAATGACTAATAAATGGCCAACATTTAAGTCCCTGATCTCCCATTCTAGCATTATCTTGAATTTGGGCTTCCTTCTCTGTTTAACTAGCCCAGCTTTTATCCAAAGTCAATACATACCTATCAGAGCATACCCTTGAAGTATAAGCAACATTATGTACCGTACAAAAAAAGAAAAGAGGAATAGTAGTAAAATGAAAATTTAAAGGCACAGATAAGAAAAACAAATGAAAATATAACTAAGATTACTGTACATCAAGATCATTCTCTCCATATCTTTCTACCCTTGAAAAAAATCACCACTTCATACATTGCCTTGTGCATTGAACTTTTTAACTCTTTTTGAGAAATCACTTTCATTCAACTATGACTTTCTGAGTCGTCCCTTCCCTCTTGACCCATTCACCATGCACTATATTTGTTTCACAATTCAATTCTCAGATGCGGTCTTTGAATAATCAAACTTTCTCAAAGTGCTTCCTTCATAGTAGTTATTAACATTTATATTCAATTTACATTCTTTCCACAGCCATTTATCCTTGACCTACATTTTTTTTTAACATCCAGTTACCCATGTAAGTTACCCATTTCCAATGCATTCAATTCAATTTATGTATTATCTTGTGAGGCAGGTCTTACTACCACATAACAAACTGAAGCATGCTATTTCATGTAGCTAGATTGATTTTGTTGGAAAACATTATTTTCCTTGCAAAAGTCACATACTATCTACTGTATCACTATGCTTTATTATATCTTAGATTCACCTGTTCCATTTTTTTCCTGTCAATTTTCATCTTTAATGAATTAATTTGCAGCTACAAATACCCGTTTCATACTATCTTACAATGGGGAGGGGAAATGAAATTTTCAGACAGTGATACAACATCAACTCCACACAAAGTTAATATGAAGATTCACATCTCCAACCAATTATCTATCATCACCACAAATATATATTGAGCAAGAGCACTTAGACTTATATACCGCTTCACAGTACTTTACAGCCCTCTCTAAGTGGTTTACAGAGTTAGTTTATTGTTCCCAACAATCTGGGTCCTCATTTTACTGACCTCGGAAGGATGGAAGACTGAGTCAACCTTGAGCCTGGTCAGATTTGATCTACCAAACTGCTAGCAGCTGGTGATCAGCAGAAGTATTTTGTAGTACTGCACTCTAACCACTGCGCCATCGCGGCTCATTTATTTATATACATTAAGCAGTCCAAGAAGACATGAAACATACTTTTCTTATTTCCTGTTCAATGTTTACCTATCAGCTAGGAATTCTTTTATTTTCACACATGTTTTATTTCCATCATATATTACCCATATCACATTCCTTAACTAACCTTAAATTCACTTTTCACCCAAAACCTTTCAAAATTCAAATTTATTCACTTTATCATATAGTATTTCAATTAACAAAGCAAAAATAAACTGGTTTAGAAGTATATATTTTGAAAGACCTCTGAAGAGCAAAGAGCTGTACCTTGTGCCCAATAGAAACACAACATCACACTTTTCAAATTGGGCTCTCTGCTACCTCTCTTATTCTTTTGATCAAAATTCTACGAAATATCTTCCCAAGACAAACTAAACAAAATAATCCCCTGTACTTTTTCTACTCACTCCTACTACTTTCCCTCTCTCTAAGAGATTAATAACATTATTGCAGTTATAAGTCAAAACACACAACTTAAAGACACACTATAAACAAACTGTATCTATATTGCAATATTTCTCTAATTATGCTGTTTACAACTGTAGCTTTGACATTTTTCAACATTTATATTTCCCTTTCATCAGTTTTTTTATTCAACAATAACCTTTAAGTATTGATTTTATTTCCACTCTGCCACATATCATTTCCATAGAGCTCTCTAAAACCCTCCTTCAGAGATTCCACCATTTATTTTCTTTTTCTTTCTTTCTTTCTTTCTTTCTTTCTTTCTTTCTTTCTTTCTTTCTTTCTTTCTTCTTTCTCTTTCTTTCTTTCTTTCTTTCTGTCATTCATTCATTCATTCATTCATTCATTCATTCATTCATTCATTCATTCATTCATTCCCTTCCACTGCCTTTTCCATTTTATCATTCCACTATACATCTTTTTTCATACTTGGATGACATATTTTTATTCTGTTCTAAGCAAAATCCTCTTTTGTTACATTTACTTTAATTTTGGTTCAAAGATTAATCTACCTTTTAATACAGTTTTCATACAGGATTCATGTTTACTGAACCTGTTATTGTTCCACATTCACTTCCTTTTATTTTAGTTCATTCCTTTTCTTTGGAAGCCCATTCCCCTCCCCCCACATGATCCACTCTGGATATTACCAAAAACAAGCCTGTTCCATATTCAAACTTCCCCATCACCCCTGTATCTCTCCCTAATTTTTATCCATTTTTGTCATAACCAATAATATCAATCCTAATTTTTGATTCATTCCCTTTCAGTTTGTAAATCTGAATAGATTTACGCTTCAAACACGTATCTGAAATAAACAGATTAATTGTTCTGATAGGTATTTCTACGATATCTGCAATTATTCTCATACTGCATTTCAAATGTTACAGTGCAGATCATGACAAGACTTTTTTGTATTAAATCAGGAAGGAAGTTAAGCAATTAAAGAAGCAATTGATGTGAGAGAAAGAGCTTCAAGTGACAGGCACTTTGAATAAAAGAATTATTTGGAAGACAACAAAGGTGGAAAAAAAAAACCCCAAGAATGCAAGATAACAGTAATGAAGAGGAAATGATTGAATCAAAAATGAATTTTCAGAAAGAAAGCAATGTTCCAAGCATTCCTGATACAAAAAGCTGAAGTGAGCTACACTTTAAAGCACACTGTGAATATATTTTATACTTGTGATTTCATCATGTGGGATGAATAACATTAAATAACAAATATGTTTTTGAACTGTTATGGCCAGTGATTACTTCAATAGTCCACTATCATTGTATATAATTATGGACATGATGCACCAAAGCCTGAGCATCTTTCAGAAGTATTGAAATGTCCCTTTTCTTACTCCAGTCTTAAAAGATTGTTCCTTGTTTAACCCAGTTTTTCTAACATGTCCTCCTCTTCGACCAATTGTCTGTAGTGATAATGGTTGGAAATTACGAAGGTAAGGACAAGAAAGACTACAGATTTGGAAGGGCTGATTAAAGGACTTATCTAGGAACTTTTCTTATAGTTGTTTGTTTATTATGGGTTAATTGGTTGATTCACTCTTCAAAATGTGATTATTTTTTTTCTGTTTTCAATAAAATAAAATAGGTCCATATCTGTTAGAATCAAATAGTTAGCTTTTAAAGAGGGAAATCCTCCCCATCCCTGAGTAAATATGACTTGCTGATAAAAGTGAGATGAAAATTGCTAGCAAGAAAATTGGTAGAAATACCAATATCTTGAGCAAGAATTCCAAAGCATGGAGAAGTCACGCGCTTCAAAATTAGAATTGATTGCTGTTAAAAAATAATTTGCTGTACCAATTAGTAACAACAGATATGCCCTGCATACTACTTGTGTGACGTTTCTGTAAGTACTTTTTCTACTCAGAAATTATTTCTACAATCTCAAATAGAATTCAGTCTTATTAATAAATCCACTTATGAAGAATGCAACTAACCTAGTTTGCAAGTTAGCTGATGCGAGGCTCTACTTTCTTTGCTTGGATTGCTGAAGTGTAGAGTTTGAACTGATGAGTGTTAACATCTTTCTTGCAATTTTAAGATTCTCTGTGCAGTAGCGCAGATTTCTGTAAGGCCCTAATTAGTGACCTTTGTGCCTTTTGCAAAATTGCCCTACGAGCAACACAATGCTGTTTTATTACCCACATAAAAGACTTACTGATAATCCTTATCAGCATTAAATAATTACACTCTAATTATGCTAGGTAAAGCAAGAGATAAAGCACCACCTAGTGGGTAAAATTCTCATCCTTGTTGCTCCCTTCATTTAAAAAATCTCATTGTTCTTTCAAGATTTGCTTGAACTGGATTTACTGCTAACATATTAGCACTTACTGAAAAACTACTAGTAGTTAACTTTCAAAGTATGAATAGGATCCTTCTTTCAAACTGCCCTAACAAGACAGTGATAAGCAATAATCCCAGGTCCTTGGGAAGAACTTTATAAAAGGATAACAATGCCAACTTCAATCTGAACATTTGGCTGTTTTTCTGATACCCATAGTAGCACTAATATTTATTAAACTTGTATGCATCTGATTCTCAATGATTTTCACTCTTCCACTCAGAACAAATACAAAAATTACAATAAAAGCAATAAGACATAAAAGGATAAATATTTTGTTAAAATTCAATTAATTCTAATTATGAAACTTATTATCTTGATATTATTGATACAATGTGTAAGAATTGCATGACACTATTAAAAATGTGAAGAACTTTTTGTCTTGATAGATTTACCCAATACTGAAAAGTTTAAACAACTGGAATTCAGCTTTTGTTTCATGTAAAAAATGTAATCCCGTTTTTTTAAAAGCACACTGGACTCTGCTTTTAAAAAGTCTTCAAGATTAACTTCTAGATCATTTCTGATTTGTTGCCTAGAAGCAGGAATCATAGTTGGAGCATTGTTAGTGGCTGGCAGAGCAGCAGTTAATTTCCCAGGAGGAAATGACTCTCTGATCCTTCACATTTGATAAAACTGAGACGATGACTTCAGAGAGAAAGAGAGACTAACATAAAAAAGAAATGAAGAGGACTTGCCTAGAAACATCCAGTAATGAGTCCAGATGAGCTGCCCCCAATCATCTGTCTTTGTGGTCACATGCTGCAAAGCCAAGGGTTTATTTAAGGAAGTAATAAGTAACTTACTCAGCTGGGCTGACACATTGATTTCCCTTGGAATTTTGTGTGCATGACATTCCTTACTCTCCACCGATTTCTCTTTTCCCATAAACTTTTTATTTTTATTTATTTGTATCCCAGCTTTATTATTTTTTATGAATAAATCAAGGCAGCGAACATATCCAACATGCCTTCCTCCTCCTATTTTCCCCACAATCACCATGGTGTGAGGTAATTTAGGCTGAGAGAGACTGACTGGTCCAAAGTCACCCAGCTGTCTTTCATGCCTAAGGATGGACTAAAACTCTTGGTCTACCAGTTTCTTGACTGATGGTTTAACCACTTGGCTTCCTTAGATTCAGAAAAGACCCTCTCATGAAAATCTCTCCATCATTCAAGAGTTCACGCTTGTATAGAAACTCAATATTTCAGGACTCATTAAAATTTGTGACATTCTGTATTTCTGAGCTTTGGGCAGGAAGATCTAGAGCCCCTTTCTGTCCCTAATCCCGGGGCTCGGTTGAAGGGATAAGTCCTGGGTAGAAGAGGACAGTGCAACCTATCATAGTGACCTTTTTCCAGAGAACCCTGGGAAAAATTGGTGTGCCAGAAAGGTTTTAAATTATCCTCCTGCCTAATGAATAATAGCAGGTTTCAACACTAGCATATTTCTATACATATTAAACTGATTTGTAACTGAAGTGCAGATGACATTCAGTTTCATTTCTGCTTTCCACTGAATTTTGTGACCTTAATTGTCTGCTGGGTATTTGACTGGGGTTAGTAACGGATTAAATAACAGTGAATAAACTGAAATTCAATAAAGTCAAAATGTGCATATACATATGTATGCATGTTTGGCTTATGCTACTTCCATTTATTTCAGAGAGATTTGCTCAGGAAAATCCTCCAGCTCATTTGAGTCCCACAGTAACCGCTTGAACATGGATCAAGTTTCCATTTGATGTAACATTTACCAGAAATGGGAACAAAACACAAGACAAAGATTACTGCCTGCGTCTCTCTTTTTGCCTTGATTTCAAGAGTTTCCCTATCTGTGTGGAACCAGGCTAAGTCTTTACACAGTTGGGATAATATCATCTTATAAATTACGAACATCTGGTGGTGTGAGGTAAAAAGAAAAAAGAACAAACCCTCAATTGATTCTCCAAGTATTGCTTCTGCATCAGTTCTTTGCAGTTCAGTCTCTGCGTTATCAAAATGAAAATAACATGAGCCAGGGGTAAAATTTATCAGAGGAAGTCTGAGACAGTAAGGATTAACACAGGATTTCAGTGTGATTGGAACCCCTTGAAAGTGATAAGTTTCTCTGCCTTCATTGGACTGAGCTTTGTTCCCTTCAGATCAACATGCAGGAGGAGACAAATAACTTGTGACCTTCTCAATCCCTCTCCACCAGCTGCCACTGTAAGCTACTATTTGTCTATTCTTCAAATATACAAATCACATCCTAGAAGAGTAAAACAAGCTATCATTTATACCAGACACTGCAATAAATTGGGGCATGATTGCTTAATCCATCTAGGATTTTCTTCCATAGGATGGGAACTTGATATTCAACTGAATTAAAGAATGAAGGTAATCAGAACACAAAATTATTAAATATGCCGTCTGACACAATAGTGTCAACTTTTGGCAAATGAAGAAAAGAGTCTAGGTTTCTAGAAAACTAGATCATTGTGCTTGTAAAATTTACATCAGGTTCCGAGGGATGCCCCAATAAAAGCAGGAGCCTCAAGCCAGTTTTTAGGAAAAATCCAGTTATTTATTAGGAGCGCCATTTTGGCACAGACCTAGTGAAGCCAGCTCTGACCTCACTCAGTTCACACCTTGCCTCTGACCCTCTTTCTCCCTCCCCCCAAAGTGTGTCATCAGTCACATTCACCAACAAAGCAATTTCGCAGGTCATAGAAGTCACTCCCTCCGGTCGTTACTAGTTTCTGTGGAGATAGCCTTGAGTTTGGTTAAGATGTGCTTGTTTTGACTGAGGTGCAAATTCCTCAATGCAGCTGTGAGCCTTGATTCCCCATCTCCCTGCCTATGGCAACTTGGGAGCACATTAGGAAAGCTTTGCAAGTTGACAACTTAGCTATCCCTGAAAAATTTCTCTGACAAAACTTTTTCGAAATATTGGGGAAAAAATTAGATGACTTGGTGTCTCATTTTGAAAGTAATGTGATAATTAAGTCATTATGTTTATATACCATAGTAGCTATGTTAACTCACACTGTTAAATACAAGCTTCAATTTCATCAAATTTCAAATTAATCTTGAGTAGCCCTACTATTTTTCCATCTAAACATCTACAATAGTCACTCTCATCCTGATCCAGCAGGAATCTAAGTATGTATCTCTAGCCTACAAAAAAAAAGTCTCAGGTGTAACATTTGAGCCATTACCATCTGGGGAACGTATCTGATTCATTTTGTAAATCAAGGCTACATCAAGAACACCATTTCTTGATAACTATGGAACTATTTCCATAGTTCAGGCCAAACCTTTTGGTCAGATATTGAAACTACAAGAATGTGAAGTACCTCCAGCTTTCATTAAGAAAGCCTCCTAAAGGGCATCCTGTAACTGAATGTGAAAGGGTAATGAAATGCATCATTCCTTCTATGGCCAATGACACATTTTAGAAATGTTTCACATGTGCTACAGTGGTGGGATTCAATTTTTTTTACTACTGATTCTATGGATTTGGCTTGGTGGGCATGGCAGGCGAAGGATACTGCAAAATCTCCATTCCCTCCGAGTCATCTGGGACTCGGGAGGCAGAGAATAGATGGGGGTGGGGCCAGTCAGAGGTGTATTCACTGGTTCTCCGAACTACTCAATATTTCCACTACTGGTTCTCCGGAACTGGTCAGAACCTGTTGAATACCACCTCTGATGTGCTATTATTCTGAGCACTCAAAGTTTCTTTTGTTTCTTTTTGTTTTTTAGATTCCCTTCAGCATCACTGACAGCCAATTCACATAGTGTATTTATTTATTACAGGACAATTTTCTGATGCAATAGCTTTTGTAGATTTCATTCCTATGAATGGATTTACCAGGCATTCCATTAGTCTCTTGCTGTCCAGCTGATTGAAGGATGAAGGAGTTCATCTGGAATGAGCTTCAGCACTCATAAGGTCTGGTTATGCTAACCCACTTCCAGTAGCTTGTAATGCCACACTTGCTAATATGGGGAATTTTAGAAGCTTGAAGATCTTTAGTATCTATGATTTGCAACTGGAATTCCAGGATCCCTAGATATGTTCTCCCTTTTAGACAATAAAGTTTATGTCAACTCAATTTGTTATAACAAATGTACTCATTTTTTCCTACAAGTTTAATGAACAGATCTAATGAATTCTTTTAGCTGATTAAAATAATTGTTATCTCCTGATTACTCTGCTTTTTAATTATTAACAAAGCTTCCATTGCATTTTTAAATATTGTGTAAGCTATAAAAGAAAAGTATTTGTTTTTAAAACTGCTATGAATCTGTGGTAATGAAATAAACAAACCAACTGGTAAGAAGTATGCCAATATTAAAATATCTCCAACAATTAAAATGTATCATTAACTTGTAATTCAGATGTTTTACAGTATTCTTCCCCTGCCAAGCCACGCCCACCAAGCCACGCCCACAGAACCGGTAATAAAAGAATTTGAATCCCACCACTGGTTATTACTTATTATTCTATTTACTTACTTTTACCACATGTATGCTGCCCATCTTTCCAAGGCAATTAGGCAGCTTACAGATATTGAATAAAATACCAGATAAAACGTTAAAATAATAAACAAAGATGTTAAATTTAAAAAATTAATTAAAACAAAATGAAGTGGATAGAGATGGAGAAAATGATGAACAGGGGAGAGGTGGGAACTTCTCTGCTCCATCAGCTACCTGCACCCTTTGGTGACCCAGCCTAGTTGGCATAGCCAACTATCTTCAAGGCCATTCAGAAGGCCAAAATGGTGGCAGCGGATCTCACTTCAGGGCAGTAAGATGTTCCAGAGGGCAGGAGCATAACCCAATTCTTCAGTCATGCTATGAATATCACTGTCAATAATGGACAGTCCTGATAAGTGTGAATTAGAATCTCCATTCCCACTCCAATCCAGGGGAAGGATACTGTAAAATCTCAATTCCCACCCCATTCCAGGGGAACGTTACTGCAAAATTCCCATTCCCTCCGATCAGTTGGGACTCGGGAGGCAGAGAATAGATGGGGGCGGGCCCAGTCAGAGGTGGTATTTACGGGTTCTTCGAATAACTCAAAATTTCCGCTATCGGTTCTCCAGAACTGGTCAGAACCTGCTGAATGCCACCTCTGGTAATAACTGAAGAAATCAAATGTGCATTAAACAAGATGCATTATATTACATCCAACAAACACAAAAACAAACAGTATGCTTGTGTAAAAGTTAACTAGTAAACCTAGTAAATTAAATAGTAAATATACTCCAATTTTACTGGTATAGAAAAAGCAAATCTTTAAATAGTAAATCAGGAATAAAATGAAATGCAGGAGATAAAGATAGTTATAAATACTTAAGTAATAATGCCCATTCATAAAATATCGATAGAGTGTGGCACATACTTCTTTGCATTTGTGAATAGCTTAATAAATATTTACATCTCTTTTTACTTCACAAAGGAAACAGTTGTAGCTAATTTTATTATCTTAGATTTATTTACATTACCCATTTGCTACAAATAAATATGTTTTATTTTCACTCTGCTTACATTGCCAAATGGCAGAGCTGATGCCTAAAAAGCAAAAGTAGAAGGGCAGATTTAAAAGACACATGAAATTGATAAGGGAGCCATAAGTCTATAAAGTCACGCAGTCTGAACAGGTCAGCCTGTGACATTTATACCTCTGTTGAGCTCATTGTTAATGATATTTGGAGCAGGCCCTGGGGACTAGCTATTAACAAAGCTGTAAAGATAATGAATATCCTTTTCATGACTTCTCCCCCTCTTTTCCCTTTAACTAAGGTTAAAGATGACTGTCTTATTATGCAGGCAATTGAGAGTTATCTCCTTGCAAAAACAAATGCTGAAAGGTGGCAATAGGAAACTATTGGTGGCAATAGGAAACTACAGAAAAGAAAAGAGAAAAACAAGGAGGGGGGGAAGCTGTAGAATGGTGAAATTGAGCTGCAGTTTCCCATGGTGAGAACAGTCATGTCCTGGCAAATATTTTACCCATATGTCACGAACTGTTTGATCTACATTGGAGAGTGTGGGGGAGCGGGAAGAGTGAGGTGGTTGTAGCAGGGAGAGAGGTTTCATAAATGCATACACAAAAACTATGTTGCACAAAGGTTAAAGGGTTGGCTTAAGGCAACATCTGCAAGGAAATTCAAAGTGAAGGCTGAAAGTTTCTCCTTTAATCGCTACACTGTGCTTGGCCACAGCAGTTGATGGAGCCTTCAAAAAGGTTCATGTCTGGAACGGTTTGGGAAGAAAATAAAGTAAATAAGCACATGTTAACGGACTTGACTATTCCGATTTCTACAGATGGGGTGGCTGTCAACCATTTATTTTGAGATAGCTTGTCTTGCTTTTAACCTACTATAAACAATCAGTGAGACAGTGAGACTTATTACTGGAAACATTTTCAGGTCACCTGAGAGAAATAACCCCAACATACCATTTGTTACATGTTGACTTTCAATTGTTAATAAATTGGTAGCTTTGTGTCAATATTTTCTGATATACTGCTGGTATGTAAAAACCACGGTTGAAAGGAAGATTGCAAGAATTATATACTTCACAATAGAATTTTACCCACCCCCTCTAAAAAGATGAATGTTATTTAAGTTATATGGCTGTGATAACAAAAAAAAATCCTTTTCTCTCAAGATAAATAACAATTTACTACTTTTACGAAAAACAGTTATGGATTATTTATTAACATAGAAACAATATAATGAATGACATCAGTTTTTAAAAGCTTAAATTTTAAACTTCACATACTTCATGCTATTTCCTTTTGAGAAATACCAATATTTTGTAAAGCAGATTTAAAAACAGCAAGGCAAAGAAACCAAAGACATCAGATAAGAATTTTTAAAAAGCAAAAACTTAAAACTAATTTACATCAATACCTTTCACTTAGCCTCTTCATATCTTCCAATCCTACATTACAAACCAAATGTCTCTGCTATATCCATCCAGGTAGCTCTCAACTTACAACAGTTTCTTTGGTGACTATTCAAAGTTACAGAGGTACTAAAAAAAGTGACATGTGGCCATTTTCACAGTTACAACCATTGCAGCATCCCCATGGTCACATGAGCAAAATTCAGATGCTTGGCAAGTGACACATATTTAGTGTCCTGAGGTCATGCGATCACCTTCTGTGACCTTCTGACAAGCAAAGTCAACGGGGAAGTCAGATTAACCTAACATCCATGTTACTAACTTAACAATTGAAAGGATTCACTTAACAACTGTGGGAAGAAAGGTCACAAACTGAGGCAAACTTCACTTAACAAATGTCCCACTTAAGCAACAGAAATTTTGGAATCAATTGTGGTTGAAAGTGGAGGACTTTATACACAACTTTATATGCTATCTTTTGCTCTTTCTTATTTCATCAACTCAGTCCAGCCAGTCTAGACATTCCACTCAGTCCATTCACTCTTCTTTGATGTCTATTTTACAAATATGATCCCTTGATTTCCATTCTTTCTCTCAATATGAACGATCCACATTACATGCCTCAACATACTTTTCACTTTTGCATTTAGCCACATTCATTCAGCACCTATTCATTCTTAACCCCATTTTTACCCAGATATGCTGTTATTATGTGAATCAAAACAGAAATGAATATTGCAAAAACTATAATCAATTAAAGTATCTATCATCTCTCTCTCTCTCTCTCTCTCTCTCTCTCTCTCTCTCAAAAACCCGCACACACACACACACACCTATCTCAAGATAAGCATTATTTCAGTTACATGAGTATTTCAGTTAACCTAGGCATCCGATTTACTCTTAGGTTTCTTCTGATATACCTAACTCAGAATGGACCCATATGCAAAACCATTTTTTGCTTCCTCTTGACATTCTTCACGATGGACCCTATAGTTTTATCAGTGTTTGCATGTCTTAAAACTATTTTCTCATATTTAGTAAATAGTCCACCAATATATAAATTAATCTACTTGCTTGAAGTTTTTGCCACTAATGTAAAATCATCTGTAATTGATGTATATATATAATTATGATAAAAAGAGGTTTTATGTATGTCAGAGTTGTTATAATTGTTAAGCGTTAATTAACTGCTAGATGTAATTATTGATTTTATTTGATTCTCTAGTTTATCTTTAATATGAGTTTTAAAAATGTTTCATTGACTCTATTAACACTTAAAAAGTTGTTTAAAAAGATGTATTTTAAGTGAGTGTCTCTCAAATCTGTGGAGAATTCATTCTAAAGAGCTGGGACAGGTACAAATCGTCACCAAATGAAATCACAGCAAATACAGGTACGCTTCGTTTCAGTAAGAATAGAGATCTATTTAAACAGATAAGTTTTCTCAAATAGTAGAGGTCTAGGTGAGCAGGATTTTAAATACCCAGCAATTTGTATTTTGCCAGGAAATTGTACCAGCTAGTGCAATCTTTTAAGCAAAGATGTAATATAGGGATTTTTTTTAGTGTTATCTATCTTTATCTGGATTCAATTTTAATTTAATGTCTCACCCAGAGCATTACTGACTGTGGTTAGGAATTCTGCAGAACCATATTACTTTTCTGAAGATGTCACAGAGATAGCATCTACCGCCAAATCTCTTGATGATTTCTTTGAATAATTTTATTAAGCTATTGAAAACTTGTTGGAGACAAAATGGAGCTCTCCATGTCAGGCTCCTAAGCTTGATCCATGGCATGATAGATAAGAATCTTTACTGCATCCTCTAAAATGAAGCAATTTAAAGCGCTTGATCACCTCAGTCAACATGGAATGCTATCTAAATGCTATCTAAAACCTAGATAAATAGCCATTTAATTGGATTTTTAGAACGTTAGTAAGTTTCACATCCATTTTAATTGTTTATATTGTACGTTTTTAGTATTTATTTCAATTACAGTTATGTACTGCTTAGAGTCCATTAATTTGAGAAGTATGTAAGTGTTATAAATAAATATGTACTAGTGTTTCAATGCAGCTCCTGTTTTTCACATCTTCACCATGCCTTAATAGACATCCTGTCTTGCATTTTTCAGGCTTGGGGATAAGTGGCAGTTGACGGTTGAAATAATTGACATTTCTACCCTGAGAATTTGAGTTCCAGTGCAGCTCCCATACTGAAGGAAAATCCTCATATTTTTGCTTCACCTGCCCTCAATTTTCTTTTATATATTCTAATCACTAGGTTAATAGATAATTAACAATAATAACAATGTACAATAATTGTTTTATTCAGATTTATAGAATGATATAGCTTTCTTACTTTATGCTCAGATTACAATAATCCACCTAGAAGGAGTTATATCCAAGGAGTTATATATTCCATCTGCAGAGGAAATGGGATTTAGTGGAACACTTCAGGTGAAAGGGATGAAGGTGGCAATTTTTGCGACCCTCCATTATTATCTTCTATGGTATTCTGCAGATTCCACCTACTATTTTTCTTTCATAGAGGTAGTCCTTGGCTTAGAACTGAAATTAAAAAATAAGTCATGCCACTTGCTAAGTAAGTCATCACATGATTGACCACAATGGATATATTTTTTTTTGTTGGAAACGAGAAGTGTTGTGGCCCAGCAGGAGCCGTTGGAGCTGCCACCAGACTCCGACAGCGAGGGTCCCTATGAGTCGGCTCTGGAGGATGTGGAGGACCCTGGACAGGGTTCTGACTCTGAGCATGGATCAGAGAGGCTGGTTGGCCACCAGGAGGTGCCTGAGGCATGGAGCAGTGGTGAAAGCCAAAGGGAGAGTGCTCCTGATGTCATGCCTTGGAGCACTGGGGAGGAGACTGTCAGGGGAAAAAACACCCTGTTAGAGATCGATGGACCGTGGCTGATTCCCTTCTGCATATCTTTTGAGATATTGAGAAAAATAAGTCTTTAAAAGTATTCTAATTAATAAACAAACTTTAATAATAAAATAAAACAGAAAATAACTAATTGGTTACATTTTGATAATGAAAGCTTCGTCAGCCAAAAGTTGGCTGCCGAACAAAGAAGAGAGGAATTTGGAATGTGTAACGCGTGCGCAATAAATCACTTTCAGATAAGAACCTTTTTTTGTTTTATGACCTGCGCAATAAAGCTTTCTTAGTTTAACTCTTGAGTGTCAGTTTAGGCAGTTCAGGCCTAGCAAACCTTTTAACATCGTGACACCCCTTCTTTTGCTAGTCTGGGCTGACGTCATCAAATCATCAATTAAGGCACATCTTCTTTCGCAGATACTCGTGTTGATTTGCGGCGAGTGGTTTGTTAAGCATGTCTGCGATCTGATCATGTGTAGAAACATATTGCAATTTAACAAAACCTTGCTTAACTAATTGCTTTGTGTTTTGATAACGAATGTCAATGTGTCTGGACCTAGAACCTGTAAAATGTGACTCAGAAATATAAACAACAGATACATTATCTTCCATCACGGTGATTGGTCGAATCGGACGTGTCCAGATATCTGTGATCAAAGCATCAAACCACGTTAGAGAATTACAAGCATCTGAAACACAAGCATATTCAGCTTCAGTAGATGAACATGAAACAAAACTCTGTTTTCTCACTTGCCAGTAAACAGGACAACCATTTAGGAACATCATGTAACCAGAAGTGCTTTTGCGTGACTTCTTGTTGCTCGCCCAGTCGGCGTCGGCAAAACAAATCAGCTTTGGTTGATCAGTGTGTGTTGGTTCTAGCAATAACTTCATGTGTTTAGTGTGTTTTAGGTATTTCAACAACTTCTTAATGCATGACCAATGAAATTGTGTTGCCTTACCTACGTGTCGTGATAAAAGATTAACACTAAGTGCGATGTCAGGTCTGGTCCAACTACTAATGTATAATAGTGAACCAATGACTGAACGATAAAGTGTTTGATCCTCGAACTCAGGACTTGGTTCATGTGTTAAGTTGTGAAAATCTGTTTGCATGGGTGTCTTTGTTGTGCTAGCATCTTTCATGCTGCAATGATGTAGAATGTGGTCAATTTTCTCCTCTTGTGAAAGACTAAACCCCTTCTGTGTCTTTTCAATTTGAACACCTAAATAAGTGCTAATGTGTCCTAAAGATTTTAGTGTGAAGTATCTCTGCAAACTTTTGGCAAAAATCTCACTCATTTTCTTATTTGGACCAATATAAACAATATCATCAACATAAACAAGAATTATCTCATATGCATTGTTAGATCTTTTTGTGAACACGCATTCATCAGTTTCGGACTTAATAAAGCCCATTGAATTTAGTTTGTCAGTAAGACATAAATACCACATTAAACCTGACTGTTTCAGACCATAAAGACTTTTGTTCAGGAACCAGGTATCCCCTTCTTGCTTTCGGAATCCTGGAGGGCTTCTCACGTAGATCTCTTCATCTAGGTCTGCATGTAGATAAGCTGTGTCCACATCAAATTGAGAAACTTCTAAACCAAGAATAGTTGCAGTGGTTAAGGCAATTTTTACACTTTCAGTTCTGACTGTTGGTGAGTAAGTGTTTGTGTAGTCCTCAGGATAACGTTGAGCGAAACCCTGAGCTACCAGTCTGGCTTTGTATAAAGACTCACCATTTGGTTTCTTCTTGATTCTGTAGACCCATCGGGTGCCAATGACTTTCTTATTTGCTGGAGGTTTTGCAGGTGTGAATACATTAAGTTTCTTTAAACTGTCCATTTCATCCTGCATTGCATCATACCACTTGTCTTGTTCTGAATCAGGAAGCTGTTTGATTTGTGTGAATGTCTCTGGAGGAAGAGTAACGTTGCAAATCAAAGGTACTGGTGATTTTGTCAGTTGCCATGAATAACGTTGTGGAGGGATTCCTTTTGTGGCCCTCTTGGAGCGTCTAGGAACAACAGACCAGTCTTCTTCTTCTTCATCATCATCATCCTCGTCCTCACGTTCGTCGCTAGCATCAGCATCCGCGGCTTGAGAAGACGGAACATCAGGTTGTGAAGAACTGGTAGAAGGAATATCTGCCTGCGAATTGTCATCAGGCTGCGTGGCATCTGGAACACCATCTCTAGGAAAATAAACTTCAGGATCATTGGAATGAATCCTGGACCAGTCAATATCTTCCTCAAAATTAGCAGATTGTGAAATGACAATCACATGTTTAGTATCAATGAATTTGTACCATTTTGAATTATCATCAATACCCATAAATCTCAGTCTCTTTGCTACTGTACCTCCCTTTCTTCTTTGACTTAAGGGAGTGTTCACCATAGCATATGAACCAAAAATGTGGAGGTTCTTGAGATTAGGCTTGTAGCCATACAGCATGTAGAAAGGAGTTTGATTGATTACACTGCTCCAAGTACGGTTGACAATGTAATTTGCATATTTGATTGCTTCACCCCAGTATGCGTTACTGAGATTGGCATCTTCTAGAAGACAACGCATCATGGTTTGTAGAACCCCTTGTCTTCTTTCTACGACTCCGTTATGAGCCGGTGTATATGGAGCAGATGTCTGATGAAGAATTCCATTCTTACGCATCCAGTCCTGGAAACGCTGAGACATGAATTCTGCACCACGGTCACTCTGGATTCTGGCGATGCGAACTTGGTATTGTGTAGAAACAAACGCTGCAAAGTCTTTAAAGATCTGAAAGGTCTCAGATTTCTCTCTCATAGGATATACAAATCCATATCTAGAATGATTATCTACAATTGTTAAAAAATACTTTCTGCCACCAAGTGTTGGTGGGAAAGGACCCACTATGTCAGTGTGTACCAAATCAAAAATGCGTGTTGACCGGCGTGTAGCGTGTTTGGGAATTGCAGCCGCCTTGGATTTAGCCTTTTTGCAAACCGCACAATCCAAAAACACCTTACACCCCTTTAGATCCAAACCTTTTGCGAACTCCGGCATCTTTCTAAGAACACGGAAACTGGCATGCCCCAATCTTCTGTGCCACTTGTGAATACACCTGGAATGCAAAGGTTTACCAGTTAGTGAATTCTCAACATTAACAGTTTCATGAGGACCCTCAGGCTTGCTTTGAGCAATCTGTTTCTGTTTTCTTTGTTTGTTGGCTTTAGGAGCCTTTGGCACAGTAACGCTTTCTCTCTCTGGGACAACTCTCTCTGGGTTTGCGTTGTGCCTTTTTGGAGTTTGCATACTTGCCTGTGCTTGCCCTTTAGGCTTTGGCTTTAAGTAATAAACACCACCAATCAGCATGGTTTCAGCAACAATATCACCATCTTTAACTAAGTAACTTGCTTTTTCGAGGTGGTGAACCTGGAACTTTAACTCTCTAGACAAGTGACTTTGACTAAGCAAATTACTGGTTGCTGAAGGTATGTAATAAACATCAGGGATGTGTGTATCGAGCTCTTCAATGTAAACAGTTCCTTTTCCCATAACCTTGCAAGTGTGGTTGGTGAAGGAATACAGTTCTCGATACTCGGGCTCTGGTTCGCCCATCTCTGTGAAAAGTTCCCTTCTATGGGTAACGTGCACAGCTGCTCCACTATCTAAAGTCCACAAAAGACGTCTGTCGAACTTTGGATCAGGTTGTGGAACGTTAGTTATGGCCAGTGTTGCAAGTGGAGCTTGTGAATCACGCCTTGGACCACGACGACCTTGTCTTCCGCCTCTACCTCTGCCTCTGGAATCTGTTCCTCTGGGCTGGTACGTGGCGGGAGCTGGAACTCGTTGGGGACAATCCCGGGTGTCATGTCCCACACGGTTGCAGGTGTAGCATTTTGGCATCCTTGGAGCGTAGCCTCTTCCTCGGAAGGGACGTCTGGCTGGAGCCTTTGGTGCTGGAGGCCGTTGCAGATGTGGGGTAGCTAACCTGATAGCTTCGTCTTCCACTAAAAGTCTGCAAACGTGGTTAACTGTGCGTTGAGCAATAGGCACGTAGTTAATCTTTGCAACAGCATCTTTCCATTCATAATTCAATGAGTTAATGATGATGCTAATCATTTGGATATCATCGATTACATGGCCATTTTGTCTCAATTCACTTCTCATTCTTTTCAGTTTGGTCAAATGTCCACCAATTCGTTCACCAGGTTTCAACTTCGAACCATGGAACTCAGACATGAGCAAACATGAGGATTCAATTGAAACGGGCCTGTAGCAATCTTCCAAAATAGCCCATATTTCTTGGGCAGTTGCATCAGGTGGAAAGATACCTTGGATCTCAATTTCCATTGACATGAGTAAAGTCGTGATAGCTCTGTTTTCGAGGTTTCTTATTGCAGGTGTCCAGGGTTGACGGGGAGGATCAAAAACCATGGAATATGTGCCTTCTCTTCGAAGCAAGAGCGCAATTTCACTGACCCAGGCTTTATAATTCTCTCCTGACTCCTTTAATTTGGACTCACCAGTCAAGGGGGTGACTGTGAATACCTGCTGAGGAACAATTTGTTGCTCTGGTTGCAAAGCTGGTTGTTGAACCAGGGGATGCTGGGGTTGCATCATTGGCCTTTGTGTGGCAACATCAAATTGGCTTCCTCGAATTCGCCTTTGGCTTTGCCTTTTTCCATCTAGGGAGAATTCCACACCGCCAGGGGGTGTTGAAGACTTAACCTTTGGAGACAAAGTTTTGGCTTCTAAAGGACTCATAGACATATCTCTGAAAATCTGGTCCAATTGCTTAATCTTTTGCTGTAATAATTTTTCTCCGCCAGCAGATGGCAGTGCAGTTTCACTTCTTGACTGCAGCCCTCTATACATGGCCTGAAGTTCAATTGACTCAAAGGGACCACGTGACCTCGGTGACGTGTACATGTCTCTTTGTTCTAATTGACCAGTGAACTCTGTGGGGTGTGTCTTAGGCTGTTGTTTTGAAGAAGACAAGATGGCGTCCTCAGACATTTTGGGAGTGGGGGAGCTTCTTCTACTTCGCCTTATCTCCTCAAAACACACTCTCGCCTCCCTAGCATATTTTTCTAAATGTTCTATTTGATATAGATAGCTTTGCATTTCTTGCTCATCATCTGGGGAGATGGTATAAAATCTGCTTTCTGCGTGGGAGGATATTTTCTGTGCCGGCAGTTGCCATTCATCAATCGTTTGATAATCTGCGAGGGTCTGGGAATGGAGTGGCTCTGGCAGAGTGGGAAGTTTTGGCTTGGCCCCCAAAAATTCATAATCTCCTGGAGATATTTTAGAAGGAGGAACCACTGACCTCGTTTCGTGGATGTCGCGTCCTGTAGCTCCTTCTCCCATATTTGGCTCGGCACCTGAAGGAATTTGTTGTTCCTGAAGCACGTTTTGATCTTGCTTCTCTGTGTCCGAGGGAGCCTCCTTGTCAGAGGAAGCTGATCCTTCTGTGCTCGCCCCATCTTTCTTTTTCTTTTTTTTCTTTTTCTCCGACATTGCTAATTAGGCTTAGTCGGTTATCTTAAGATAGCGCGAAGAGAAAATACAGCCATAAATTGTAGCCATCTCAGCTGGTATCATCAAAACCAAAACTCTGCATACCAAGTTGTCAGGGGAAAAAACACCCTGTTAGAGATCGATGGACTGTGGCTGATTCCCTTCTGCATATCTTTTGAGATATTGAGAAAAATAAGTCTTTAAAAGTATTCTAATTAATAAACAAACTTTAATAATAAAATAAAACAGAAAATAACTAATTGGTTACATTTTGATAATGAAAGCTTCGTCAGCCAAAAGTTGGCTGCCGAACAAAGAAGAGAGGAATTTGGAATGTGTAACGCGTGCGCAATAAATCACTTTCAGATAAGAACCTTTTTTTGTTTTATGACCTGCGCAATAAAGCTTTCTTAGTTTAACTCTTGAGTGTCAGTTTAGGCAGTTCAGGCCTAGCAAACCTTTTAACATCGTGACAGAGACAAGGGACAGTGAGTCAGACATCAGCATAGAGTTGTTGGATGCTCATTACCGGCGCACTAATAGGCGTCAGGAGCAATTGCGCAGTTACAGGAGGTAATTGCATTCAGCTGATGATAATTAGACTCCTCTCCAGACTATAAAAGGACTGCTTGTGCACACGCCCTTTTGCAGAAGTCAACGCATGAACATGAGCATGAACATGTGGGAGAACAGTCTTGTGAGCGTGGCAGGCTGGATTGCTGCCAGTGCTTATCAGTGCCGAGTTGTTATGAAGACTTATTTGTGTTGGATTGCTGCCAAGGACCTATCTGTCTGTAAATAAATCCGGTAACTTATCTGTGGCTCGGAGTATGTATTGGTGGGGGAGTCAGAACAGAGAAGTAAATACTGGTTTAGGGCAAAAATGTTATAAATCACAGTCACATGACTGGGACACTGCAAATGGCCATAAATACGGGCTACTTGCCAAGCTCCCAAAATGTGAGCACATCACTATGGTAGGGAGGTGGTCCTCAGAACTTCAGTTACAAGTTTAAGTATCTCTTTTGTGGTCTGTCATAATTTAGAACAAGCCGCTGAGTTACCAATTGTAAGTTGAGGATCCCCTCTATTTATAGAACTCCATTAATTGCATGAGACAATCCAATCTCATGAAAGGAATTAAATTGAAATAATTTAAGTTCATCAATCAGATATCATGCAAGCACCTACCATACAATGCTGACTTCTATAGTTATACTTTCGGACTACATTTAACAAAACAGACCTGTGTTTGATAAAATGATGGTTTTTGACGTAAATTTTGCTTTTCTACTAAGTTCCTGTTTTTAGTTATCTTAGGGATGCAGAGGCAAATATCCCTTAAATAAGAGATTTCTAAGGGACCTAATATTTTCTATAAAACATATTCTACAGAAGGATAGCTGTCATTTATAGGAAATGGGAGCTTCCAATTTATCATCTCCATGCTGGATGTTAGTGGAGCTGCCATGAGACCATGGAATGGTAATAACCAATCCGCTTGCTAAAAGAGAAGATCAGTCATGCAATGCTGACACACAAGTGCAGCTGATGTGAAGAAAGGCAAAAGATAAGATTTGATGAGAGAGAGAAACTTTGGAGCTATTGAGAAGCTATCTATTTTCCTGGGAAGAGACAGGAAGGCCAAGATACTGAAGAGGTAGTAAATTGTTGGTCAAAAGATCAAGGGCATAGTAAAGAGTCCAAATGAGACATTACCAAGAAAAAAATACTTTGTGAGATCTCACACTAGTGCTGCGGATAATTAATCTAGTATGGTAAATTTACATATCAACAATATGCATTATTTTTGTTATGCTTATTTATATAATCCTTGAACATTCACTGAATGCATGATAGATTATAAAATCAAATTTTTAACTCTTCCACCAGCCTCTAAAATTTAGCAACAAATTTGAACTTATTCTTTATATATGCAGTACATAAATATATAGTCATAGTTTCTATATGTGTATTTGGGACTCTATTTAATTAAATAAGTAAATATAGCCATTACTTAGATGTTTACAATGAAAGCAGTATCACCATCTTCTAGCTTTTATATGTCTGTTTGTCTATTTGTCCTTCCCTCCCTCCATCATCAGCCTGTCTATTCTATCTGTCTGTCTATTGTCTGTCTGTCTGTCTGTCTGTCTGTCTGTCTGTCTGTCTGTCTGTCTGTCTATCTATCTATCTATCTATCTATCTATCTATCTATCTATCTATCTATCTATCTATCTATCTATCTATCTATCTATGACTTCATATTAAAGACATTCTTTGTAAAAATACATTAAAATTAAATGCCACTGTATTGAAAAAGACACCAAGCTTACATCTCTCTCTCTCTCTCTCTCTCTCTCTCTCTCTCTCACACACACACACACACACACACACACACACACACACACACACACACGTACAGGTATACAGAAAGATGAAGAAGATAATACATGCATTACTCATCTTTCATTCTGCAATTAAAAACAACCTGGAACATCCTTTAGGTTTAATTTGCAACAGTCTCTATTATGTTGGTACGATGGCACATATATTACAACAATTTAGGGTTATTGCTAATGATAAGATAGATAGAATCATGTTCCCCTCATAATGTTCCTTTTGTGGGGCTTAAGTCTCTGAGAAATTTCCATCTAGTGTCTTAAATCTATCCATACTTTAGTTGAGTGAAGTGTAAATAATAATTCAGAGAAGATTACATGCAACCACTTCTATTTTCTAAAGTAAATCTGTCTGGTTTTATCTTTTGCTGATCATCATTAATTCATACTGGAATAGAAAAAACAGAGCTTTGACTTACCATACTGCTCCTCATTTCAAGCCTTGAATTAATGAAGTTACTTAATTACTCTTTCCCTCACATTTTAACTTAAAGTTGAAAGGAGAAAGGATATTTGTTCTAGTGACAATTGTTGGACATATTTTGTTCTGCAATTATTATAAGCGCCCAGAAAATCTTTTAGGCTTAATTTGCAAGAAGGGTCTCTGTGATGTTGGCTTGATGACATACATATTCTAACAACTGAGAGTTATTGCTCTCTATGGTTTTCTAAGTAATTACTTTGCAGTAATGCCTAAACCATGGTATTTTTGATCAAGTACAAAGGAAAAAGAAAAATAGTTTAGAAGTCATCTAAATTAAATTAAGGAGATGGGTAGATAGAATGTTGTCAATTTTACTCCTAAGGTCTGGATCTCATCTGCCTGAGGTCAGAGGTGGGAATTTTAAACAGTCTTATGTGATGACAGCTAGGAATTTGGTTTTCCTACTCTTGGAGACTATTAAATGTTACCCCAAAGTGGTTCTCCAAATGACAACTGTGGGTTACCTGCAGCAATCTTTGCAATCATGAGGATATGTTAGACAAAAGGAGATAAAATACTAGGAAGAGTAAGATTGCTATTTCTGGATCTGCAAAAATGTAGGCAACCACAACATAGTACCATTGTGAAGCATATAACTTTTCTACTGTTTATTGTTAATCCAGATTTTTGTACTCTATGATGCATTGCTTTAAGAAAAAAAATATTTCTAAGGCAGATGTACTATAGGTGGAAGAAATAGTGGGTAGATACTATGTTCACACATCATATTAAGTTAAAAATTTGATTTTGGCTTAGCTCATTATACGGAACTTGCCATTATGGCTTGAAAACTAGTAGATAGAGTACTTGAAAGAAGATACAGTACTTTCTATTCAAGATGTTTTCATGTGAATGTATCCTTTGGTTTATACTTTTTGGGTAGTTCAATGTAAAAATGTTACTTTTTCATTATTGGGACTCTTGCTGGAAACCCAATTCAAGAATAGCATAGACTACTTCAGATATTTAATAGAGACAATGTCTGGCCAGATGCTCTCAAGAAGCTTAATTATTTCCATACTGTAGAAATTTCTACCAATTGCTTGCCATTTTTCATTGGTCTTCCTGCAGAACCATCCAGAGGGCAGTGAAAAGACAAAAGACAATTCCATCTCTTCAGCCTAAATTTCTTGGAATAGGGAATATTACATTCCATCTTGAACAATGCCAATGTAAAGTAATGTATATAATACACCTAATCATTCACATCATACAGATGGACCATCAAAGAATAATATGATTCTCTTCCTACAATGTTTTCTAATATTAACCTATCACAATTGTGGGGGTGGTCATTCCTTATCAGTTTCCCTTCAGTCATACAAAGGTGACTTCTTTGCATGAGCTATCTCCCCTTTAATAGCCCATCCTAAAAGATTTGCCATTCTAATTCTGCTGTAGTTACAAAGATAGTAAGCACAGGGCAACATTCCCACATGCTTGTTCTTTTTTCAAGAAGAACTAGAATTTATCTCAAAACCTAAAAGGGCAGAGCAGAATGATTTAAAACAGAAGTCTTCAACCTTTGCTGTAAACAAAGTCACCCTCGCCAAAAAACAAGTGAGACCTTCCAACTACAATTAAACAAAAACAAACAAAATCTAATCCAAACACAAGGCCAAATGAATCAGTGGAAAAATTAAGGAGCATGGTGTGCTTGGACATAGACAAGAGTAGGATGGCATATTGGCAAAGAAAGACCGATTGCCAGCTCTGATAATAAACATCACTATGGGACTATGAGATATAAGATTAGGATATTTTGGGAGAGAGCTGACTCCCTGTCTAATGGCTTGATTCCACAGAGGTTCATAAAGGTGATAGAAATTTGCTGGGGAAAGCTTGAATTTCAGTTAATAACTGCACTTCCTCTACCTTACTGTTTAAGGGCTGAAAATTCTTAAACCTCAGGGGATAACACCCTTCGCTAGAAAAGCTATAGATGAATCTGGCAGGGAAAGGAAGGAAGTTAACAATTACAAATGTATTCTTTTGTAGAATCCTCTGCAAGCAGGAGAAGGATTAGTGAGGCTTCTTTCCTAACTTCTGCCCCTTGTCCTGTTTACTGACAGGTAAACATTCTATGGAAACTCAGGAGATCATTTATTCATCCACAAGTTAATCATAAGTTTTGTGCGTTAAGCAGGCTAAAATGGACTTTTCAGAAAACGATAAGCTCTGAAGCCTATCTGTGTCCACAATATTAGAGTAGATTCTATTTGGGAACAACTAAATGCTACTTTATAAAAAGAGTCTAAACCAGTGGTTTTCAACCTTCCCAATGCCGTGACCCTTTAATACAGTTCCTCATGTTGTGGTGACCCCCAACCATAAAATTGGTGTCTCGGTTCCTAAGATCATCGAAAATATGTGTTTTCTGATGGTCTTAGGTGACCCCTGTGACAGGATCGTTCGACCCCCAAAGGGGTCTCAACCCACAGGTTGAGAACCGCTAGTCCAAACCTTACATGCAAGGATTTGTGGTTGCTACTATTATTTCATAAATTTTTATTGTGCCTACCAATAGCACATATAGACATAAATGTATTCCTTGGAAGGGCCAAAGTCCACTTTTTAGTACCCGCTTGTATTAAGACTTTTCTTACAAATACTTCTGAGAAGTAGCAAATTACCCTTTTTATTCTGATGATCTGCTGACTGTATACTATTGAGAGCAAATGGACAGTACCTATTGAAATGGACTGATTAGGGTACTGCATCTTCACATTTATAATATAAGCATATTATTATAAATGAATAGGCATTCACTTATGGTCTAAATAAGCAGTTTTATATTTAGAGGTACAGACTGCACACATGCAGATATATTCACCTTTTCAAGTTACTATCCTGTTTCCCCGAAAATAAGACCTCCCCGGATAATAAGTCCAATTGGGCTTTTGAGTGCATGTGCTAAGATAAGCCCTCCCCCCAAAACAAGTCCTCCCTGAAAATATTGCAACACAGCAGCAGCCATGAGGTGATCACACTTGCCGCCTCCTGCACCTAAAAAATAATAAGACCTCCCCAAAAATAAGACCAAGTGGTTATTTTGGGGGTCAAAAGAAAATAAGACCCTATCTTATTTTCAGAGAAACATGGTATCTTTATGTTTTATTACAATTCTCATCATCCATATGCTGATTTGGGTAGTAGTCTCACCCATGGTCACCAAGTTTGAGAAGGAATAAATTAAAAAATATTTCTGATACTACCCATTCTTCCATTATCCTCCATTAGTATGTGATGAATTTTGAGATACTGATTTTGATAGGTGCATGATAGCCTAACTAGTTTACAATTTTGCATGCTTATCTACATGGGTGCATTTCTAGAATTGTCTTTAGGTAAATGATTATTTAATATTCTCACAAAATTTAAAGCAGTTCGCATAACAAATCACTACTTTTTAAATGTTTTTGTGACATTACATTTTACTACTAGTAAACAACTCTCTTATATTAAGCCAAATACTATATTGAAATTTAAATTCTTCTTTTCCAGTGTCATAGAGAAACTTTTAATATTGCTCATAGGAAAGCCTCAAGTAGGATGCTTGGGTGCATATGACAAAGATGAATAGCTTAGCATGGCTAAATTCTTACACACAACTTTATTAAATATTTCTGTACTATTACATATACCTTTTATTAAGGCAGAATAGAAAATATATACTTTTAAAAAACCAAGTGCACATTTCGGCAATATAAATCCGACAAAGGACAAACAAAAAATATTGCCAAGCGCAAAAACATGTGTTTGTCGCAATTGTGCTGCCTTTGCCAGAAATGTGGACGTCAATTAGGAAGAATACACTTTCAATATGTGTTAAGCTTGCAACAAAGACTGCAGCCAAAAGCGGTGGATTTACCAGACGGTGCTCCTAGACTGGAAAATGTTCACCCTCCCTTTATATAAATTGTGCAAGGAAAGCCTTGTATTGTTAAATACAGCAAACATCCCTGTGATTGTAAAAGGAGCCGTCAGATTTTAGCCTGGAAAATCTCTTCTTTAAAGTGACTAATTTACTGGATGATATTAGACTAATTTCTAAATGCTTAATTTGTAAAATGGAGTGTTTTAGAATTCCCATTGCAAGAGCCAGTTTAGTAGAGTGGTCTAGGCATCAGGCTAGAATTGGAGAGACTGTGATTTCCAGTTCTGCCTTAGGTATAAAGCCAGTTGGTGACCTTGGGCCAGTCATTTCCAGTCAGCCCTAGGAAGCGGGCAATGGCAAACTACTTCTAAAATCTTGCCAAGAAAACTACATGGATTAGTTAGCAGGAGACAGATCTGACTAAAAGGCAATAATGAAATAATGCTGCTGCTGATAATAATAATTAGATTCTAGGTTACTATGAAAACACTGGATCATTTATATAGCACTTTATGCATATTTTCTATCCTGGGACCAATAAGGATCCTAACTGCTTAACGTAAACAACCCTTGGGATGAGCAGTAGATACATTTAACATATACTGGGAAATTGATGTTTTTTTCTCATTAACTGTTTTTTTTTTTTTAGAGGCAGTGGGCAAAATAGATAAATCAATCCTGGAAGCACTGTTAATTCTAAATTGAGTATATGAATCATTGCACATTTTCTCACAATATGCATGGTCTGGCTTTGACATTTTTAATTTTTATTAATTTTATTATTTGGATAATATTTGCACTTGCAATTATTGAAATTGCTTATTGAACATTTGCATTTTGTATTATACGGATGGTTTGTTATTGCACTGATTATGTGTATAGGGAGACCTTGTTTAGCAACCACAGTTGAGACTGGTAACATGGAAGCAGTTACTAAGTGAGCACACAACTATGCTTATAATACTTTCCTTTGCTTTACAGATCTGCAAAAGTCCTAAGTGTGAGGCTTGGTAACAAAGTTACTTTTTCATCGCTATCATAACTGTGAATGATTGCTAAGTGAGATGATCACTAAACTAAAACTATCTATATCAGTGATGGTGAACCTTTTTCGCATCGGGTGCCAAAAGCAGATACACGCCCATTATCACATGCTGGCGTGTGCGTGCCCACTCCATAATTTAATGCCCCCCCATGCCATACCTCCTGCGCATGTGATCCCCCCACTGCCCCGCACACGCGTGCATGGCTTTCTTAGAGCCTGGGAAGCGCGAAAACGGGTGCCACCCCAAAGGCAGAAACAGACCATTTTCCGACTTCCAGTGCCCTGGTAGGTCTGTTTTTCACCCTCCCAGGCTCCAGAGGCTTTCTAGGAGCCTGAGGAGGGCAAAAAATGCCCCAACACGCAAATTGGATGTTCGGGAATGGACTTCTGGATTGCACATTAGCCCATTTTTCTCCCTCTGGAGGCTTTCCTGAAGCCTCTAGAGGGTGAAAAACAGCCCAATGCACAAACGGGAAGTCCGTTCCCATACTTCCCGTTTGTGCGTTGGGCTGTTTTTTGCCTTCCAGAGATTTCAGGGAAGCCTCTGGAGGGTGAAAAATGGTCAAAAATCAAGCCCAAAAATCAGCTGGCGTGCATGGCACTGGAGCTGACAGGGCAATGCCTCGCATGCCCTCAGAAATGGCTCCGTGTGCCACTTGCGGCACACATACCATAAATTCGCCATCACAGCCCTATATAATATGAGCTTCTACCACAATTGGAGTCCTTGTCAGTTCAATCATCTGACTGGTAACTAAATTTGTAATCTTATTCCTATTAACTCAATCATGCTACCAATTATTACCTGAGTGATGTAGTTACTGAAGGAATTGTGCAAAATTGGTACAGTGTGGATAAAGGGGGGAAAAGGAAATGTGTGTATCAACAGCATTACTATGGGAGGCAAGCAGGCAGATGGATATATGAATGGATGAAGAGTTGATGATAGATATATTTCAATCTGTGCTAGTCAGCCATTCACTTTTAGAGGGCCACTCATTCTCTGTTCTGATGATGATGGAATAGCCATCCCATCTAATTGGAAGACAGACAGTAGGGAATAGTACTCTGTGTTCATATAAAAATGTTCAAGGGGGGACTTGTATGCTCAAAAGAAGACAGTTGACATATATGGTAAGTGAACTATAATCTGGATCAAAATTAGAGGACAATTGGATATTGTGCTTTGTTTGACTTTATACAGCTCAGCTGGGGCTGGAGCTGTCTTGAATTCAAATCTCCATGAAATTTAATGGTCTCCAAATGATGAAACAGAGTTGAAGTAAAGGTCAGAGGAGAATCTCATGGTCTTTAGAATAAAGGATATAAAACATATGCAGAGTGGAAGAGACAGAGAAGTATTTTAGTCTGTAAATCCCATTTTGCAATGGAGGAACCAATTCAAGTTGTCACGTTCTCTGCTTTCTAAATGAAATGACTCAAGATATTGTATTGCCTCATGGAGTGGTGCTGATGTTTCCTCTTCTAAGAAGTCAATTTGGTGCCCCTTGCTGGCTTGCACTCCAACTCATCTGTGGTGGCAATTAAAGGTTGCAGCTTTTCCCAGACCACAGTGAAGCAGTCTAGCTCTTGTCCTCTATGCATTACTTCTGTCCCTTCGTTATTATTCTTAGTTGCGAGATCATGACTGACCTATCACGACCCCATGGACAACGCTCCTCCAAGACTTCCTGTCCTCTACCATCCTCTGGAGTCCATTTAAGGTCACACTGACTGCTTCAATGACTCCATCCAGCCATCTCATTCTCTGTTTTTCCCTTCTTCTTTTGCCCTCAATCTTTCCCTGCATTAGGCTCTTCTCCGGTGAGTCCTTCCTTCTCACTAGGTGGCCAAAGTATTTGAATTTCATCTTCAGGATCTGGCCTTCTAAAGAGCAGTCAGGGTTGATCTCCTCTAGGACTGACCGGTTTGATAGACTTGCAGTCCAAGGGACTCACACTTTCTCCAGCACCATATTTCAAAGGCCTCAATTCTTTGGTCTTTCTTATGGTCCAACTTTCACAGCCATACATTGCAACTGGGAAAACCATACTATACATAC
The DNA here is from genome assembly GCF_964273705.1 of Natrix helvetica. Taxonomy (NCBI): domain Eukaryota; kingdom Metazoa; phylum Chordata; class Lepidosauria; order Squamata; family Natricidae; genus Natrix; species Natrix helvetica. The sequence continues at coordinate 39,251,768 of NC_138552.1, forward strand.
TTTTGTTGTCAGGGTGATGTCTCTGCTTTTTAGTATGCTGTCTAGATTTGCCCTAGCCGTCCCTTACTCCTTTGCATCTCTTGCCTCACTCTGCCTAACCATATGGAAGATCTGGCTTCTTTGATCATGGTTTGTAGACAGCCCCAAGACAGAGAGCCCTCCTTTGCTGGCCCCACGCCTGCTTTTAACTCAATTTTGGAACAAAAGGAAACTACCTTCAAATGTTATTCTGGGGCCATGCCTTCTCTTCTTTGTAGAGCCATTGCTCTTTGCTCCCAGGGCACAGACAGCTGAAATGAAAGAAAGCATCGCATGGAAGGGCCATGTTGTAAAGAGAGCAAAGCCAACCTTGGATTGAAGGAAGCTCCAATACGGGACAGAGAAATATCGGGAGTCAAGTTACAATACTGAGAGGAAGGAAGGCAAAATTTCCTAACAAGAGACTTCAGACTTGAGGAAGTCTTTGGCCAAAACGCTCTTTTGTTTGGGCTGCTTCCACTTTCACCCTGCCTCCGGTTCCAACATTGTTGTTATTATTATTTTGCTCTTGTTTCGAAAATAATCGGGATAGGCGACCATCATTTGTCCGTGGGCTACCGGCTTGCCAGACTACTGGCTTCAGCCCCACTAGCCGAGCCTTAGCTGAACGTTGGCTTCCAACCATCTTTGGAGAGTTGGTGGGGCGGCTCAAACAGGACGCTCGGCACACCCGCGGCCCCCCTCAACTCGCTCATTTTTAAATTTATTTTCGCCCAGTCACAAGGAGGACGCCCCCCATTCACAGCGTGTGCCCCGATTTCCCCCCGTCCCAATTTTGCCATCTGAAGCTTCTTGTTGTCCTCGGGGAGGGAAGGGGACGGCCTATTAACCCCCTCCCCACCACATGTGTTGCCGCGGCTGCGGCGGGAGTCTGCAGAGCCTCTCGGGAGATTTTGGGGCTAAGGGGAGCGAGGAGGGGTGGGAAGAAGCCGCCGCCGCCGCCGCTGCTCTCCCGCTGCTGCCCCTCTTTGGCTCTGGGCTCGGTCTTGGCGAACCTCGGCGGGTGTGCAGCCAGAAGAGCCCTCCTCTCGGAGGCAAGGCAGGGCCCCTCCTCTTGAAACGCTGACGGGACCCGATATAATCATGATGGGTGGTGAAGTCCGCATTTGAACTTGCAGGCAAAGCGCGTTGGGTGCTTCGTTCTGCCGGGAGCTGCAGCGCTTCTCGCGCCCGGGTGGGATCAGGTGCTCGCCGCCTCAGGAGAGAGGGCGCCAGGAGAAGCCCCCGAAGGACCCGTTTCCCAAGTGGCTACTAGAACAGGAGACTTCGCGCCCGAAGGAGCCTCTGGATTACCAGCCATCGCTGATTGGGGCTCCTCTTTTTTCTCTCTATCTCTGTCTCCCTCCCCTTTCCTCCCCCCCTTTTTTTCTTCTTTTTGGTAGCCTCTGCAATAAACTGCTCTGAAAGGTAACTATACCATCCTCCTTTGTATTTTCTGCTGGTCAAGTGAGAGGGGAGAGAGGGAACATCTGGAAGGGGGTTATCTGTAAGACAAAAGAGTTTGGTGAAAGCTAAGGGGTTGGGGAGAAGAAGAAGGGGGAAAAAAGCTGATGAGGATGATTTTGAAGGTGCCGGCTCTTTCATGCTTTCTTTTCATTCATACCTTTGGAGAAGGCCAACGCTTTTCGCGGAGAAGCAGAGTGTAATGCACAATATTGATGGGGGGGTGGGGGGAAGTAGAGAACAAAGAAAAGTGGAAAGAATGGGGAAAGAGAGAGAGAGAGAAAGAAAGAGAAAGAGAGAGAGAATGGCCAGACAAGAGTTCCTCAATGGGAGGCAAGGTAGGGGAGTCCGGCGGCTCGGAAACGGTTAATGGCTGGGAGGAAACGTCTTTTAGGGTCTGGAAGACACAAAGCGGCTCTGGAGGGAAGGAGGTGCTGGGAAACGGCGGATTTGGCGAGCAGGTTGGGCTGCGGGGCTGAGCCGGGCGGTAGAAGCCGTGGAGTTGGTTTGGGGGATTCCTGGAGAACACTTGGGTCTCTTTTTCCAGGCTTGGCCGCGGAGATTTCCTGGCAAGAAAACCTGGGGCGAAGAGTTGGGGTGGGGGTGGGAGTCGGGTCTCCTCTGACCATAGTGGACAGGGGACCGGAGGTGGTGGGGCAGATCACAAAGGTCAGTGAGAAGAAAAGGCGTCGCGGATGGTCAACTTTCCCAATCCCTCCCTTGCTTCCTTCTCCTCCCGGCTCAGCCCTGCCGGTCTTACGGGGAGCGCTTCCATCGATCACTTTGGGGCTTTGTTTTAAGAGTGGGATGTTTTGTTTTGTTTTTTAAACTTGCCGGGAAAGCAACCTATGGAGCAAGGAAAATCAAGAGGGGAAAAAGCGTTTGGGAAGTAAATAGCTGTTGTGACAAACTTTAGCAGCAATGTGAGGTCCCTGCAAGGCTTTGCTGCGACGCTTGAGTAACCCATCCCCCCCCCACGCCAATTTTATGTGATTTCAGGCTCCAAGGTAGAAGTTCGAAATCGGTTGTTCTTTGAAATAAGTTGCGAGAATCTATCTATCATCTATCTATCTATCTATCTATCTATCTATCTATCTATCTATCTATCTATCTATCTATCTATCTATCTATCTATCTATCTATCATCTATCTATCTATCTATCTATCTATCTATCTATCTATCTATCTATCTATCTATCTATCTATCTATCTATCTATCTATCTATCATCTATCTTATCTATCATCTATCTAATCATTTACCTAGGTTAAAAAAAAACTAGTGTTGTTTAACTGACCCACTGATCCAGATTGCAAAAAGCAACATCCCGGGAGAGAATAGTCGCTTCACCCCAAAATGAGTAAGCCTTGGCTAGCTAGCAATGAATGCAACATGGAAAAATCGGGGGTGGGTGTGGTGTTGGCGGGTAGGGTGGGAACGGGGGAAAGGAGGGCTGCGTTTCTTGTGAATCTAAATGTGTTGGGAGATGGGAGCATTGTTTTGTCTGTCTCGGCATGTTGCTGCCGAGTCGGGCGGGGGGCGGGAAGTAAGGAAAATCGCCCTTCTCGCCTTTTCTTTTCGGAGCGTTTATCTCAGTCTTCCTGTGCGTGGCGGCAGCCAAGGAGTTCTGGCTCGATCTCTTTGGCGGGCTCCAAATGTTACAGGGGCGGTGCACGGGGGGAGTGTCAGAGTTTTTTTTACAGGAAAAGTCTATGTCATCGTCAACTAATCGTCTTCTTCCATCCCAGCTGCTTTCTTCTAGGCAGACTCTTCCCCCTTTTTCCAAACGCTGAGAAACCCTAAGGCTGGGGGTGGGGTTTTTTGGGGGGTGGGGGCTTCTTCCCCGCTTTAAAGCAAGCTGGAGAATAAGCCCCCCATCCTGCCCCGCCCAGCGGCTGCGACACACCCTCTTTCCTTGCAAACAGGAGGGACTAATCCTGCCCTCCTCCCGGCTTCCTCCCGCGAGAGACCCGCGAAGGGCTCCGCCGCGCAAACCTCTTTCCGTTGAGCGAATGAATGAACTGGCGCTCGGAGGCGGGCGGCGCGTGCAGCCTTCCCGGTTAAGGAGCTCCGGCGCTTCCCGACGCCCGGTGCTTTAAACGGAGAGCCGGGAAAGAGAAGCGTCCGCGCGTCTTAAAACTCCCAAGTCTTGGAAGTTGGAAGGGATGGCGCGTCTTTGCGCAGTTCCGCGGCTCCCTCTGCTGGAGAAACTCTGAAGGTCGAAGGCGTGAAGGAGATCCAGTCCACATAGGCAGGGTCTTGAGAAATTTCTCACAAGGGGTAAAAGTTGGTGTCAGTGCTTATCCTAGCTGACAAAAAGTTTTTGTTACTACTCTAGGTTACTGAACGTCATGGTATCAGCCACGAATGGCTAATCCCTTGCAGATATTTCTTCTGCTTCTTTTCTTTTGTTCCTTTCTCTTTCCCGGCTGCTTCTTTTTTTGCCGAAAGAGTTTCACATTAACACAATGTTTTTAATTCAGTGAATAATGTAGCTGTAGCATTCGCACAACAGATTACGCTTGATTAGTTTAACTTTATCTGCTTTAGCCTATTGTGCAGACAGATCTTTGTTTGGCTTGTGATTTCAATTTTCAGATTTCAACCCTAGTTATGGGTTAATTTCATCAAATTAGCATCATTCAGTTGCCTTATGAGCAGGTATATTTTGACGCAAAGAACACACCCCGATTCCCAGGATCTATATACTGAGTTCAAACCTTGTTTATATGAAAGCGACATGTTGCAGTTCTGGCCTAATAAATTGTCAATTTGGGATTTACTTGGGCCACGAAACTGTTTTTAAAGTCCTCTGTTCTCTCCTTGGGCTAGAGCGCCAGCTTTGGCGGGAAAAGAGGTACGATAAGGAAACGATTCTGTGCAAGCAGGGATGGGAATTTGCCTTCTGCTTCCCTTCCCTTCAGTCTCGGAAACAGCCCATTCCTAAAGACAGGCTACTCTTTCTAGCAAACTTTGGGCGCTTTGGAGTTTTTGAGTTGCACAGAAAACCTAGCAGAAAACTGTAGCAGCCCCGTGGTTATTAATCTCAAGGAGACGGAGAACTTCCGCGCTGCCTCCTTTATCTGCCCGGATTTTCTTGCCATTTTAAACACCAATGGCTGGTATTTTAAGTTCCCTAACCTCCCACATTACGGGCCTGGGTCCTCAACGAACTCCTCGGTCTGGGTTTTTTTTTAAATAAAAGAAGTGGGAACATGGTTCTCCTCAAATAAAGGGTTAGGCGGGATGGCTCCTTCAGCTGCCTCTGCAGTGAGTGATGGGGAAGATTATGTTCCAACGGCCACATTTTCCTCTTTCCCGGAGAAAGAAAAGCCTGTTCCCATTTTTGCCCATGGCGGGGGTGGGGAGAACAGGAAGGAGGAGGAGCGTGCCCCCCTCTTGCTCTGTGTGAAAATATTGTTTGGCTGGTGAAACGAGGCTGCCGCCCTCGGCGACACCAGCAGGAATATAGATTTGCCCAAGTTGCTGCCCCCAAAAGACTCCCCAGCGCGGATTTAAGAGGTGTTGGCTTTGGGAACTCATATTCCCGCCAGTTCTTCAGAAATACACCCTCTCCCCCTTTCCCCCCAGCGCGCTCGCAGCAAAGCCGGGCGCAGGGCCCTCCCAACAGGCACATCCCCGGGGCCGAGAAAAGGAGCAGCCACCTGGACGGATCACTTCATCTGGGAGGGGATCCTTTGTCCTCCCTCCTCGTCCGGTGGTGTGTGAAGCTGGGAAGTCCCAAGCCATTGGCTTGGCACCTTTTGTTTGACGGAGATGAAGTGTGAGCGCGCGCGAGAAAAAGAGGTGGTGGGAGAGAAATTTGAAAGGGAGGTGGGGCCGGGGGCGGGAGGTTCTGGGGTTTGGCATCCCGACAATTTAAGGAATACATTAAGATGGTGCTAGCGGTGGCTACGGGGAATGGAAGGCGGTGGAACAGTGTAGGGGGGGGGTCTTTAGGGGCTGCTTTATTAGCCAGCACCTTCCTCAGTAAATGGTGCCAAGAAGGAAAAGGATGAATTACAGAGTTGGAAGGGACGTTGGAGATTTTCTGCCCAACTCCCTCAAGGAGAAAACCCTATACCAGTGATGGCGAACCTTTTTTGGCTCATGTGCCACAAGTGGGGGGAGCGCAGGGGGGTCGAGTGCGGGCGTGCCACACCCATAATGCAACGCGCGACCCCCCCAGTGCGCATGCGTGAAAAACGCGCGACCCCCCCATTTTTACATGTTTTTTTTGCCCTCCCCAGGCTCCAGGGGCTTTATAGGAGCCTGGGGAGGGCGAAAAGAGCCTCCCCCGCCCTCCCAGAGGCCCTCCAGAGGCTTCAGGGGCTGTCCAGAGGCTTCCCTGAAGCCTTCAGAACGCTTAAAACCACCCTCCGAGCAAACCGGAAGTGACTTCCGGGTTGCTTGGAGGGTCGTTTTAAGCGTTCCGAAGGCATCAGGGACGGTCCTTGAAGCCTCCGGGGGGGCGGGGGAGGCTCCTTTCGCCCTCCCTAGGCTCCTATAAACCCTCTGGAGCCTGGGGAAGGCGAAAAATAGCTTTTAAAAAGGTGAACTCAACTGGCCATCACGGCCCTATACCATTTCAGACAAATTGTTATACAACCTCTTCTTTAAAACTTCTTCCACAACTTCTGGAGTCAAGGCATTCCACTGACTAATTGTTCTAACTTTCAGGAAATTTCTCCTTAGTTCTAGGTTGCTTCCCTCCTTGATTACTTTCCATCCATTGCTTCTTGTCCTGCCTTCGGGTGCTCTGGAGAATAGGTTGACTTCCTTTATGGCAACCCCTTAGCTATTGGAACACTGCTATCATGCCACATGAAGACTAGCAGGGAATTCTGGCAAGACATTTCTAAGATGAAAAGCTGTATTCTGGACTTTAGTAACCTTCAACAATGAACTGGCCTGTCTCAAAGAGACCACGGGACATCAAAGGTTTCATAAGAGCTCAACCTCCTCAGACCATCAGCATTCATAATTACTGAATACAGAGGCAAGCCAAATGCTTTTGAGTCAGCACAGAGTCAGCATCTGTCTGGCATGGCAAATTTACAGAGATCAGCCAAGAGGGGAGGGGGAAGATAGCTTTCCCATTATTATCTAAAGTTGGTTGAGAAATTGATTTTGCCTCAGTCAGTCACTGAACTCATGGTCAAGTTGGAATTGGATTTGGAAGATCATATCTATGCTTTCAACACTATCTGGCTTTCAAAAGTATATGCCTCCAGTATATGCCTGACAATTCCAACTAGGTTCCACCTTGATTATGTTTTGCAATGTCATATTTATCCAACTTCATGACCTTCAAACAGGTTGCATTAGAATTTTTTTAAGTCCAACCTGTACTAACAGATTAGGGAAACTGCTGTAGGTGATACCAGTAAATAATTTGTCGCATCACATGTTCATATCCTATTCTTCTTGTGCAATATCCATCATTGGATGTTGGCGATCCTATTTTTATCAGCAGCTGCACGAAAAAGTGTTGTTGAGTTTTTGTCCAAACCAGTCCCTTAGATTTTGAAGCCATGATATTCTTCTTCTGCCTGGACCTCATTTGCCTTCAATCTTTCTCTGGGGGATTAAGTGAATATTGGCAAAATATTTATCTGCTCTATGAGAGCATTTTTTTCCACTGTTGAATATAAGTATTGGTATACTTCTATAACTGTTCCACAATGAGTGATTAGTATGTAGACCAACAGAAAACAGAGACACTACTTTGCTCATTTTCAAAACAGTTTTATAGCATCTTAAAACTAGTACATTGTTGTATAACTTTCATGTTGTTACTATTTGTTACATCTATAAAATGTGTTGTGTAATAGATAAGGCAGACATGTGACTGGAGCTGTAAAGAGTGAGTCCAGTTGAAATATAAAACAAAAAACAAAAATGAACCAAACCTTTTAAGTTTAGTTCAACACCTGTCAGGCCCGAGCCCAGAGGTGAGAGAGCGAGATCCAATTAAGTTCAGTCCTTATTTGCTTATATTTAAAGGGCATATTTTTGCCAAGATAAAGATACAATTTTATTACCTAGATATAGCCCAAGGAATTCAAGAGTGGCTACCCTGAACCTTGTCCTCCCCCCCTCCAGTTGTGGGCTGCACAGTTGCCAAAACTGTCCCCGCTGCTTCTACAGGGGTACATTCCATCACAGTTGAGGACATGTCACTAGTTTCCCTGGGATTTTTTTTTAGTACTACTTTGGTTGTCAGTTTGAACAATACAGTAACTTATTTCATGTAGGAAGATAGACAAAATACATGACTCCTGGAGTTATGGAAGATAAACACTTACATAGAAAATATTTGTTGAGGGGTTGTTGGTGGTCTCTCAGCTTCTTTTTTGTTCCTGCAGACATTTCATTACCCAAACTAGGTAATACAATCAGTGCACTGATGTTACCTAATTTGGCTAATGAAACATCTGCAAGAAAACAATCAAGCTCGGAGAGCACCAAGGATCCCTCATTTCAGTCCTGAGCTACAAATATTCTCCTCTATTGATACAATATTTGTTGTCTGAGTGAATATGGGGACAGAATTAGGGTCTGGACTATTGCTACAGGTATGGTGGTATTTGTTTCTCTGATATATGGTCTGCTGCTAGTGAGCAGCTGATTTAGATTGGATGGCTACCTATTTATCAGCTTAACATCTTGCCTTTCCTCCAATAGCTTTAGGCAGATTATATGGGAATCCTCCTTCATGATTGACTAGTCCAGGGGTGTCAAACTGGTAGCCCAAAGCCAGATGCATCATGCAGAGGCCATACCCACCCCAGCTCCGCTAAGGGAAAAAACATCACAATACGTTACATGATGGCAACATGACGCCGCAAGTTTGACACCCATGTACTAGACCAAAGTCAACTAAGGAGCTTCCATGACCGGGAGAGGATGAAACCTTGGTTTTCCGATCCTTGTCTAACACTTTTAACTTAGCATCAACTTTGCCTCTCTTGTGTGAAGCTTTGCTTCTGTATTGTGTTAAGCATAATGTGATCTGCTTGATTTTAATATAGCATAATTCATAACACAGCCATTTTGAATTGCATGCAAACAATGGCTAATTGTTTGATGTTAAGCATAACGGACATTGCAGAGATTGATAAACAGGAACTTCCTCTTCTCTGTTTCATTTCCTTGACAGAGTACAAGAGCATCACCGATTCTCATTTTTGTGGGTCTCTCTCATTGGGTAGGGTTACACAATGATGTCATCGTATTATTCTTTTACAACACTGTGAGTTCCCTGTAACTTCATGTTAGCCTTATTAGAATAGGATTTTGACAAGGCTTTCCTGTCCAGTCCAAGGGGTGCAGTATAAGAGTATACTAAGCACTTTTGCAAAAGAAAAATAAATATAAACATTTATTTCCATTAGAAGGTCTTTATCTGTTTCTCTTCTCAATGCTCACAAGAATTTTGAATTGGGAAAAGCCTAAGCAGCAAAGAATTTTAAAAACATTCTTTAAAATAGTAATATTTTAAATATAGTAATAGTAGTATTTGCTATGTACACTCAACCTAGTCATTTCTCAGATTGTAGCCTTTGTTCAGCCAGGGCTCCAGAAATTGGTTCCATGGGCGTGGCTTGGTAGGCGTGGCAGGGGAAGGATACTGCAAAATCCCCATTCCCTCCCTACTCCTGGGGGAACAATACTGCAAAATCTGATTTCTCTTCCCACTCCACTAACCTGCTTTCCAGCTCTATTCTTCTGTTCGGGACAACAAAAAATGATCAGCTAGGAGGCAGGGGGTGGGGGTGGGGGGCAGTCTATTTGCCGGTTCTCCGGACAATTCAAAATTTCGCTACTGGTTCTCTAGAATCTGCCAGAACTGGCTGAATACTACCCCTCCAGCATTACCTGTAAAACAATCTGTTAAAATCCGATGAAAACAATTACAATCAATTATTGTATTACTTAAGTATTACCAAGTACAGGTAACTGGCTGACCAACCGCACTCAACGTGTAGTTCTCAATGGAACTGCATCTACATGGAGGGAAGTATGCAGTGGAGTACCCCAAGGCTCTGTTTTAGGCCCAGTACTCTTCAACATCTTCATCAATGATTTGGATGAGGGAATAAATGGGGAACTCATCAAATTTGCAGATGATACCAAGCTGGCAGGAATAGCCAACACTCCAGAAGATAGGCTTAAGATACAGAAGGATCTTGACAAACTTGAACATTGGGCACTATCTAATAAAATGAAATTCAATGGTGAAAAGAGTAAGGTTCTACATTTAGGCAACAAAAACGGAATGCACAGGTACAGTATAGGTGATACCTTACTCAGTAGTAGTAACTGTGAGAGGGATCTTGGAGTTCTAGTGGACAACCATTTAAATATGAGCCAGCAGTGTGCAGCAGCTGCCAAAAAAGCCAACACAGTTCTAGGCTGCATCAACAGAGGGATAGAATCAAGATCACGTGAAGTGTTAATACCACTTTATAATGCCTTGGTAAGGCCACACTTGGAATACTGCATTCAGTTCTGGTCGCCACGATGTAAAAAAGATGTGGAGACTCTAGAAAGAGTGCAGAGAAGAGCAACAAAGATGATTAGGGGACTGGAGACTAAAACATATGAAGAACGGTTGCAGGAACTGGGTATGTTTAGCTTAAGAGAAAGAAGGACTAGGGGAGACATGATAGCATTATTCCAATATCTCAGAGGTTGCCACAAAGAAGAGGGAGTCAAACTATTCTCCAAAGCACCTGAGGGTAGAACAAGAAGCAATGGGTGGAAACTAATCAAGGAGAGAAGCAACTTAGAACTGAGGAGAAATTTCCTGACAGTGAGAACAATTAATCAGTGGAACAGCTTGCCTCCAGAAGTTGTGAATGCCCCAACACTGGAAGTCTTTAAGAAGATGTTGGATAGCTATTTGTCTGAAACGGTATAGGGTTTCCTGCCTAGGCAGGGGGTTGGACTAGAAGACCTCCAAGGTCCCTTCCAACTCTACTATTGTATTGTATTGTATTGTATTAATACAAATTGAAATACCTAATAGCTAAAAAGAGGAATCCTATCTTTTTTTCTGAAAAGTGGACAGTTCAGGAGCTGATATGGAGTCCTAAAGTGGATCTTTTTCATAGCAGGAAGCAACACACAAAAAATGTTCTCCTGTGCACTAACAAGTGGATTTGGAAAAAGAGAACATTTTAAAGAGACCTTATTATGATTATTTTAAAGTCCACACGGGTTTATTCTGAGATTTGATTATTCTAATCAAACCTCAACCAACTGAGGATTTAAAGGTTAAAATCAAATGGTCTCTGGGAAACAATTCAGGTAGTCCTTGACTTATAACCACAATTGAGCCTAAAATTTCTTTTGCTTTTTGAGACATTTGTTCGGTGCATTTTGTCCCATTTTACAACCTTTCTTGCCATAGTTGTAACGTGAATCACCAAAGTTGTTAAGTTAGCAACACAACTGCTAAATGAATCTGGCTTCCTCATTGATTTTGCTTGTCAGAAGATAGCAAAAGGTGATCACATGACCCCAGGACACTTCATCTAACATAAATATGCATCAGTTGCCAAGCATTTGAATTTTGATCATGTGACCATGGGAATGCTGCAATGGTCGTAACTCTAAAAAACAGTAATAAGCCCCTTTTTTCAGTGCTGTTGTAACTTCGGTCACTAAATTAACTCTAGTAAGTCGAGGACTATTTGTGTTATGGCTTTAGCATGGTGCTACACCATGGATGTCAAACTTGATTGTGTCATGTGACGTATCATGATTTTTTTTGCCTTTGCGGATCCAGGGTGGGCATGGCCTGAACATGACACATCTGGCCTGTGGGCCACCAGTTTGACACCCCTGTATTACACTGTACTTCTAGTATCATCCAGCACTTAGTAATGTTAAACCAAACAATAAAATGATCATAGAAGTATTGAGATTCATACCCAGGATTAATGGGCATTGCTATAAAGAAAATACCTTTTTTAAATCAATGTCCTAGTTTACAAAAAGCAGTCTTGCATTTATGACACTGTCCAAGTCTCTGTAAAACTCAAGAATCAAGAAACTAGAAATCTAATTGCAATTGTTGAGATTAAGATTGTATGCAATGACCACTTAAATTCTCTTTGCTAATGTATTTCCAAATATCTGGTTTTTCTTGAAATTATTAAAAAAAAATCAGTGAAGGCTAGTTTAAAAAAAGGTGTGAAACTGGAGTTAAAGGGAATTGTACTTGTGTTCTGCTATGTTTTTGTTTAGTTCACCTAATTTTATTTTTCTGATGTTATTTGGAGATTGCCCAAACATTGCTGTATTAACGAGAAGTTAATATCACATTAGGTTCTAGTCCCTGTACAGTGTGAAAACCACATCAAATTAAATCATTCTGGAAATACCAACTTTAACATTTTTTTCTTACTCCCAGCCAAGTTTCTCTTCCACAAACATTATCTAATTAGTTAGATATAATTATATCTAAAGTACATTCTAAGAGCCATTTTATACTTTACACTGAATCATACTTTGATTTGATTTTAATGCAATACACGAGCCCAGCTTATGCCAATATATGATCTACCATAGACCACTAATAGCAGCTTATTTAGAACACATCTCATTTCTGCAGATCTAAATAAGCAAAACTGTTGCAATGGAGAGCAACCTGGTTGGCCAGCTGTAGTTGACATTGAGTTAAAAAATGTGATCTGCTTTATAACTGGCTCGTGTGATCATCTGTCACCGGGGTGGTTGGTGATTATATTATATTAATTTATTTGATTCTTTTTTATTAGTTTTATTGTTTGAAATAAGGATTTATATTCTGTAAGCCGCCTTGAGTTGCTATGTGCGAATAGGTAGCGATATAAATTCAATAAATCAATAAACTACATCTATATAACACTCATGGACTTTTGGTGTGGGACAACTTTTTTTAAAAAAAAAATCCACAGAATATAAATAATGTAAATTTGATGGGGGAAAAAAAACCAAGCGAGGAACAAAATGATTCTCTTGTAGGGAGTGGCAATATAATGATTTGGGGACTCTGCCATGTAGTACTTGGATCACTACAAGGGATAATGAGTTAATCAAGAGACCGTGATTAATTGAATATAGCCCAAATTAACCAACTGTGAGCAGAACAATTAATCAACTGGCAGTAATATGGTAAAACTGGCAATGTTAATTAAATGGAAGACATAATACTTAAGCAGTATAATGTATAGTGCACCTAATCAGTGTTAGGCAATTACCGATCCATCAATAATCTAAAAAGAGTGAAGATGATGTGATGATGAATAAATAGAGTGTAGTATGCCAAGGAGCTTATTAGTTGAATACAGTTGGGAAGTACTGCCTTAGTGTCTGTTCCCATGAAGTATAGGGTTTATTGTCTTTTTCTTCCGCTTCTCTGAAAGCATGAAATCAGAGAAGCAATTTCGGCTTTGGAATTGCAGTTTTAAGTGTATTTACTTGGGACCAAGTTTAATGGAACTGGTTAAATATGCTTTGAACTATACCATGCCAAATTTATGGGACCTAAATCTTCAGAAGATACAACAGCTATTAGCATTGCAAAATAAATCCTGAGGGTGTTAAATGTGTATGGAGCAAGGAATCAAAATATGTGAGGGCCCAAGATGGCAAAGGATGTTACTATCTTTCCCTTTTCTTAATGCAGTAAGCTATATGATTGTTTCCTTTTACTAGCAGTAATGAAAGTACCTGCCAATGATCTTTTCTGCTTCTTTTTTCTCTTCAGTTTGGATAAAACACTATTTAGGCGTTAGCAAATACATTTGTTATATTTTGGCAAGCATCTAACAAGACTTTTCCAGTTGAAAGGAGATCTCTAGTCCTTTTCTTATGACAGCCATAAGAAACAAAAAGGCAGCTGTTGACTGATCAACTTGTTCAGGAAGTAAGGAGCCATTAAGTGTACGTTTCTCAAGAAGTCCTTAAAAAACAGGAGGAGTAAGGCTCAGAGGAAACTTTCTTCTGAGATACTCACAGCATAAACTTACATGCTTTCATGAACCTGTTTGATCCTCAGTGAACTATAATAGAGGCTGCTTGCTCATTCACGCACTGGTGGCTCTGTCAAACCTTATTCTATTTTCTCCAAGTTGTAAATCAGAAACAGCTGCATTCATGCATGCATGTGAGAAGAACAGTAAATATATTGCAGCCTAAGATCCAAGTAAAAAAAGGTTTTTTTTCCTGTTTTTGCCTAAGGGCGGTCATCATCTAAGAAACTCTTATTACCCTAAGGTCTTCCAGCTGCACTGGATTACTTCTCAGTTAATACAACCAACAGCTGGGATTTAGAGTCCAACAGTTTGAAGAACAATAGATCTTGAGGGAACAAACTGGGGAGGCTGAGCAAAGGCAATTTTAGTCTAGAACTTTTTATCTGGAAATCCAGCCTGAAGCAGATGCAGCTAAAGTGACATCATCCAGATTTAACTGCTATTAGCTGATGGTATTGATTATATGACCTTGGGAAGTAGAAACGTGAATGTCTTGTCTTGGTGAACAAAAGGAGAATTGCAGTAAATTACACTAAAATAGGTTTAATAGCAACAAAAATCTTGCTTCTGAATTTGAATGTTACAGGGAATTTTAGCAAGGTTATTGCAATCTTCATGTTGCTGGAGATGCAATTAAGGGACTAATTGTTTATTTGGTTTTGAGCTATTAATGCATTTGGGGCTGATGTCAGCAGGGTGGTTAACAATTCTGGCTCAATCATTGCATGTTGAAAATCCATATATTCTTGTTGGATATATTATCAGTATTTTGTATATATGCAGCTATGAAGAATTGTGGATTCTTCAGGCATAAAATGGATAAAATTATTCTGCAATGCTGGAAGTAGAAATATACTTTTGATTTGCATCATTTGAAAATTGATATGTACTGCTTGATAATGGTTGATTTTTTTAAAACAAAAAATAATGCAGACTTTTCATGATTATTTATAAAATAATGTGCTGGCTTTTTTCCTTTCCTTTTTCCTTTTTCCTTTCTACGCTTATCAGTTTTGAGGTTGTGTTGATTCTTTAATGCTCTTGTGCATATTTTCTTTCACTGACTTGTTTAACATAATAAAATAAAATATTAGAAGATGATATACCTGGAAAGTATTTGGTCACAGCTTGCTCAGCAAACACAGCCTTAGATATTTAATGTGTTGCTGTTTAGCTAATTAGAAAACTGTATGCTCTTTTGTGGCCCTTTAGACAGCATCCAGATTTTATATTTCTTTGTTTAAACTAGAAGAAACAAAACACCTTAAAACAAGTCTGGAAACATCTGTTATATTTTACACTTATTGCAGGGAGTGAAAATTATTCTTATATTGAAATTAGTATACAATTGTATTGCATTAATGCTCCCTGAAATAAGGAATAGTTTATGAAATGTGATAGGTGACCTTTGGGTTTGGATTCAGCTAACGGTATTATGTAGAAAAGGAAGAAGGCTGTATCTAACTAGAGGCCTTCTGATTTGCAAATTATGCCTTGCTTTAAGGTAAATATAAGAATGGTCTTAGAAGGCACTTTCCTGTTTTGGATTAAAAGGAATATTGGTTATACCAGCATTTACAATGTATTGAAAGCCACTTTAGTTGGATTCAGCGTCATTTAAACTGTAAATACCATGACTATCATAAAATGTAGCATATACAATAATTTCCTTCATTGATTCTCATCTTTACCTTAAAGCAGTAGAATTCTATGGATGAATACTTAATGTGAAATTAATTATAGAAGCTTCAGTTTGAGGCTACTTTCCCCAATCCCGTTGTGAACATTTAACTATTTGTGTTCTTGCCAAGAACAATGGTGTGGAATAAGAAAATACTGGGCAATTCTGTAGTGGTGAAAATCTGACATATTTTTGGCAAGAATGTAGTAATTGGACTAAATTAGCTTCGAGCAGAATTCTAGCTTTTTTAGCTGATCTTATCTCTGCCTAAAGAATCTGTTAGGGTTTATATGCTTTATAAAGTGGCAAACCAGGGTAGGTCCATTCCATTTACTTTTCTACTTTTAGGTACAAATTTCAGGTCCAGACATTTTGTCATGGTAACACACACAAAAAATGATCATCAAGAGAGAACTTTGCTTTGTATTTTGAACATAATACATAAATAATTCAGTCTTCAAGAAGTTACAGCACTTCATAAATTCAGAGTTAAGTATCTGAAGTTATAAAATCTATACAGGTAGATTTTATATAGGTAGTTCTTGACCTACCTATAGCCACAACTCAGCCCAAAGTTTCATTGCTAAGCAAGGCATAGGTTATGTGAGTTTTGGCTCATTTAACGACCTTTTTTGCCACTGTTGTTAATTGAATCACTGCAATTTAGTAAATCATGGGGTTATTAAGTAAATCTGGGTTTCCCCCATTGACTTTGCTTGTCAGAAGCTGCTTAGAAAGGTTATAAATGGTGGTTATATGAACCCAGGGCAGTGCATTGATTATGTGCCATCAAGTTGGTGTCAGTTCTTAGTGACCACGTAGATCACAAACTAACGCTGTCACGTTGCCATCATGTGATGTTTTGGAACATGTTTCCCTTCGCAGAACTGGGGTGGGCATGGCCTGCCAATGATGCATCTGGCCTGCGGGCTGTCATAGATAGATTTTCTCCAGAATGATCTGATCCCAACCTGGACCTTCAATTCTTAATGCAGTTTTCCCATCACTGCTGTAATTCAGTCTGTCCACCTTAGTGCTTGCTCCCTTTCACCTTTCCCAGCATTGCAATTTTCTGAAGATAGCAAGCGTTAATTTATAGGAGAGTGAAATGAGCAGATAAAATAGCCAACTGATTTAAGTTTTAAAGCTACAGTAGAATAATAATAATTCTTTATTGTCAGTGCACAACATATGCACAATGAGATTGCTTGAACTCCCTCAGTGCACCCCCTCCAGCACAATACAACTCACAGTGAAGACAAAAAAAAGGGGGAGGGGGGAAGAAAATGAAAAAAAATATCCCTAAACCAATAAATCATATTAACAAACACCCGGTCCTATTGCACCCAGTGTGAACATGTTACACACTGTGGTGGGCCTGGAAATCCATCGTACTACTTAATTATGACGCTATTTTGCATTCAGGAGTCTTGACAGTCCACGGATAAAAACTGTTCTTCAGCCTGTTTGTGCAGCTGGCTATGCTTCTATATCTCCTTTCCAATGGTAGGGGAGTAATAGGATATTAGGAAATAACAGTTTATAACAAAAAACCCGATTATAAATATAGGTAGCTGACTACCTCTTCAACTTATAACCACAATTAGAATCAGAATTTCTGTTTCTAAACAAGGTGGCTCTTAAATGGTTTTATAACTTTCTTTTCATGTTTATTAAGCAAATTGTCACAGTTGTTAAATGAATCGCATGATCATTAAAACAAGTTTCCCCCCATATTAACTTTGCTTGTTGAAAAATGGCGGGAAGCATCATAAACAGTGGTCACATGACTCCAGGATGCTGTATCAATTGTAAATATATGCTGGTTGCCAAGTGTCCAAATTTTGATCATAAGGATGTGGCCATGGTTATAAGAGTGAAGACAGGTCTTTTCATTACTAATGGCTAATGGCCATTAAATAAATGGTTGTAAGTTGAGGACTACCTGGAATTCCCTTTGTTTGCCTTCCCCACACCCTAAGGCAGCTGGTCCCCATATTGTAACCTTTTCTTAGAGAACCCAATGAATATTTTGGTAATCCTTTTTTTGCCATTTCCCAGCTGTATATTATTCACTAGAATTTTGAGTCCTTTCTATAAGCAATGCTATTTCCTGTTCCCTTTCTATTCTTAGTGTGGATTTAGTCTTTTTCACAAGATCTTTATATTGACTTTTCATTGGAAACACTGACTTGGCCTAGATCAGTGATGGGGAAACTTTTCGGCACCGGGTGCCCAAACTGGAATGTCTGTGCATGTGTGTGCATGCATGCGCCTGATCACTGGAAAACTGAACACCAGTTGGCTGGCGTGTGTGTGTGTATGTGTGTGTGTGCCTGTTTTTTGCCTGTTTTTCAGGACGTTTTCAGGCAGTTTTGGGCCAAAAACGCCCCTAAAAACAGCCTATTTTTTGCCAATTTTTGCTTGTTTTTCAGGACGTTTTCCTGTGCCCCAGTGCCCCCAAAGACCAGCTGGAAACCATGCACACTGGAAACTAGAATAGCAGCTGGCAACGGTGTGCATGCCCATTGAGAGGGCTCTGCGTGCCACCTCTGGCATGCATGCCGTAGGTTCGCCATCACGGTCCTATATGCTCATAAGTACCTGAAATAGCCATTCAACTAAGTGGCATATTATTTCCTTGGATTTTTATTGAAAAGTCCTTTGTGGGGCCATTAATCCACAAAGTTGGGTTGATAGTCCCACAGAAGAATCAAGTGTGTGATAGCTGGTTACATATTTAGATGATTATAATCTTTTAAACATCCAAATATAAGCCACTAATTAATAAGAGAACTTATTTATTTTTAAAAATCTAAAAATGGTAATATAAGAATGGTAGATACCAAACAGCATCTTAAAAGAGGCTTAGATCCTTTCATCCTTGAATCTCTCTTAAAATTATACTTGCTGGCAAAGAGCTTAGAGCAAAAATAAGTATGCTTCCTTACTATTACATTTATCATTATGGAAATGTATGGAACCTTAATTATAGATTAATTCATTAATTGATTCAAGCTCATTAATAATTAAGTTATCTTTAGTTGATCATTCCAATCATTCCCAATGGCAGTTGATTAGTCAGTATGAGTAATTGCCCATATCAAGTATATCTGGTGTGTGACTGCACTGAAAAATATTTTGAAACTGAGCTTTGATGTTGAGCTTCAGGATTCTTAAGGGAAAGGAACTTAGCCATATATAAATGCGTCAGCACAATTTTATCCAAATATGGTTTGGCAGCTTGTTCAGTATTTCTATAATTTATTCTTTTTTTTTTTAACAAATGATGGAAAAAAGTAAATATAGTTGCCATGCCATGTTGAAGTCAATTATGAAATCCCATTGACTTGAATAGATTAAGTCATTTTCTGGGTTCTTTAAATGGAGGTGGTATGGGACAGTTATAATTTCCAGACACTTCAAAAAGGCCTAATTTGGGTTGTTACATTTCTCTGTGAATCATTTTTCCAGAGGGGAATGAAGTCAGATTTTTTTTGTTACAGAGTAGATTTTGAAACATGCTTATATGTAGTCCCTTTATGCTCAAAACATTTCCAGCAAACTTCTATGGCACTTCTGTCATAATGGATAAAAGCAAGTTAAAATGTGGTTTTGAAAAAAAACCCACATGTTTCAGATTGCCTAATCATATATGTGTGTATGTACACACATCTGTCAATGCATATATATATATATATATATATATATATATATATATATATATATATATATATATATATATATATATATATATATATATATATATATATATATATATATATATATATATATATATATTATTATTATTATTATTATTATTATTATTATTATTATTATTATTATTAATCCATTTTATATGCCGCACCCTCTCCACCAAGGGACTCGGGGCGGCGTACAATTTACTAATAACAAATAAATAACAAGGAGGAGATATACAAAAAGCATTATACAACATATAATAAATAAATAATCAATTAATTAAAAACAGCAAAAAGCAATTAAAAAACAATTAAAACACCCAAAGTCAAACCTAATTTAAAATTTTATCCAGAGGGATTAGAATAGCTATAATTCAGGCCATATATATGAATATGTATATAAATCTGGTCAATAAAATCCCTGCTATATTGAGAGACTTTGACAAATCTTCAGCTTACCATTTAAGACACACAGATTTCATTTTGGCCTGTCAACTTATTTTCCATCTTTCTAGGCCTCAACAACTCTTCTTCCTCAAATCTTTTTTTTTTCTTGCACACAGAGAAAATCCAAAGTCTAAGACTAAGAAACATAACATTTCTGGAAATTAGTTTATCAATTTCTCTCCAATGCATACTCATTACTTTCTACTTCCTGAATAAGGACCTGCTTTTCTTAGTACAGAGCATGGGAGAGATAAGCAAAGAGATGGCCTGAGAAAGACTTTTCTGAGCTGAGATAGTCCAATCTCTTGAACTCTTCTCCTGGATGATGTCGTCCAGCCCTCTATGTGCATGTCTGGAGACCAATTGAAGCCTTAAGCTAATTTTGTTATTCTCATTTGTGCATAAACGTTGCCAGTTACTAAAATGTTGAGATATTTCATATTATGGGTCATAATTAAGGGACACAATCAAGAAATTCATTTTGCCAAAAAAAGTCATACTTTATTATCCGTTAGACAGTAACAGTTGGTGTAAAATGAAGATAATGAAATGAAAATGAATTTTTATTTTTTACGAATCTATGAAGTGTGTTGGGAGGACAGAAAATGATGACCCAAAATCATCTAGCTGGCTTCCATGCGTAAAAAAGAATTAGAACTCTCGGTCTCCTAGTTTTTTTTTTTAAGCCTGGTGCTTTAACCATTATCAACATATTTACCGTGATTGTTTTATAAGATTATGAAAATATACATTGTGATTATTTTCTGTTCTATTTTTTAGGTCAAAATGTTTAAACATTTCTTGTGGATATATTGGACCTTATCCATAACATGTGCTCTCCACAAAGGTAAGAAGAAGAGAAAGAGGGAGGGAGAGGGAGGGAGGGAGAGGGAGGGAGGGAGGAGAGAGAGAGATTGATTGCTGTCATTAAAATCAACTTCTGGAAAAAAAAGATTTTTGATAGTGAAAATGTATCAGTTATTCTGCAGTCAATAATTGGAGAGATATAACAATATATTTTATTTATTAGTTACATTTATATGCTGAAAGTAAAACTCGAACTCATGGTCTCCTGGTTTCTAGCCTGTTGCCTTAATCACTAAAAGTCTCTGCTTTAATTACTGAAATGTAAAAATAAAACTTCCTTTTAAAAATAAAACCATGATTAATCCTTATTTTGCAGAACTTGTTACAACTTTAGTAATGTGAGATTGTTTGTCAGTACTTCTGATGACTATTATTACCATTTTATATTTCTAGTATTTCTACTGGATATATTATAGCTTGGAGCTTTCCCCACTGAGTTGATTAATAGAAGGTTTTGTGGTAATGGTTGGTTTTACTTGTGAGAAAGTCTAGCTATAATTCAAATTCCATTTAATTAATTTGCTGCTCTCCAGATACTTTTGAAAACTTTTGTCAATTTCATGCTTAAATAAAGCCAGAGTCACAAAGTACCCCAGAGTGACAATATGCTTAATGGAGTATTTGTTGGTACCTCCCAAGCGCCCTTCCCCTAATTTTCTTAAGATTCTTTTAATCTGTAGAAAATGACTGGGAACTTAGTGCGCATTAAAGCACTACCGTATCTATTGGAGTATACGATGCACTGGAGTATAAGACGCACCAAGATTTTGAAGAGGCAAATTAAAAAAAAAGTTTTTGCACTCTGCAGACCTTCCAAAATGAAGGTGAAAACGGGGCCATTTTTTATCAAAAAAAGAGGGCATGCAGCCTTTAGGAGGCTTCTAGAGTGCTCCTGGGGGCTGGAAGAAAAATGAGCCAAAAATGGCCCATTTTTCATTCATTTCTGTCTTCCCCAGACCCCAGAATCACTCTGCAAGGCTCCTAAAAGCTATACACGGCCATTTTGGTGAAGGGGGCGGGATTTTGGGAGGCAAAAAATGCTGCATTGAGTGTATAAGACACACCCAGATTTTCAGCCTCTTTTTTGAGGGAAAAAGGTGTGTCTTATATTCTGAAAAATACGGTACTTTCAAGAATAAAATCTTTTCTTTCCAACAGTTTCTTAGAATAAAACAGACCTCAAAGTCCAGTACTTTTTTGCTTCTGGGAAAAGGTATTTTGCAACCATGACAAACATTGGATGTATGTGACCCACTCAAAAGCCTAACTGTTCCCACTTGCCCAAATCAGTGAAAGACATGCTATTTATTTTAATTAATTTTGCATAAAAGTATAAAGTTAAGTGATTTAATCCCACTTGAAGAATTCTCAATTGTACTCAACAAAGGACAATTTGTTGTGATTTAATATAATCAAACTTAAATAAACTGGTATCTAGGACAGAGTTGAAATAGATAGGATAGGATAGACAACAGAGCCAATGTGATAAAGCAAAGATGTTATAATGGTAATCACAAACTGATTATCAAAGCCCTTCCCTTTTGCATATACATGTAAAGTCTATAAATGTATGTACAAATGAGTGGGGCTTCAGTTATGCAATTATACTCACTATCTTGACTTTTTTGACCTTCTCTGTGAATGGTTCCTTTTCTGAGATTAAAAGGCTTGCTGTTGCTAAACTTTTTAAAATTCCTTATTGCATCTGAGTTTTGCTATTAAGGCTCATGAGCAGTTTTTAATTGCCTCCCAAGCTTTAACAGCAAACTGTAGCTCCTTATATGAACTCAACATAGTTAACTATAAAAAGATAAGAATTATATAAGTCAGTAAACCAAAGGGAAGTGTGTTGATAATAAGGCTGCACGCATCGTTTTCTTTAGATGCTCCATTTCTTTCAGTACCACAAGTGCTGCTTGTCAAAGTGTTGTGGCAACTCACTGCAGAAGCCTCTAAGTATGAGCATGAATTGACAGGCAGCCTGAAAAGACCCTTGGATTGGCTAAAAGGAATTTTTGGGAGATATAGCCACCTTGATATTTAAATGACAGTATTTCTACTATTTAAGCCAACCCAAGGGTCTTTTCAGGCTGCCTGTCAATTCATGCTCATACTTAGATGCTTCTGCAGTGAGTATTGAGTTTGATTGTTTCTTCCATGTAGGCCATTCTTGATAGTAGAGTACCATTTGAGTTGTGCCCAACATTTCAGGGTGGTTTGTAGGGAGCATTTCTTTGCACTGTGTAAGGTAGAATATGATTCACAAAAAAGTTGAAGGGACTTGAATATATATGAGATGACATTTTAAAAACTCAACTATTTTAGGGATATGTGTTATCAGGCTGCTGAAATATAATATATTGAAGTTTGTTTGTATTTTCAGTTCATGCAATGTACATTAGGTTGCTATTGTTAAATTTGTCTGATATATAAATATTGGATATTAATAACTCACAAACTGATGCATGCAACAAGCACTTTTTAGTGGCAAAATACAAGATTTTTTTTAAAGCTATTCATTATAATTTGGCATTGCTCACTGGGCAGAATGTCAGAATAAGAAAGAGGCTGAAAGGTGGTGTATTTTTAATATGACATAAGTTGGCAGCATTGCTGATCTCAAAAAATTAAGCAGAGGGAGACTCAGAATGGATGACAACAATGAAATTCCAGAGCTGTCGAACTAGGTTGGTAAAATAAATCAGTTTTAAAAAAAAATCTTGGAAGAAGTGGTCATGTATCATTTCAGTATTTGCCAAGAAAGAACTGTTTGTGTAGACATCAAAAGGTCTGCTGATTTTGAAGATTTTGAACCTTATCTATGCCTTATGCTTCTTATATTTGTCTACTTTGTTTTAAGTTTTGGTTTTTTTTATAGCAGGTTTTTTGAGATTGGAGTGAGATTCAGCTATAGAACAATTTAGAATTTTGACAATTTAGCACTTCAAAGAGGTACAAGACCTGCTGATTGATTTCTTTTAAAGTTTTTGGGACAATCAATGACAGATCTTCCCCCCTCAGAAGATTTGGTAGACCATTCCTTTATTTAAGAGACATGCCCAGACATAGGCAGACTGAATCCACATTCCATGATGTTTTTTTTAAAAAAAACGACATAGCTTTAAACTAAACAAGCAATATTAGCATAAGAATCACCTGGAAGTTAACTTGACAGGATATTTAAGACTTTGATGGATTGGTTTGTATATACCACCTTGGAAATTATTCTTTCCATTCGGAAGCCTCTCTTTGAGAAAAACCAGTTTTGTCTTTTGAGAAATGGGTAGAGAGCAAAGGACAAGGCTTGCTATACCATTCTAGAAAATTGCCTTATAAGTGTAATAGCAGTACGAATAGCACTTAGATTAATATACCACTTCACTCTCTAAGCCAGTGATGGCTAACCCTTTTCTTGTTGCGTGGCAAAAGTATGCGCGCACACGCACACCAACACTCCCATGTGCCAGCACCCATAATACAATGTGCGGCCTCTGTGCATGCGTGGACCCCCCACTAATCTTTCCCCATGCACATGCGCACACCTACCTCAAATGCTTCCTCCCTCCCCCCCGTTTTGGTCCAATCTTTGCCGTCACAAATGGCCTGCTTTTGCAGAGGCGGCAGCAGCTCCTTCTCCTGGTAGCCTCACACTCCAGGCAGCGTCCGTCCAGCCAGCCATGCCAGCCAGCAGGACCGCAGAAGAGAGAGCCACCCCGACTGCTGCTGGCATGCCACCCTTACCGAAATCCTCCGCTCTGCCCATGCAGCCCGCCCTTCTTGGGGACCCCAAGCTGGCTTGCCCTGCAGGGCCAATGAAAAAAGCAGCGTCTCAAGTATCGGCGCGGTGGCTTGCAATCTCAGAGCAGTTTGAGCCGAGCTCAACCGTGTCCTCACCACACGCACAGTACCACACCATGCACCCTAGTTTGCAAATTCAGCCCTGAAAAGCCCTTAAATTTGCCATGCTGGATGCTGCCCAGAGTGAGGCTGGCAGGAGGAGGAGGAGCCGACCAGTCGTATCTGCCTCCCTCCCTGCCTCCCCGTGCACCCGAGCAGCCCTTCCATCAGCAGCTATTGCTGCTGTTGCTGCTGCTGCTATTCTGGGGCCTTGCTTCTCCCCCCCCTCCACAAACCACTTCAGACTCACTCCAAATTAGGCAGAGGGAGGGGGATGATGAAGAAGAGGTGGTGGCCGTGCACACAAGGATTCCTAATCCTTCCTTATCTCTCTCCGGCATTCCTCCTGCGCAACTCTGCTGCCCAGAAGGGAAGCTGCAGCGGCAGGGGGAAAGGCAAGAGTGACTGGCTGGCTCAGGCACTCAAGGGAGTAAGGCATCATTTGCTGCTGGGTGGCTAGCTGCCCCTCCTGCTGCTCCTTCCCCTAGCCATGTTGGACTTTGAAGAGTTTGAATGGCAGCTAAATGAAAACAAACACCGTAACAAAGTGTGGTTGGGGGCAAGCAAGTCCAACACGGCTAGGGGAAGGAGCAGCAGGATGGAAGCACTGAAGGAGTGATTGTTGTTGTCCCCCCTCCCCTTTCCATAAAACAACCCCCCCTCCTTCTTGCTCTTCCCTGGACCTGCATCGCCAGATGGCTGGCTCAACTTCAGGCAGTTTCCCATTCCATTGCAGGAGAGGTAGCCAGATGGGCGGGCTCTCTCAGCCGTTGCCGGATGAGGATAACTCTCTAAAAAGCCAGCTTGCCTCTTCTTCCCACCCCGAGTGGGAATCGCCGAGAAAGGGGGAGACAGACAGACAGAGAGAGGGAGTGAGGGAGGGAATCAGAGAGAGACTGACAGACAGACAGACAGACAGACAGACACACACACACACACACACACACACACAGAGTGGGAGGGAGGGAGAGAAAGATAGACAGACAGAGAGAGACACACACAGAGTGAGTGATTAAGTGAATGAGTGAGAGACAGACACACCCACATACACAGAGTGACAGAGAGAGAGGAAGGGAGGGGAGAGAGACAGAGGGAGACACACACACACAGAGAGAGAGAGAGAGAGAGACAGAGAGACAGAGACAGAGAGGGGGAGGGAGGGAGAGAAAGATAGACAGAGAGACACACACAGAGTGAGTGATTAAGTGAATGAGTGAGAGACAGACACACACACACACACAGAGTGACAGAGATGGGGGAAGGAGGAGAGAGAGACAGAGATACAGAGAGAGAGAGAGAGACAGATAGACACCCAGAGAAAATGACAGAGGGAGACAGAGAGGGAGGGAGGGAGAGAGAGACAAAGAGCCAGAGAGAGAGAGAGAAAGAAAAAGAAAAAAAAGAAAGAAAGTGGGAGAGAGAGATGAAAGAAAGAAAGAAAAACAACATATGACCACAATTGAGCCCAAAATTTTGGTTGCTAAGCAAGAGTGGCTCTCCAAATAAATTTCAATCGTGGTTTTGGCGAGATTTGGCTCAGTTGAAAAAAAAGGTTGCCCACCACTGGGCTAGTGTGGTGGTTAAGTTACTTTTCAAAAGCTATTTTTCTGATCCAAGATTTGAGAAGTTGTGCAGCGAACAACAAGCCCATCCATCCCATTAATAATTTTAAATCATTAAACGATGTTCAATAAATTGTGAATTTAAAGCTCGTGTTTAATTTATTTTTCAATTAACCTAACCTTAACGAACTAAAAAGTAGATTTCCAAATCCTTAAAAAGTCAAAAATTAAAAAAAATCGGATGTACCTATTAAGGGAGCCGCGGAAAAAATCCGAAGTGTTATGGGAGCCGCAAACCGAAAAAGATTGGGAACCTCTGGATTACAGTATTATATGTTCAAGTTGAGGTTTTGTAATTGTGAATAATATGAATAGTGTTAGAATATCTTTCCCAGAAATATATAATGGTGTTGATGGTATGGCTGCTTAGATAGTACTTACATAGGAAGTACAACACAGGTGCCTCTCAATTGTCATACATTTCATTTCACAGGTTGTAAAGGGGCTATATTTGTCTAAGCTAAAAAGTCAGATCCTGCAACTATTGATTATCTAAAACAGTTGAATTCTGAGTACATATAGACTTATGTGTAGCATGCATTGCTATACTAATATAATTTGATGTAAGTAATGGTCAGATCTGACATTACTATAGTGGGCTGATTAACCAAAGTAACGATAAACACGATGCTGGTCATACCTGACACCTGTTCCATCAGAATTCAATAGACTGTTTCTACACTAAGGTCAGAACTTAGTATAAGGTAAACTTTCTATGGAAATCTCTTTTTTCTCTTTCAATCCTTGGTATCCCATCAGCATGTATTACAGCACTGACTAACGGGAAAATAATATGGGAAATAAGTCTGATATGATGATATCTTTACAATTGGAGTAGTAGTGTGGATAGCTATCAGACACTATTAGAAGCTATTATTTAGTGACCATCATTCATGATGAAAAATTAATTACAACAATGATTCCCATAAGGGTCGTTCATAAATACCATGGGGATTTCTCAGGGTTATATGCTGTATTTGTCAATTTGTCTCTCTCTGTATGTATGTAAAATCTATGAAGCACTAAAACATAAGGTTGAGAGTCAGCCATAGGAAGGCAAGCAGAGCTGCATTATGTCATTAGCATGCAGATTATGTTATTTAGATAGTCGCATTAGACACCATTATGTAATTGTTCCATTTATGGGATTTGCCCCCATTTTTATGTTATGTTCTTGCTGCTAACAGTGCTGTATTAAATTAACAATCTGTTTGGTTCAGCATCTTGTTCCTATATTAGATCACAAAAGGGTTTAAGAGAAGTATCATTTTTCTGATTTCAGATCCAATAACTAGTAGTTTAGAAATATTACTGATTCTAGACTTGACATTAGTTCATAGCTACCATGGCCTGAAAGGATTAAGGCAATGGTTTCTATAGTTTATCTACATGGGAAGAAGTTCCTTATTTTATATGAACAAAATTTGCAACCTTTCAGACCTGCAGTTGATCCTAGCAGCTAGTACTAATACAGAGAAAAACTTTTCTATTAATACAATACAATAGTAGAGTTGGAAGGGACCTTGGAGGTCTTCTAGTCCAACCCCCTGCCTATTAAACTGCTCCTTCATTGCTTATTTTGTAAAACCTTTATCAACACTTTTCTGTTTATTTTTTTTAAACACCATCTTTCCCCAGTATCAGTAGCCTCAAAATGTAGAACTCCATAATCTCACAAATAGATTGTTTGGAACCAGAAATGCTAGATTATTTAAAATTCACCTCAATGCATGTTGCTCAGGGTAGCTGAATAAGGAAGGTTGTTTGACCTTGATGTTAATCAGATCAAGCAACCCAAATTATGCTGATGACAGATAGTTCTTTAGTTCTGAATCATATTGAGCAACAATCAATATTTTTTTCTTTATCTTCATCACTAATTATTGATGGGCTAGAACTCCATTCTAATTTCTTCCTCATTTGGTATTTAGCCACGTTTTCTCTCTAAGCTAAAAAGTCAGATCCTGCAACTATTGATTATATGTCAGTGGTCCAGATATAAGTAAACTCACATATTATTAAAATGTTCTTTATAATCCAATGGAAAGTCTTCTGAGGCACCTAATTCTTGTCTCTCATGCAGTCCTTTTCAGTAGCCTCAATTATTAATTCACACTCCAATGAAGCAATTTCCTTGCAGACCTGCTGCTAAATGAGCTTTCTGAAGTGGCTTGGCTTTCCAAGGTTACCGGTCAGGGTGATTTTGCTTCCTCAGCTTTTAGTCTATTGCTATCAGTATTCCCACTTGCCTTGGCTATTATTTTAACATGATTGCAAATAACTGAAATAGTAGCCTGCATACATTTAATCTGGCTATCAGAAAGCAATTCACTTAACCTGTCACCAGCTCCTGTTGAACAGAAGCAGTTCACTTAACTGTGTTCCATATGTTCTTACTTCCTACATTTGTAGTCCTCGACTTACAGCCAGTTGTTTTAATGGCATTTCAATTTTACAACGGTCTTAGAAAAAGTGACTTAGAAAAACATGAAAAAACATTCTTAGATGCATTAGCCATCACAATAAGTAATCACAGTTTTGGTACTTGGCAATTGGCTTGCATGGTTGCAGCATATTGCAGTGACATAATTGTGTTTTCTGATCTTCCTAGCTGGTTTCCAAAAAAGCAAAGTCAATTGGATTCATTTAAAGACTGTATGATTCACTTAACAGCCACATGATTCTTAGGACTGTGGTGATATACAATTGGCTGCAGTCATCTGATGATGACTTGTTTAATAACTCTATCACCTAGTGACTGAAATTCCAGTTCTAATTGTGTTTAAAACTTGAGGGCAATTTATATGCTAAAGATTCCCCATGATGTACTTTTGTGTGATGCTGATATGCAACCATTTTCTGGGTAAAAAGGGATTATACTGATGTTGGCTTACTGCAGTGGTGGGTTCTGGACCCTGTTCCAACTGGTACAGTTGGAACGGGTCTGGCGGCGTCCACATGGATGCGCACAGCACGTGCATGTGTCTTAGAGCCTCCACGAGCCTCCGCAACACTCCAGCTGCTCAATGGAGCATTGCGCTGGCGCTGTATGCGCCAAGCGCAGAAGCGCCAAAGACTTAAAAGACCGGTAAGGAGCTCAGGTGGGTGGGTGGGCCCTCCAGAGCACTGTATCAGAACGGTATCCAGTGCTCCAGGCAGGCTCCGATACGCCCGTACCGGGGCGTACCGCCTGCAACCCATCGCTGCTTGCTGCCTCAAAACATTCTCATTTGGAGAGAGATCATTTACAGTTAATACAGATTCATTTTGAACTTAATGGCTTTAATTAAGAATCTGATATAATTTAAGATTATAACTTGCCCATGATCATGAGGAGAAGCTCTTTTGGATTCCCACATACTTTAAATCATATAGTCCAGTGATGGCTAACCTGTTTTGGATTGCGTGCCAAAAGCAGATGGAGCGCAGGGGGGGTTGTGTGCGGGTGTGCCCACATCCATAATGCTATGCACGCTACCCCAGTGCACATGTGCATGCTCCCCAGCACTCCCCCCACTTTTGGTGTGCTTTTTCGCCCTCTCCAGGCTCCAGAGGGTTTCTAGGAGCGTGGGGAGGGTAAAAACAGCCCCCCCCTTTGGAGGCACTCCAAAGGCTTCAGGAGCTTCCTTGAAGCCTCCAGATTGCAAAAAACTGGCCCTACAGGCAAACAAAGTTAATGAACGGACTTCCAGTTTGTTGTAGGGCTGGTTTTTGCCCTCCGGAGGCTTCAGGAGGCTTTACTGAAGGCTCTGGAGGGGGAAAAAGGCCCTATGGACAAACCAGGACGTAGGGCTGTTTTTTTGCACTCCGCAGGCTTCAAGGAAGCCACCTGTGGCACGTGTGCCATAGGTTCGCTATCACGGATATAGTCTGTACATTATGCTCCTATTGTTGCTTTTCTTCCAAAGGGAAGCTGTAGAGTTACATTTAGTGACAGTGTTTTTAAGTAACACAGTTCAGATACCAGTAATCATGGTCACCTAAGCTAGGAAGAAGTAGAACTCCTTCCTTCCTTCCTTCCTTCCTTCCTTCCATCCATCCATCCATCCATCCATCCATCCATCCATCCATCCTTTCATCCATCCATCCATGTTCTGCCTGTGCTCTACAGAATTGAGCTTCCATTTTTCTCAGACCAACATCTCTTACAATGTTAGAAAAGTGTGTATTACTAACATTACAGACTGGTCATATTGACCTGAACTACAAAACTAGACATCTATAGCAACAAAATGTTGGCTGCTAAGTGATGGTGTTGTTTTTGCAGATCATATCTGCCAGAAGGAGGCATCTGCTAAGAGGAATAGAAGGGACAGAGTTCCATGTTATGTAACTGGCAATTATATTTCACTATTATGACACATTGTGTTTAATTATGTCGGTTATCATTAGAGGTTGTGGCTCATACATGATCCTGCAACTTTCAAATCCAGTGGAGAGTACTGTTCTTTTGCCAGTATTAAAACATGACTCAGTTTGCAATGTTTTGCCTGTTTTTGGAGAAGACAATATGTTATCCTTCACTTAAACAAAATATCTTGGGATAGCATAAGACAGCATCTCTACAGAGGGAGAGGTGTGAAAAAAGTAAAAAAAAGGTGACTACTACTACATGATCATAGCCATCACTGACTTTTTTTTGACACTCTCCAACAACATGGATGCCGTGTGCATAACCTTAGCAGTAGCTTTGCTCTTTCATTGGATGGAGGATCCATTGTAACTTTCAATTCCTTCCCTCAGGTTTTAGTTTTTTTAAAAAAAAAAATATCACCTACATATATTAATTTATTGAAAGTCCTCATGTACCCTGCATTTCTGAGCATATCGAATTAAAAAAAAGAAAAAAGTAATGTTTGCAAATAAGTAGTACTCATATTGTACTGTGTTGTTGTTGTTAGTTGCGAAGTCATGTCTGACCCATTGCGACCCCATGGACAACATTCCTCCAGGCCTTCCTGTCCTCTACCATCCACTGTAATCCATTTAAGATCATGCCTAGTACTTCGGTGACTCCATCCATCCATCTCATTCTCTGTTGTCCCCTCCTTCTCTTGCCCTCAATATTTCCAAGGATTAGGCTTTTCTCCAGGGAATCCTTCCTTCTCATTAGGAAGCCACAGTATTTGAAGTTCACCTTCGGGATTTGGCCTTCTAAAGAGCAGTCAGGGTTGATCTCCTCCACGACTCACCGGTTTGATCGCCATGCAGTCCAAGGGACTCGCAGGAGTCTTCTCCAGCACCATAGTTCAAAGGCCTCAATTGTGCTATAGATAGGCATTCTTTATTTATAGATATGTGTGTTTCTCAATTACCCTCAATTAATTAAAAGAAAATAAGGGCAGAGCCTGCTTTTATATCCTCATCTATCAAACCACATTGCATAAATTCACAAGGGGTTAAGGATTGGTAGAACTAGCAAATATGTAGGTTCCTGTTCCAGATGCACAGTAGGCAGGTTACATGAACAGTAGCCAACACTTTCCTTAGCCATATACTAACATTGGATGGAAACAGTCTGCTGTAAAGTGTTTGCAGCTGGAGAGATATAAAACGATGGTAAAAGTTCTTTAATCATGTAGGAACCACTCATAGTTCTCATTTTTCCCCTCCCTCCCTCCCAACTACTGAGGAATATTTTATTTGAGTGATCTGTTAAGCCCTGAGGTTGGAAAGGAAATAATTAAACGGGAACAACTGGCTGTCTGAAATATTTTTTCTGAAAAGAAAGAAAATGTTCCTTTTTTCTTAGGATACATGGTAAATATGAATTAACTCTTGCGTAGAATTACTCCATCATTTATTTTGCTGTAACGTAAACCAACTCAATAATATCCTTGGTCCACAGACCTTACTGGCTATTTGTTTTCACTTGATTTTGGAAAACGTCTTTCATGCCTTACGTCTAAATATTGGATTTATGTGGTATCAGCAGGACATAAGCAAGGAATGGAGTTGTTTTTACCAAACCAGCTCTTCAGAGTGGAGAAAAAGCCAGATCATACATTTTTATTGGGATCATTGAATTTCAATGGTCTTTGTTGAAATCCTGAAGGAGATCCAGATAAAGTATCTTGCCATGTTTAAAGTATAAACTAGGCTCCTGCACAGATTACTTCTCAACTTTCCGTTAGAAGCCCTTATATTAAAATAAATGTTGGTTCTTCTCATGGTACAGCTTTTAAAGAGAAAACAGTAAGGTGTACAAGGTTCTCAACTACAATGGGAGCCAGAATTTCTGTCATAAGTTATTGTATCGTAAGTCAAGTCAGATTCATTTTTATGACAATTTTTACAGTGGCTGTTAAGCACATTCAACTTTCCCAATTAGAAATCGGCAAAAGAGGATAGCAGATCACGACCAGGGGACTGCAGGCATCTGCAACCAGTCCTAAATGCAAGCCAGGTGCAAGTGCCTGAACTGTGATTAGGTGACCATAGGGGTGGTGACCATAGGGATGATGTTTGTGGGTGTGAATACAGGTCATAAGTCACTTTTTCCAAGGCTATCCTAACTTTGAACTGTTGTTAAATAATCATAAAGCAAGGACTACCTGCACATATTCTGTTTGCCATCTCCAGAACTCCATTATCAGTTTGAATATTAGTTGCTGAATGTTGTCTTCATCAGGTTTTAGAAGTTTTGAAATGTGATTTGAGCCAGTGCTTAGAGTCAAACGTATATTTTCTTGAAATGTTCACCATCTTACGTTTGTTTATGATTTTTAGTTTACAATGATAAAATCAGTATTGATAGACCAGAAAGGATATTTCTTGTTTTATCATTATCCTCTCACTTTGACTGCTGCTTGAGCTCGTGAGTTGCAAAGAGAAGGGATAATCCTACTGTCCCTGTCTTATAGATTGAATGTAGATCAACTTTTACTAGTTCACTCATACACTGTTGTTTCTTTCAGTGAAAGTGGAAAAAAGTCCACCAGTGAAGGGCTTACTCTCTGGAAGAGCCACCCTCCCATGCTTTTTTTCAACTTTGCCGACATTGCCTCCAAGCTATCACAACGTAAGTGAGTTTCTCCGGATTAAGTGGTCAAAGATTGAACAGGACATAGGTGGAAAAGATCTCAAAGAAACTACAGTGTTGGTGGCCCAGAATGGGAATATCAAGATTGGACAAGGCTACAAAGGAAGAGTGTCAGTACCAAGCCATCCGGAAGACATTGGCGATGCATCATTGACTATGGTGAAGTTACGTGCAAGTGATGCTGGGGTTTATCGCTGTGATGTAATGTATGGAATTGAAGATACCCAAGACATTGTTTCACTGGCAGTTGATGGTGAGAATTCCATTTACCCTACTCTTGCATTTCTTCGTGAAATTTAAATTAAACTAAAATGATATTTTTAATAGTCTTCACAGATTTGGCAGCAATAGTTTATGCCATTTTTCTTTGTTATGGTTATACAGGGTCAGTAAGGATATAATTTATCAGATCTTTTCCTCTGTTGTTTTTGACGGTTCCCATTGAGTTCAACTGGCATAGTCAGTAGTTCAGCCTTCCCCAACCAGACATCTTGCAGGCTTCACTAGATATTTCTCTAGCCTGGCAAGCGAATGAGAAGGCAGCTGAAATTTATAATTGGATGATAAATGACTATAATACCTCTAACTGATTGTAGATGTCATAAAGGCTCTTCAGATTCTGTAGTCTTGCTTTTTCTTTCTATCTCTTTGTATTTGCATTGATAATCTCCCCCTCTGAATTCAAAAGACCTGGCAGATCTCCTGAGACAAGGAGCACTTTCTAGGAAGGGTAGCTTTATTGCACAGGATAGGATAGCCCTATCATACAGGTAGCATTCAATTGCTAGCGAGGTATAACAGATTTTATAGCCAGCCATACTTGTATCATTTCGTTTCTGAATCTTAAATATAGCACATGGAGAAACCAGAAATTGTTGGTGTCTAAGGAGATACTCAGTCAT
Source organism: Natrix helvetica (assembly GCF_964273705.1). Taxonomy (NCBI): domain Eukaryota; kingdom Metazoa; phylum Chordata; class Lepidosauria; order Squamata; family Natricidae; genus Natrix; species Natrix helvetica. The sequence continues at coordinate 39,285,437 of NC_138552.1, forward strand.
CCATGTCATGGTTGTCCCAAAGGTGCTTTTCAAAAGGCAACTGGACTTTCTTTGTTTTCCTTTCCTTTCTCGTCCAAGAACCTTCTCCAGTTTTTACATTTATAGGTTGATGAGAGACTTGTGGAAAGCAGTTCTTTAATAATTGTGATGAATGTAGCATCTCCCCAGCAATATCAGTATTCCTAGTTGAGAAACATTGGTGCTTTTTCACTTAGATATTGCCAAACTAGGAAATACAGAAATCCACTCAATCCTGCCTTCCTTCCCTCAAATTAGGTATGTCCCTTGTTTCCTGTTTAGATGCATTGAATCGCAAAGCTAGTTTCTTTCCCATCACCACCAATTGGCAGAGCAGCTTTCAAGTCAATTTCAGTTGCTTTTGTTATATCAGCCATGCCCTCCCATGAGTCACAACAGTTAATCTGTCCTTCAAGCCAAGTAGAATACAACATTAAAATAACTGTCCTTTGGAAACTCAAGACTTTCAGGACAACTTCAAACAATTTGTTCAGGTCTAGATTGCCAAGGGGTGGCAGGTGACATCTTTATGTATAGCTTTTCTTTCCTTTTTTTTACAACCTCATTAAGTCAGAGTGTCAGCAATATATCAACCTTTCCGTGTCTCCCTGACAAATGTAAGGAGATGGGCTGTTTTCATGGAAATCGGCCTCCCTCTTGTATTTGAATTAGCAGCACGTGGGAAGGATTAAGTAGCAAAAAAGAGAAAAGGGATATTGAAAAAGGGAGACAGAAGATAAAAAGCAAACATCTTCCATTTTTTTCAATTTGTGGAAAGTTTCTTTTTGCAGTTTGTTTCTCTATTTTCTTTATGTGCTGCTAAAAATAGGGGTAATTAGCCCATGGGAATTTTTAAAATGTGATTGAATATGTAGAAATTCTATGTCATTTTTAAGCTATTGACAAAAGTTTGAAGTGTGTATTTCTTAACTACGTTTATGCAGAGAACAATTTAATTGAGGGTGTATAGTGACGAAGTCTGTATTCAAATTATTGTTGCTAATTAATTAATGTCTTTTTTTATTCCATGTTTACTTCATCTTTCCTTTCTCAATAAACTGTTTTTTCCTTCTTATTCCAAGTCCACTAAACTTGAATCTCCTTATTCCATGATATGCTTCTCTTGCATATGTTGCAGTCATCTGTTTTTTTACTCCATGCTTTCTTGTCTCATTTTATCTCTCTTTAAGTGCTTCCTTTGCACTTTCAACCATCTTACATTTTTCTGCATTCATATCATGTTTCTTTTGAAACAATATTATTGTCACAAGATTCATACCTTGAATTTTCATTCAATGAAATGAGTATCTCTATTGTTTCCCAAGCACACAGATTTCTTCGCATTCTCCACTTTCTCTTCTGTGAGACATCTACCCCATCTCTTGCTCCTTTTTATCTTTTCATTAATAAATTAAAGATGCGCATATACTATAGATCCAGCTTGGAATATGTGTAAAGGATCTAAGCCATTTAGACATCAAATGAATAGGAGCCAATAATGTGATACAGCTGCTGAAAAAAGCTATATGCACTCATGGTGCCAATTTGATATACTTGCACTTTATGTGAAGCCAACTTTGGGGGGAGACTTTGAACTTTGGGGAAGGGGAGGTCTTATGAAAGGATAAATACAGAGAAGTTTTTTGAATGTTTTCACATTTATGCCCTTTAATGAGATCAATGTAGAGATTAGAATTGCTTGATCTTATAGATCTGCCAACTTTTAGGGCTGCTGCCAATGTGCTTTGTACTGTATTTGGGATCCCATGCTCAAATTTACATTGCATTCAATGTAACACTTTATGACAGGGGTGTCCAAACTTGGGAACTTTAAGACTTGTGGACTTCAACTCCCAGAATTCCCCAGCCAGCCATGCTGGCTGGGGAATTCTGGGAGTTGAAGTCCACAAGTCTTAAAGTTCCCAAGTTTGGACACCCCTGCTTTATGACTTCAGCACTTTTTCATTAAAAAATGTGCAAAAGACGAAGGATGAAGGATCCATAGTGAGTGAGAAATCGAATATCTGATTACTGCATATCAGACAATTATATTTGCTATCCTACAAGTTTGTAAGCTAAAAATGCACAATTAAAAGAGACCATCTCCAACCAATTCAAGGTTTACTGACTTGCCTTACCAATCAAAAGATTGCCGCATTTCTCCCATCCCCTTTATAATGAAGAGAAACTAAGAAAAAGCTGGCATGACTTGTCCAGAAATCCCAAAGCTGGAAACAGTCTAAGATACATGTTCTTGCATTTATGTTCAATGTACTTGTCCCATGGTGGTGGCGATCTTAAAGTCTTTAAATCACCTGACTTGATAGGGAATTTTAGGCCATAACAACTAGCATTAGTTAGCTACTAAAATGTTTCAACAATTCTTCCTCTATCCATATGGGACTTACCTTACGGTACATTTAACATAAATAAGTTTAATGTACTTGACTGTTCTAAATCTAATAGTATTAAGACACAGGAATAGGCTGAATCACTTTTAAATGTGATTAGCAAATTTTGCATTGTTCCACATTATCATTGAAAGTTTTGAAGACTGCTACATAAGCTAGATGCTGATGATGTGGCACTGGGCACTGTTAATGATGACGGTAGCACTCTAATATTTGGCAACATTGACAAATCTAAAAATATGAAGGAATTTTTTTCTGAAGCCTTCCTTTCAAGAATTTGAGCAAGAACACTTAAAAGTAAGATTCAATAGCCTCATAAAGTTTCAACAAATATTTTAAAAAACATTTGGTGACTGTGTTTACTTAAAGTACCTTCATGGGCACAAGGGATTTTTGGATAATAGAATAAAAAGTTTTTAATCAAACTTGGAGCCCTTTTTTATCACTGTCTTCTTTTATCACAAAATCAAGTTGCTGAATATCTCTCTCATTCCGGTTTATTGGGGGTGGTGGATTTAAGTGGGGGAAAAAAGAGTGAAGGCCATTTTGGGCATTAAGCTAGTTAAATACATTCTGTAAGTTGTCTAGAGTCACCTGTGGTGAGATGAGCAGCACAAAATTTTAATAAATTGATTAAAATGATTAAAGAAAGAATACCACTTACAATCATTGAGCTTATTGTTATCTAGCTATTCCCAGCCATTTGTACATACACAACTTAAAAGCTATTGTAAATAACCATTTCATGTTGGAAAGCAATTCAGTGTAGTCTCTACTAAGCCTCTTTAGTTGTTTATAAAGCTTTCATAAAGATTAAAATAAATTATCACTGGCACATATCAAAGAATGAGGGCCCTTTTGAGAGCAAAATTTCAGATATATCCTATTGAGTCAGTATTTTTATATTTGCACATTGATGTAATATAAAACACCTCATAGATTCTTAAAAAAAATAGCACTCTGAGGCCTATTACTATAATTTGCCTTAAAATTGTTCTTAGTTTTCTCAAATATTTTATTTGCCCAAATTATAGCAAAACTGTTATACTACTTATTTGCTTTTGATTTTCTTATTAGTGTAACCTCTTCTGAAATCACTGCAACAAACAAGAGAAAAAGAAAACATTTTTTTAAAAAATCACATCAACTTATAAATAATAGAAGTCTTTGACCTTAGTCTCATTATAGCTTCAAGCAGAATTTTCTAACCACTTCAGCCAGTGAATGTGGTACAATTAATCCAGTAATTATAGCAGAATGTTATTACTTAATCACAAAAAAGTGTTGAATGGTATGGATATATGAAATTTAGGTTTGGATCAGAGGAATTTAAAGCAACATATTTGTCCCCCTAGTCATAGAAGACTACTTCAAGAGTAGATTGTTATCTAAAAATAAACTCATCAGATCTCTTAAAATGAGTAAAATTTATACTTAGATAAATTTGTTTATGATTAATCAAGATAAACTGTTCCCAATTTTTTATAATTAATTCTGCTGTATTTTCCTGCTACAATGCTTTAAACTTTGTATTTGATTTTAAAAAGATGCTAGCTAGGTCCCTTGAAATGACCTTGTATTGTGATGACTGAGGAAGGAAAAACACTAAAAAAAGGGAGGGAGCATTGTTTGTTCTAATTACTCTGCATACAGCTGTGAAGATCTCCAAAATTAGATTGCAATAACCTGTGAATCTGTGAGAAGAAATAAGTCATGAAACTAAATCAGGCTATTACATTTTAACAAAAATAAAGAAGTATGCTGGGCAGATCAATAGCTTCATCTATTTATGACTAAAACGCATTTGAAACTATTTTCCAGTTCATTAACTGAGACAGGGAATGTTATGGTCTGTTGCGCCCAAGTAGCTGACACTAGGCTTGGTGAGAATGGATCAAACTCTTTTATTGCTGGAGGTAGTAAACTGACTCTGGGACCCACTGAGTATTAAACCTTCAAACTTTAGTGGCACAAAGTTTGTGTCTTACAAAGAAGTCTTAGATTAGAAGTCACTCAAAAGAGTTATGACATAGTTGCAGATATATATAGCTTTATATTTCAATACAAAATCAATAGCAACATTCCATCATTGCAAGTGTAGGAGTTACTGTGTTAACAGCAAAATAAATGCTAAAACTGTTTATAATATGTGGGAAATTTCAGCGCAGTACATACATTTCTAATATACTTGCCTTTTTGTCATAATATTAAGAACCTGGCAGAATCTGGACTGCCTCCAAATGCTGTTAAAAATCTTAGCACTTAGACGTAATAGCAATATAGATTAATTATACACCTATGTGAACATTTTTAGACCCACTTTCATGACAAATGAAATGAGCTAAACTTCCCATTAACAATTTGTTCAACATGATTTGGATTATTACCATAATAAAAAATGTTGAAAATGTTTGATTTAGAACTCTTGATGCTTCATATATTAAAAAGACCCACAACAAAATGATGAAAAATGTAGAAGAAAAGACTAGGACACCTTATCATATTTTAAAATTCTGAATAAAGCCACAATCTTTATATAAGCGATTTAGCCACTGTTCTGTTCCCTTTGTAATTTTTTTTTTTTAAAAAACAAGAATAGAAATAGGTCTGGAAGATATTCAGTCTACTCTTCACTGCTTTGTTCCTCAGGCGAAGAACCCAAATAGCTGTTGTCAGACTTTTATATAACTCTAATAATTCTATATGACTATCACATTTCTTTTGAAGTCTTTTTATCTAGAAGTATAGAATAGAAGGCAAAGGATTGACCATTTATTTTTCATGAAATCTCAGGAAGATATTTTAATTTGGGTCATTTTTATTTCCATATTGGCCAGAGGCTATTGGAAAAGTACAGAAGTACGATGCAAAAGAAAAGAAAAGAAAAAGAACAATGATGGATTCTGGAGCTTGCAGATTTGTAAACTGAGCAGAAGAGAGAAATAAAAAAATATTTGTAATGTTAATAGGGGCATAGAATACAATCTTGAAAACCTTCCTTAAATGTTCTTTCTGACCTCACTGCCTAGAATAATTTCGTTCTAAATAAAAGTTGATGCAATGTAAGTTTGTTATCTTTGCAGGTGTTGTGTTTCACTATCGTGCGTCTTCCAGTAGATACACTCTGAATTTCAAACAGGCTCAGGAGATCTGTTTGGAGAATGGTGCTGTAATTGCAAACCCTGAACAACTGAAAGCTGCATATGAAGATGGATTTGAGCAATGTGATGCTGGCTGGTTGTCTGATCAGTCTGTTAGGTGAGATGATGAAGTGGGTTTTTGATGGTTCATCTAATAGCCTGGTTACATTTACGGGATCTTTCATTCACTTTACTTTATTTCATTTACTGTGTTGCAGATATCCTATTAGGCAACCCAGAGTTGGCTGTTACGGAGATATGATGGGAAAAGAAGGAGTTAGATCCTATGGATATCGCCTTTCTAATGAAACTTATGATGTCTATTGCTATGTTGGAAACATAAATGGTAAGCAACACATTTATCTCTTTTTCTTTTTAGCACTGTGCATTGTGGCTAACAAGTTGTGGAAGTGCTGAATTATTATCTGAATACATTAAAGGACAATTCAATTGAAATTTACCTTGATAGTACTGTCTGATGGTGATTCCCAAAACTAGGAAATGGCGTACAACTTGGGTTAAATGGGGCTACACTTCCCCTTAAGGATATTTAAGTTAGGGTTTCAGCCTACTAGTTGAAGTGACCGATGTTGGAAATTGCATAGCAGGAATCCTAGCCTGTGGCCTGGGTGCCCCCTGCCTGACACAAAGTTGCATTACCTCTCACAGATATTGTTAGCGGTTACCTTTCATATCGTGCATTTCAGTCAGAATTCTGCATTTCTAGGTAGACGTAATAAACTTTGGTAGTTTTGAATGAATTCTTGTTACCTTTTCTTTTATTATTTATTTATTATTTTATTTGATTTCTAGACCGCCCCCTCTCCCCGAAGGGACTCGGGGAGGTGTACAGGCACCAAATTAAAAACCATACAAATAATAATAAATATAATTAAAATCGGATTAAACTTTAAACCCCTGTACAAGTTTATAAAAATTAAAAACTTAGCCTTAAGACCAACCCGTGAAATTTAAAAATACAGACTGAGGCGGGAGAGCTGGAATTAGGCCAGGCCGGCTAGATTAAACAGGTGGGTTTTAAGCTTCTTGCGGAAGGAGCGGAGGTCCGTGGTTGTTCTAATATCAGGGGGAAGGTCATTCCAGAGGGTCGGGCCCATCACAGAGAAGGCCCTTCCCCTGGGCGTCGCCCGCTGGCACAGCCTAGTGGACGGCACCCGGAGGAGTCCCTCTCTGTGTGAGCGGATCGGCCGAAGGGATGTGTGGGGCAGGATACGATCCTGCAAATTGTAAAGAGAATTATACCAAACACTGTTCCAAACATTAGGGGTAAGTGCCATCTTTCTACACATAAATATAACATAAGTGGCCCATAACAAAAACCACTCAAGAAAGATTGAAGAAATCCCTGATAATGATAGTGATAATGAATGTTACATTGCAATTAATTAGATTACAACAATACTCATGTCGATGATGAGTATCATTACATGATTAGATTATTAATATTAAACAGGATACTTGATATTGGCAAGAATGATCTATCAGGAATGAAAAAAAATGTTTATATCCATTGACTAAAGTGAGATCAATGCCCGAAGAACCAATTTAGGCTCTTGCTACATTTCACCTAATGTGTTTTTCCTTTGAGCAGACAGCTGCTATTGGGATTTTCTGCTTTATATCCCAATAAATTGGGCAGCATTGGGTTCTATTACATTTGAAGTCTATGTGTTTAAAATATTTCTGATCTGCCTCTGTAGCAGAATGCCTTTGACTGATGCCTCCATGTGGCTCAAGTTGGCAAAAGGCACATTAAAGGTTTTTTGAGATAAGAATATACCTATTGAAGCTCTGCCTCCTCCCCTATAAGCTTAAGATGTACTTTGAAATTTCTATAATTTGTCCCACCCAGAAAAGAGATAATCGTGGAAGGGACATGTGATAGGACTTGTCTGTGACAGCACTTTATTCATGCTATTTCCTTCTCAAAGGTTTAGATTGTCTCTTTCCTTGTTTAAAATTAGACATGGCTTAACACATGAGTAATCTGAAATTATCTATATACTTTTAAAAATCTCATGTCTTTTGTAACATTCAGTTGAGCCAAACAATACATCAGTGGGCAACCATTTTTAAATAAAGGTACCTCAAATAGATTAACTCACAGAATGCATCCCAAATCCAGGACCTATTGCTCCTTTATGATTGAAATTTGAAAACGTTGCAACCACTTCTGTACTGCTGTACTGTAATTTCCAATGCTACCGGGCAGCTTCCCACATGTTGATGTGGAAACCAGCAGGAAATCTAAACTCTATTCCCTGCTGGTTTGCCCAAGTCAGTGGGGAAGCCAGCAGAAAATTGCAAGTCCAAGCCAGTGGGCAGGTAAGTGGCTGCTCCTTGGATGGGGAGGGAACAAGGAGGTGGTGTGCAAGAAGTGCAGTGACGGTTGACGGGGTGAGGAGCATTGGGGGGGTCATAAAGGATGCAGAAGAGTGTGAGGGGGTGCTCAAGTGGTGTGGTGGTCATGGAAGTTGCTTGAAAGTGCAGTGCAAATTGGGGAAAGTGTGTGAGGATGTTGCATGGGTCAGGGAGGGTTCATAAGGTGTATGAATGGCTGGCACAGTGCAAGCACAAACAGATTTAGGGAATATCTACCCAAGCAACTTGCGACCTTCCCTGCTGGCTTCCCCATTCCCTGCAAGCTCCCCACAAACAATAAGTGCAGAAGGTATCAGAAAGTTGGAAATCATTCCCATTCCCATTGCTTTTTGCCTGCCTGTGGTAATTCTGTTGATCTGTTTAGGTAAGGAAATATCTATGAAATGATAGCACAATTGAAATGATGCCACAACAGGTAAAAGTTGTCTAGTTCTTAAATCTATTTTCATTTACTATTCTATTTTATTTGTTATGATTTATATATTTTAATTTTTAATATCAACTTTGGCACTATGTTAATCTGAGTAGAGATTTACAAAACATTTTATTATTAATAAAATAAACATTTTTTTCTGCATACACCAGAATAATTGAATTGTATGTCACAAAAAGCATAATTAATGAATCATCTATTTAGAGTTCAGGTTTTTTGTCATGACTGGGACCATAATTATTTGCTTTGTTGTTCTTCAAGCAAACTGTTAGCCAGTCTCTTGCTTTTTTTGGAACAGGAGCAGTAATAGTGGCAATGGTTTTGGCGATGGTGCATGCACCTGCTATTGATTAAGAAAAAATGATCAGATGTCCTTTAAGTCGAATAGTCCAAATAGGCAACTCCGAAAATTTGGATTTTCTTAACAGTGCTTTGACTTTGGGGAACAGGCAATTAACCTTGATTAGGAGCCAAGCCAACAGAAATCACATTGCTATATATATTCCAAAGAGTGGTTTGGTTTCCATGTCAGTGTTGTTATTGAAAGACATAGGGAAACTAAACTGTCTTGCTCCTGGCTCTGTTGTTTGCCTTGAAATTTTTGCTGAGTTACTCTCAGCATGGATCCCAGCTATCAAAACATTGGAGAATCACTCTTAACTCTCAAATCCCATTCCCTTCTTTCTAGCTACTTTTCATTGCTCTAATGTTTGTGGCTGTGTCATTCACAAGTTTGCCAGATGGATTTTCTCTGTGTTTTCCTGGAACATGTGGGAAAAATACATCTAAGCTGTTTTGTTTGGGAAACTTTCCTTGGCTCTTGCAGATACATTATTCAGCATCTCAATTTCTGCAAAGGGAACAAATCCTCACCTCATTATGGATTGCAGCACTTGCAGATCTAAACTGAAAGCTTATCCTTTGAATGCCTTGATTGATTTTGGTTTACTTTGATGAATTCAATGGAATAGATGTAAGAGTTCCCAACTTTTCCAAATCAGGCTGTATTTGGAATTTTGGAGAACCTGTTGTCATCACACTTACTTCTGGAAATATAAAGCTTGATAGTGATCATTTTGCTTTGTAAAATGCTAGCTACCCCATTTAACTTTAAAAAACAAAGTACAACAAAGAGAGAACTAGGTCATACTGGGTGCCCAGGAGAATCTTTATGCGCACAAAATACTCGACATTAAATATAGTGTTGACGTTCGTGGCACTTTTATTGTTTTATTGAAAAGTTCTGCTGTGATTTAGTCATCTACATAAATAGTATCCTGTTATCAGAGATGTTGAGTTTATACTCAGGTTGTCTGGGAGGAAAGCCAGCACTTCTGTATTCACGGTACATAAACTCTGTTCTATGCAATGCCTTTTGAAAGCATTGTATATCCCCCCCCACCCAATTCAACCATTCTAACAAGATGTAGATATCTCCAGTCATTTGCTCATCTCCAATTATAGGAAAATATTCGTCACGATGAATAGAGTTTTCAGAGGAAGAGACTGTAAATTGCAAGGACTCTGAGGAATATTGTGTTCCCTTGAAATGTTGTCTTTAGGGAAGTCTGAATACCTCAGTGTTGAGGATTGAGGTTATTATCTCACTGTGAATCTCAACTAGATAGTTTTATTTTCCCCCCTGTAGCAGGAAATGATAGAAATTAGTTTATATGAAGGACATTATATGAGGGACTATTAAACATTAAATTTGCACACTCATCCCTAATAAACCTGAACTTTTAGGAATTCTTCCTGTTCTTTAAATACAGCAAGGGACATGATCACATTTATAGAGTTGCTTTGTTGATTTATGATGTTGTCTGAATTAGAACATGGTTTGCAAAAGTGAATTTGAAGTTTGACCATAGGAAAGATGAATGAGTGATACTTGTTGAGGTGCTACTCAATGCTTGGAAACTATGAGGATTAGATAGCAAGAACCAGCTCCAACTCAATCCTAGCAAGACAGAGTGGCTTTAGATTTTTGTGACCTCCTCCCCAAGGTCTCATAATATGTTATTCTTTATACTCAATATATCCCATTTCCCAAGACAGAGAGAGTGCATAATTTGGAAGTATATCAGGATTCCCAATGTCTGCTTAAAGAGCAGAGTGGCAGTGAAGACCAGAGGAGGCTTTGCCCAGATCCTTTGAGCCAATTATGCCCTTTTATTCCGTGGGACAGGGAAATCTTGCTCATGGTTACTTATGCCTTGGTTACTTCTCGATTATAGTATTACAATGTGCTCTATTTGGGGCTGCTCTTAAATACCACCCAGATGCTCCAACTCATTCAGAATGCAGCAAAGCACACAATGTTTATTCTCATCACACTGCTCTTCGTGCAACCTGCACTGGTTCTCAATTCTTTCCAGATGCATTTCAAGATCTTGGTTATAAAGTCCTACATAGCATGACACAAGATGATTGCAGAGGAGCATCTCCCTGAGGATATCTGTCCACCCTACAAGGTCATATAGAAGATGCTGTCCAGGAATTGGTCAGATATAAGACAGTATAGATTGTAACGGAATACTGGGCAGGGGAAGAGGCTCAGAAGAGACCTCCTCTGGGGGTTTTTGGAGGGGGGAGGGTTGTAAAGGAGATGGTGGGAGAACTGTACTTTCAGATATGCAAAATTCTGCTTATGTAGCTTTACAATACAGTAGAAATTGCTTATTTGGCCATGTTTCCTATCTGCTTAAAGAGCAGAGTGGCAGCGAAGACCAGAGGAGGGGACTAGTTGGTGGGGTTGTCACTAGATCCCACTAGATGTTAACATTTAAAGGAAGGAACCTGGAGCATGCCATTTTCGCTTTATATCCCAGCATCTTTTATATATGATTACATCTAAGAATCTAAATTCCTGTGGAACACTCTTGCCCTTGGAATCTGGCAGGCTCTCATTCTTTCAGCCTTCAGCTTCAGTTTTACTCCCAGGTGGAAATAGCGTGGGCTAGAGTGAGGTGGAAACCTCATCCTGGGATGAGGGTGGATGGTTTGCTGGAGGCATCCAAGAAGGATGCCCCAAGGCTCTTAGATTTTCTTTTGGTTTGATGGTATTTATTATTTCTTGGTTTTATTTTTGTTGTGAGCTGCCCAGAGTTATGCAAGTTGAGCAACCATACATATGTTTTATTTAAATAAATAGTAAAGGAATGAAGTGTTTTTCAGGGAGAAGGATCAATTAAAAATGTCTCAGTTAGGAAAGTTTTCATCTTGATTCCTGTAGTCATCAGACTCAGTGACCAAATGGCCCTTTCCAAATCTAGATTTGTCTATTGGTGCCATTTCATCAAGAATTGTTATGTACAGAAGCAAATCAGAAGCTCATTCTAGCACTGTGTTTGTTCCTTCAAACTTGATTTCTGTTTATATACCACTATGCCACATTTTGCTCAAGGTAAATTTCATCAGAACCAACAAATCGGAGCACTAGTAGAAAAATGGCGTCATTTTATTATAGCAATAATGTTAAAATTAAGTTTTCCATTTAAACCATTTGTGGAATGCATTCCTCTTTGAAAAACATAATTTGTTCTTCTATTTTTATAGGTGATGTCTTCCATGTAACTTCTCCCAACAAGGTTACCTTTGAAGAAGCCCAAACTCTGTGTGAGGAACAAGGGGCAGTTCTTGCTTCAGTTGGTGATCTGCATGCTGCCTGGAGAAATGGTTTTGACCGATGTGATTATGGTTGGCTAGCAGATGGCAGTGTGCGCTATCCTGCTTCTGTGGCAAGAATCCAATGTGGTGGAGGTTTACTTGGAGTACGAACATTATATCGCTTTGAGAATCAAACTGGCTTTCCTTACCCAGATAGCAAATTTGATGCATATTGTTTTAAACGTAAGCATATTTGACATTTTAATTGTCCTATTTATTCTAATTTACTGAGTTTTCTTTCTTATAATAAAAGCAGCTCGTGAATTGTTGCATGCAAAGGAAAAGAACTGATGTACTTTTTGTCTATGTTTGGGGAATCTCATCTCTACTTCCCTGATTTCTAGGAAAAACGTTTGCATCATTTCCCCACAAATTGTGTACAATTTTCTATGATTAGACTACAGAATAGTAGCTTAGCTGAACCTTGTGTCTTTGCATATCCAAGGAAAATCTTAACTGTTTCCAATGACTGTGTAGCCTAGTCCAACCTAATATGCTCCAAATGTGTTGGATTTCAACCACACAATTCTTACTGAGGCAGAACTTGGCCACGGATGGGGGAAAGCTCATTTAGAAGGATACAAATTGTTCCTGTTTTTTCAATAATTTTATTAGAGCTTACAAATACAAATATTAAAAAAACTAATACAAGCAAAGATACAAAGATATAAAAAACAAGAAAAAAAGTTGAAAAGAAATGGAAAAAAGAAATCAGAAATGAAAAAGAAGGTACCGTATTTTTCAGAGTATAAGGCACACCTTTTTCCCCTCAAAAAAGCGGCTGAAAATCTGGATGTGTCTTATATACTGAATACAGCATTTTTTGCCTCCTGAAACCTCGCCCCTTCACCAAAATGGCCATGCATAGCTTGTAGGAGGCTTCCAGAGAGCTCCTGGGGTCTGGGGAGGGCAGAAATTAGCAAAAAATGGATGTTTTTTGGCTCAATTTTGCCCCCCACCCCCCAGGAACACTCTACAAGCTTCCTAAGGGCTATTCATGCCCTTTTTTTGGAAAAAAACAGGCCCATTTTCGCAAAAAATGGAGCGTTTTGGGGAGGTTTGCAGAATGCAAAAACTTTTTTTTAAAATTTGCCTCTTCAAAACCTTGGTGCATCTTATACTCCGGTGCATCTTAGACTCCGAAAAATACGGTAAATAAAATATGATTCCCTCTCCCTCCAGACATGTTATTAAAAAAAATGGGTCAATTTATCACCTTCCCTAGTACTTCAATTAAAAAGAACTCTTCTTCCCATATTTTATCCCTTATCGATAGTCACATTGCAAAAACACATCCTTTCATTCTAATCAGCGAGTTTCTATCAAGAGCTACCTGAAATATTCATGCGTTTTAATCTTAATCAAAAAAATCAATTTTATCACCCAAACCTAATCACTTTCTCTTGTCTACATGCAAATAAACTTAGCTATACTGATGGTGATTTTGAATTTACATCCACTTTTTCCTCTGCTGTCTTCTTTTCCTATTCTGTTGCTCCTTTTCTTATCTGCCATATGGTGAGTAGCCAAAATCATTAGGACTGGCATCTGCCATCAATGTTTCACCTATTTAAAATATGGATGGTATAACTAGTGTTCTTGATTCAATACAATACAATACAATACAATACAATAGTAGAGTTGGAAGGGACCTTGGAGGTCTTCTAGTCCAACCCCCTGCCTAGGCAGAAACCCTATACCGTTTCAGACAAATAGCTATCCAACATCTTCTTAAAGACTTCCAGTGTTGGGGCATTCACAACTTCTGGAGGCAAGCTGTTCCACTGATTAATTTTCTAACTGTCAGGAAGTTTGTCCTCAGTTCAAAGTTGCTTCTCTCCTTGATTAGTTTCCACCCATTGCTTCTTGTTCTACCCTCAGGTGCCTTGGAGAATAGTTTGATTCCCTCTTCTTTGTGGCAACCCCTGAGATCAACTTCAAGCCTTTTTATCCTTTGACTTTTTGAGGTGTGAGATCAGAATTTTGAGTGCATGAACCTGAATAAAAACATTGTTAGGGAGCAGTTTGATCAAAGGTCTAATGTCCAAAAACAGCATGATATTTGACATCTGAAGTGGAGCTTTGGAAATGAGTTAAGAGAGCTTTTCTTGGATTGTTGCTGCTGTTACCTTTGTTTCCATCAAGTATTTTTAAAAAGAAACTCCTTATTATAAAGAATACATTTGGATTCTTCTGTTGTAAAGAATATATTTAGGGTACAAAACAAAGCGCAGTTTATAATTATAGTAATTTAGAAATGGTTAATTGTGGGGTGAAGGTGGGATCGGAGATGTACATTCAGCAGCAGGAAAAGGGAAAAGCTAGCTAAGAAAACTTGCTAGCAGCAATGTCTGGAATACAAGGGTGCATGTTTGTACAGTAAAAATCAACCTTTTACTGGGGCCTCTTTACCAGTTATCTTGAAGTAGAAATTTTTATTTACTCAACCCTTGAGCTACTTGCATTACATAAGTAGCATAATATGAAAACCTCAAGTTTTAACTCAGTACACCAGAAATCAACTCACTCATAGAATGTTTGTCACTATCAGCAGAGTTAGGAAATGATGAAGAGTGATGATGCAGCAGGAATGAATTAGACCTGCAAGAAGCACGCACACGTGCCAACACCCACAATCCAAAGCCCCCCGCAGGCCCCACCCCCACATAAGTGCATGCTGTTTTCCAGAAAGTGGGAAGGGGGACAATGACTATCGCTCCTTCGCCCATTTCTCCATCTGGCCTTTTCCCTTCCGGGGTGTGCATGTGCCTCCTTTGGCTTGAAAAATGGCAACAGGTGAGATCTCTCAGAGACAGTTGATTAACATTGAGCTCCACCAGCTGCTTTCAAGTGCTTTTGGCCATTAAGACGGGCGATGGTGTACAGGGTGCACAACTTTCTGGAAAACAACCCCTCCCCTCCTTCTTGCTCTTCTCTGGACCTGCATCACCAGACTGATGGCTCAACTTCAGGAAGCTTGCAAATGTGCCACAGCCAAGCGCTGCCACCTTCCTGGCCCTTTTCTCGACAATTCTCACTTGGAAAAAGAAGAGGCAAGTGGGCTTTTTAGGGAGTTATCCTCACCCAGCAGCGGCTGAGAGAGCCCGTCCATTTGACCACCTCTCCTGCAATGAAATGGGAGGGAGAACTCTTCCCAATCCCTTTCCCAAGTAGCTGAAGGAGAGTGTGACTCATAGGGCTTGGAATATTTCAGCTTAATAGCTTGGGGATGGCCTTGGTGATTGTTTTTGGCCTCCCCCACCCCATTGAATGGGGTAAATCTGCACCCCCTCTGCATGCGCGTACTTCCCCCTCCCCCATGAATGCACATGTGATCTTCCCCTACTCTCCCAAGCATTCACGCGCATCTCCCACTAGCACCAGAGACCCAAAAACTAGCTGGCTGGCAGGAGGCACACGGGCATGCATGGTGGGTCTGAGCTGGGTGATGGCTTGCATGCCAGGAAACAGGGCTCCGTATGCCACAGGTTCGCCATCATGGGCTTAGAGGAAATTTTTGTTTTTTATGGCCAGCCAACAGCATGGTGCCAGAAGAAGGATTTCTGAATAGTATATGGTACAATGAAATATATAGCTCCTAGTCATTTTCAGAGCTGTCCCCCGCTATCACCATTAATTTTTTGGCAAGATATTATTTAGCTGCAAGTCATCAATGTTGCCATCACCATCTTCCCACTGTCTCTATCCTTTCCCACTTACTTGTTCATGTCTCTTCTCTTTTCTGCTATGTTTTCCTTTACACATGGCTATCCCTCTCCAACCACTGAAATGTTTCATAGTCACTACAGTCTCACAAATGCCCATAGATGCCATATTTAGTAGTTGTGGCTATTAGTTTTGTCTGAGAGAGTTTATTATCAGAATAACAGAAGAACAGAGTTGGAAGGAACCTTGGAAATCTTCTAGTCCAACCCCCTGCTCAAGCAGGAAATCCTATATCAGGTCTCCCCAACCTCTGATCTGTGGACCAGCATCGGTCTGTGGCATGCCAGCAAACTGGCCACTCAAACAAGCAAAGCCCCATCCATGGAATGCAGGCAGCATGTGAAAACATGCCCCCTCTGATTCGCAGAAAAATATCTCCATGAAACCAGTCCCTGGGCCCAAAAGGCTGGGGGCCATTCCATTGCAGACAAATGGTTGTTCAATCTCTTCTTTAAAATTTCCAGTGTTGGAGCATCTACAATTTCTGGAGACAAGTTGTTCCATTAATTGATTGTTCTAACTGTCAGGAAATTTCTCCTTAGTTCTAGGTTGCTTCTCTCCATGATTAGTTTCCATCCATTGCGTCTTCTCCTGCCTTCAAGTGCTCTGGCCCAGGAGGCTGCAGGGAGGCCTATTAGGCCCAAAACAGGGCACGGTTGGGTCATGTGCACGGGTGTGGGGATGAGTGGAGCATGGGGGGGAGTCATGCATGCATGCGTAGGAGTTCGGGGCCCCAGGGGTTGTCACGTATGCATTGTATTACACAACGACGAAAAGGTTAACCAACACTGCCTTAAATGAGTCTTTTTCATATTATAATGAACAGTTCTAGCTTCTCAATATTCAAGGGAAAAGCCATGATCTAATGGCAAAGTAAATGTTTCACAGGTGAAAGGTCTCTTATGTTGACTTCACAATGCCTTACAGGATAGTTGGAAAAGAATCATGAAATCTGGATGCTGCCACATAGGATATGTGTTAGAATAGATCTATTGCTATTGGAATAGGCAATGTTTTTGGTGGAGAGGGGAACACTTTTTCAGACACTGATTGTAGCAATCCATTATTTTGTTTTGTAAGGATGCTCATCAGTGGTGGGATTCACTTATTTTTACCACTGTACGCCGCACACACGCTTGCTCACTTTGCACTCGCACGTTCTGTGCATGCGCTTTGCTCTTGCACGTGCCTTCCCTGCATGCGCCCGGCCTCAAAAACATGGCTAATTAGGACGGCATAGTACATAGAGGGGGCCACATGCAATCTCCGTTACCAGTTCTCCCAAACTGGTCCGAACTTGGTGAATAACACCCAGTGGTGGGATATAACCGGTACACCCAGGTTTGGGCGTAACGGTGCCTGCTGGGAGCACCAGATACCATTCCAGTACGGTGCTCTGGAGGGCCCGCGCTTCTTACCTGTATTTGAGCTGTTCGGGGCTTCCGTGCATGTGCACGGATCATACGGCTCCTGCACGATTTTCCGCCAAGCAGCTGGAGCGTCATGGGCAGTAAGTACTAATGCGTGTGCTATGCGCATGTGCGTGTGTGCTGTGTGCATTCATGTGATGGATTTCCGGCCCCATTGCACCGTACATGTTGCAACATGATCCAGAACCCACCACTTGTTCCACCTCTGATGCTCATAAAGTTAAATTTAGGAACGAGCCAATGTTTTTTTTTTCTACAAGCAGTCTTGCTTACTTTTGATTAAAGTTTTTTTAAAATGTCAGTTTAGGAGATATGAGTTGTGGTCTCCAGCTCCATAAAATATATAATGTTAAAGAGAGCATAAGTGACATAATGTTTAGGATATCGAATTATATCAGCAGGACTCAAATTCAGGGTCACTTTTAGCCATAGAAGCTTACTAGGTGGCTTTGGGCCAATTATCCTTTTTCCACATCACCAAGTTTTTGTTGTGGGAAAACTGAGAGGATATCACTTTTTGTGTACTACATTAAGTTCCTAAAGGAAATGCAGGACCACCCTTTCCAGTTCCAAAGAATCTCAAAACAGCTTTTTTCAGGTTGTTAAAAAAAAAACTACATAAATTTGGACAGTCTTTGATGTAACAAATGGTTAGTAAAATAATCTGATTTCTTGCTCTAAGCAATCTGGATTTTTTTTTTATTGGGAACAAGTGTCTCATGTATTGCATCAGAAGAAGCACAAAAAGATATCCCCCAGAACACTTGAATTAAGGAATTCAGTAATGCAAAACATCTGTACAACAACAAGTTGGTTAAAGCTGGTGGAAAGCCTTAAAAAAAAAGCCTCTGTCTGGATCATTTTTTAAAGACAAAAGGCAGATTAATTGTTGTGAATGTCTCCTTTGAGAAGAAACAGCTTCAACCTAAATCCTCTTTTTTTAGCTTACAAATAAAATTTGGTTTCCTGAATGATCCTGGTGAAGATCATTTGGTACGCAGTAATGATAGTCAAATAAACCTGATTTTTGCAAATTGGCAAAACTCAGCTGAAATCTACACAAGCATCTGGCTAAACTGAAATAAAGTTTTTCTCTTAATGAACATGTAATATGAACTTTTGGTTTTTGTTAAACCTTTTCATGAATATTAAAATACCTTGTAAACAAGAATAATGAGACAAGTTCTAAATATGAAGTCCCTGTGAAAAATTAAATGTACTGTAGTGAGAAATTTAAAAGGTGAAATAAAAAGCACAAGCAATCGACAGAATAGGGCAGTGTTTCTCAACCTTCTCAACTTTAATCTACGTGTGGATTTTAAATCGCTAGCCAACAAGATTGAAAAATATTGGAATAGGACATTATCCATTTTATATATTCTTATTGCCTGCAGCATCCACGTGGAAGGTATTCAAAATAGACAAGATGGCGGAAGCAGTGCTGCAATCCAAGCTCCATTGATATGATGTGCGTGTTCAGAGGTGTGGAACTTGGATTACAACACTGTATCTTTTTATCTTTTCGCTGAAAAATTGTGTAAAGGTCCTTCTTTAAACAATTGCAAAGTAGTCAGGGAAGAAAATTATTTGTCCCTATTCCTTTGTAACCTTTGCTTCTAATTCTTTCTTTGGTTTGAGGGCCCTGCCTATATACATCATATACTTTATATGGTTTTTATATAGCTGTTGCATGAAATTATTCTGTAAATCATGATTAGGACAGCGCAAAGTCTATTAGAATTACTGCTGGTTCTTATCATTGCATTGAAACTGAATATTCTCCAAAGTCAAGGAAGTCCTTGCTTACGTGCATTCTTATAATGGAAGATATTGTTATGAGAGCCATTCCTTTGAAATAAAGTGAACTGCTAGTATAACAAACTTGAGTAGACTGCTTCTACCAGTTGTAGAATGGTTTATTGCATTAATTTCCAAAACCTTCAAGCAGAACAGTTTATTCAGCAAAGCATGAAGCTTTCAAACCTTCCTTCAAGTTCTTAATGTGGTAGCTATAAGCTATAAGCAACGGTGTTACTGTTTTGTGTATAAAACACAAATTATTCATTAATGCAGAATTCCTGACTCCAGATGAGTAAAAATAATCACCAGTTTAGAGAACTTAAGGGCAGCCATTTTATCAGTCTGGTATAAAATTTGCATCCAAAAAATAAAGGACAGTGATTATGAATTTAATTTTGTTCTCAGAACAGTTGTGTAGATGAAATCAACATCTCAGAAGAGTTTCATGGCTGAAAATGACTGAATTTAATTTCACAAATTCTGCTGCAACCTGTGGCCCATCTTTACCCAATTAAAAAAAAACTTAATTTCAATTAAATACCATTTAGGGCAAAAAGCTTCATTGAATTTACTTTTATACAAAGTATTACTAATACAAGTCTGATTTTATGATCCTAAGAGGGTTAACCCATTCCATAACTCAAATTAAATAGGATACCGATCACTTTATTGATTTATATCTGTGGAAAATTGATTCATTTAATTTTAATTACTCTCTTCAAGGCAAGCTCACCAAATATTTTTTTTAGGGTCATGGGCTGAGATAAAGAATGTGTGTTCAGTATGTCTAACATTCATTTTGGATTCAAGCTATTATAATTATAAAATGCAAAACTGTAGAGTAAATATTTCTAATTTGTTTATCATTATGTTTTTCTAGGTAAAGAGAATGTAACAGATTTTTCAACGGTTGAACTGAATATTCCTTTGGAAAGTGGATCTGCCAAATCGTTAACTGAACTAAATGTAATTCCTCCAAAAACTACACTTCATCCTTATGTATCTTCACTCACCTCAGAAATGGTTATGGTAAAACAAGAAAAGAAGGAACCTCGGACCATTAATTTATCTACCCTTCTACCTCAAACTGTTACAGACATTTCTGATTTGTCAAAAATGACCCAAACAGAAACTGTAAGTGACTTAGTGGAGATTACATCTACCCAAGATATTTCTGATCTCCATGAAGCAAGTTCTGAAAGTCCAATTGAACAAATAGAAGTAGCTCCAATAAGAATTTCTGTGGATGCTGTGAATAACCTGAGTGTACCTTTAGAAACAAAGGAAGAAACACATATTGGCACTCAGCCCAGCAAAATACCAGTAGAAGCAAAAAGTGATAATAAATTCACAACTGTTGTCATTCCAAAAGAATTGCTGACTAGTATTTATGAATCTGTAGAAGAAGATAAAGTTCTTTTGCCAGATCAGAAGCTAATAACATCTAGTACCATTTCTAAGGTAGATAAAATTGCATCTTCTACGACAATCTTAGATGAAAAAGCCACAGATACACCACATTCAGTAGCAACTGCATTTGAAAGCAAAACAATGTCTACCCCTGCTTATTCAACGGGCTTTGAAATACCAGTGCTTACAACATCTGACAGAATTAGAGTGGTACACTCAACAGATTCAGTGGAGAAGGAAGAGCACACAGAAGCACCTGTGGTTTCAGAGAAGATGAAAGATACTGTGACATTTATTCCAATACCGACAGCTTCAGACGTATCTTCAGGATCAGAAGTATCAATTGGTGAAGGAAGCATGTTTGGGTCTGAGTCTGCCACAAGGCACATGCCTTTTGCCACAAGTGTAAATGAAGTAGCAGGGTTCTTTACCAGCTATGGACCTGAAGTGTCAAGTCAACATCACCTAATAACACCAACACCAGATTTACAACAAGAAACAATTGAAACGGATGCAAAATATGATTGGACTAATGAGGAGAATACAACTGAACAGCAACCAATCTTCAGTATTTCAAGAGAAGATTACCCAGAAATGGTCACTGAAGGTATTGAAATAAAACAACCTTTTATATTTACAGATACCACAAAGACTGCAACTCCTGTTGCAACTTCAGAGAAAGACTATAGCAGTTCTTTGATTTCAGACACCATAGAAAATGAGATTTCTAAAGGTATAGTTACTACTCATGCAGCACTCACAGAAACCCTAACAGAAGTCATTCCAGGGATTCAACAGGAATCTGTTACCAGAGATCTAATTATGCAAACATTGGTCACTGACCCAGCTTCCCCCACTGTTGTTCCAGAATTATATTCATTACCTGAACATGATGTAGCTGCTGAAGGATCTGCATATGAAATAAATCATACTACTACAGATAAAAGTCCTGGTATAAAAATAAGAGATTACGACACAGTCACACAGTCTGAGTTGTCTCCTGGAATCATTGATCCCAAGCTGATCGCAACAGGTGTTCCTCCCATAGAACCAACTACCAAAAGTGAACACAGGTCTTCCTTGGACAAATTGGTAGTTCCCATCTCTAGAGAAGAAGCTGCTCCTGTCACTAAAAAGTTTGATATGGGGGAAGTAGATACTTCAACTCATAGCCCAGAAGGATCAGGAATAAAAGAAGAGGACATAGGAATGGAACCCATTTCATTTTTAGTTAGTGCAACAAGCAAACCAATGGTGGTAACTGGCGTTGGCACCACTGTCGGTACTGCAGTAGATAAAACCCCACCAACGTCAGCATCCAAACTTTTAATTATCAAAACACAGCCACCTCTGATTTATAGGGAGCCTGATGAGGATACAAGTAAAGATGTGCTGATAATTGATGAATCTATTTCTCCCATTAAAACTACTACTGATGATGATTTTACAGGCAAAATGGTAGAGCCAGAAATTGATACTGAATATTTTACCTCATCAACTATCACTGCAGTTTCCCAGCCCACAGGACCACCCACAGAGGTGTTAGAGTCTCAGGAAGAGCCCCCAGCTACTTCAGAGGTTGCTACAGGGTTGGAAAATGAATCTAACATACGTGTATATGTTGTTGCTATTCCACAAAATGATACAGGTAAGATTTTAATACTGAGACTGGATGTTCAAACTAATGTGGATATTTGGCTTCGAGATATATGACAAATTATTTATATATAAAGTAGTTCTCAATTATTGTATGCGTCTTTTATATCTGAATATTGAAAATGGCTCGTAATAGGATATTACTAATAGTTGCTGGTTACGTGGATATGGAAATTGTTACTATTGTTAGATGTTGATACAATATTATTTGAGCTTACTGCTTAATATTACCATATCATTTGATTGACATTCATTACCTGTGGAACAAGACATTATACTTTTCATGGCTTCCACACCATGCATTACTACTTGAGGTAGCATTGCATTAACATTCCATAGTGTGTAGCTATTAACAATGGCATTTGCAGTGCTATCAGCTAAACAAAATACACGATCCTTTTGTTTGTTTACATCCAAACACATTATGAAATTTGGGGAAGGAAAATAATATGTAAATTGGAAGGTTATAATCAAGCCTTTTATTTATTCAGTTTTAGCTGAAGGCACTGTTTGTGCAGCTTTAATCTGGGTATTCAGAACAGAGATGTCATCAGATTCTGAATTATTATGATGATTTCTTCTGAAAGGTGAATATATCATTACTAGAAAAAAATCTTAATAGTGTTGTTTGTAGAATTATAATATATTATTACCCTTTTCAGTTTCCCCCCTCCTAAGCAGCCCATTACCCTTGTAAACTTCACTGAATATTCCTTTCTGATTATTCCATAAATAGAATATCTGTTGTTGCCTGTGTCTGTTGTTTTTCATAGTGAACATGAATAGATTGGCTTAACCTAGAATTACTTTAAGTGCAATATATTTATTTATTTATCATATTTGCATAGCTGCCTGACTCACAAGAATGTGACTCTAGGTGATGTATAACATGAAAGCTTTTGTTTAAAAAGTCTCAAGTGATTGGATTAGTTTCTTGTCCCTGGGATCCTTAAGTCTTTCCATTGTTAAATGAATATTTTCTTATCTTTTTCCCAATGATATAAAATGTATCCAGTTTGCAGATTATATAATTACAGTGCTTTGTACACTAGTTAGCATTGTACTAATTTTATCAGTAGTTGCAAACTAGACTAGGAACTTAAAATACCTTGGAAGATGATAAATGGCACGGCACCTCTACAACATTGGATTTTAAAGAAATAGTAATTCAGGTTAAGGATTGAAGATCTGGGGAGTACACCAGGAAACAAACCTCCTCAGCAAATTTTCTATTTAAGAATTGTTTATTGAATGACAGGTTCATGGATTAAAGTGAGACTTGTCGTTTAACAGCAGTTTAGAAAGTACTGAGACTATGACTTTTGTTATATTACAAATAATTTGCAAGCCAGCATCTTTACATAAATGATTGAAAAAGATGTTATTACCAGATTTCACACCAGCTGTGTCTTAATTTTGTTTTAAAATATACGCTTTCAAACAATTTTAAACTAATCAACTATTTTATGAAAAGAGCTTCCTATTATTTTTTGGTGTTGTTGCACGTATGAGTTAAAACTGGTCATTTTGTTGATTTGAATAAATTAAGCCCTTTGATTCAAGGATTTGGTGGGGAAGCTGTATGTCACAGATTTCCACAGTATTGTGTTTTTTGAAAATCCAGCCACAGGGTGTTCAAAGATCACTTTGAAGACTTCAGAAGCTAGAAAATGTGGACAATAGTCTTCTAAATCAAGGATAACTTAAATAGGAAGGTGTCTTGTAGCAAGATTGGGGCATGTATTTGGATCAGTCACTTATTGTTAAACCTATAAGACTATTGGGTATCAAATATTAACATTGTGAGAGGAACTGAACTCAAACTTGTTTATGAATTTTCAGACCTTAATATAAAAAAAGTAATGCATGGCTAGTGAGATTGAAAATTATTTAAGCAAGTTCAAAATTCCTCGCAGTTATTTATTTATTATTTATCAAATGTATATGGCTGTCACACAAATGTCACTCTAGATACTGTACAATAAAACCAATAATTAAATCATTCTTCAAAAACCATTTAGAAAAGAATGAAGCATAAATAGAAACAAGATCACAAGAGATAATGCATCAGGATCTTACATATGAGCTTCCAGTTATTCAAGTAGCCCCAGGCCTAATGAAAAAAAAAAGATTACTGGGAGATTTTTAGAATTAGAGCTAAACTCATTGGAAGGGGTTAATACCCCAAAAGACAGGTGCTATAGTACAGTTCTGGACTGTTTATGAAAGCACATAGATGATAGTTGATTTGAAAGTCTTTACAAAAGGGATAGAAAGGCTTGATTTACATATATTTAATAGAATCTATGAAATCGATCTGATAATACCTTTAAATTTTTACAGAAAATGTATTAATGAAAGCTTTTTCTCTTGTCTTGAGTATTAATTGTTTAGTTATTCACTGAGACAAAAATAGTGAATCTTATATGCAGAACTATCCAATCCTTTAAAAAAGATAGTGAGACGCATATGGAGAATTTCATTAGTTATCAGTAGAGACCCTCTTAGTCATTTTTAATAAGAAAGAACTATCCATGGATAGTTCATTACTAATGTAAGGATTGAATTTCATCTAACATTCAGTTAAGTATTCTGTTTCATTCATATTTAATGAGAAAAAAATTCAGATACTGTTAGTTTTCCAAATACTTGTTAGGCATCATGAGCAAAATTCTAAAACAATTAAAGTTAGTGTTTATTATAGTTCTTGAGAAAAGAAAAGGATTATATACACACAGAGTACATTAGAGTGCCAAAACCATCTAAAGAATTTAAATGTTTTTTTGAATTCTATGTGTTAAATCTTCTGTTTGATAACCTCTATAAGCTTTTCTGATCCTGGACATAATAGATACTTGTCAGAAGGCAATTTGCTTGTGATGGTCTTCCACCATGGGAATCTAAACTTGTCAGATTATATTAACAAAAGCTATCCAATTGGTGTCAGGCTAAGTGTTAGTCAAGCTGTCAAAATAACCAAACATTTGCTTTAATTTTGGGTAACCCAGTTCTAATTAAAGGCTGAAACAGTGTTAGAAGTGCATATGGGAGATTTTAAAAAAACTATATTAAAGAATCTTATTGGATTTTTTTCCTAATGGCCATAACAGACATAGAGCAACCGCCTATTCCAAAATGGGACGTGTGTATGTGTGTTTCATTTTGCAATGTTGCCAAGAAAACATGGTTATTACATAGAAATACCAGTGGTCTCCCTGTAGCTTTTAAGATATCATGAACCCAATAAGTCATTATTATTTTACAACTTGATATACTATCACCTAAATGATTATGGGTAGCTTACAAAACCATAAACATATAATTAGTGGTATAACACACTTCTATTTTTTTTAAAAAAGCCAATCATACTAACTTTTAAAATCATGCCTTTCACATGGATGAAATTCTCAATACAGGTTTCCACTGTTAAAAAAAATGTAAATGGAACAAATCATTTCTCTTTTCAGACATTATTAAAACACAAACATTTTGTTACTCTTAAACATTGTGAAATTTGGATCACAATGGTCAAAGGGAAACAAACTGATACTAGAACAGGATGTTACCAAATCAAGGAATTGATGAAACTCTATCTTCCAACCTTATCCGAATGAAAAGGAGGCAGAAGAAATAGGAACATGATTATAAATAGTAGTAACATTTAATAATAGCAGTCCCTAGAATTCTTTCGTAATGAGTTCATAATCTTGTTACCTGAACTCTTGTGTCCTGGGGACTGCATTCTTGCAGCATTTTGTCTTGTGAGCAAAAAGAAGTCTGACATAGACAATGCAAGCTAATCATTATTAGCTGAAGAAATATCCTGAGGCAGCGCAGATATGGGTCATTGCTCATTAAACCAAAGTCAGAGCAAATGTTCTGTGTGGTACTATAAATGTAAATAGGTTTATGCAATACAAATATTTAAATGATAATTAAACAATGACACTTTTCAAACATATTCAAATGAGCTAATTTTAAAGTTTAGAGTCATTTATTAAATAATTAACCTTGCAAAGCTTTTGGCTTTACAGCGAGAATCAAAATCATGGTTGAAAAGAGGAACTATATATGGCACAACATCTGTATTTGTTTCTTTTTAATTTACTAGTATTCTCAATTTACAATAAGCTATTTTAATGATAAAATAGTGATAAAAGCTGGGGATCATTGCAGCAATGACTTAGTACAGTACCTAATTTTCATAGTGATAGGCATCATTTAATTATAATACAGTAATGTTCTTAAATCCCCTTCAGAAGTAATTTGTTTCTCAAAATTTTCTTTGATATAACTTGATGAAAATGAGACAAACCTGAGCCTGATTAAACAAGTAATGCTCAGTAAACAAATATTTTCTACTCAAAGTGATAAATAGAGTTCAGTAATGTGCATATTTATTATGTATTGCATGTGTTACATGATCTTACTTGCCACTGAGTGGTTTCTAACATTAGTTTTTCTTGGAAGTTACTGACTGTGGCAGCAGTTCGAAATAGTATTCATGGTTCTGATTAGTTTTTGTACTTTTAATTTTGCATGATATATTTGCATCATATCAACAGTTTCAAAACTTTTCCTTATATAAACCAATACACAGTCACTGAAAGGTTTTGAGAACTTAAGGCAAAGCAGTGGACCTCCTGAAGTAGAAGACCAAAACTCTACTTTTATTTTTTCTAAAGGACAACACTCTCATATGATTGCCAAGTGTCTTGATTATTTTTAATTTTAAGTGTCATGATTGTTTTTATCCAAATTTTACAAGATTTGGATAAAAACCTGACTCGCTTGCAATCATATAAAAAATTAAACTATGGATAATTAATAGCTTAAAATTTAGCTTAAAGAATGACAGAGGTGAGCTACATTATGCTCTGAAGCATTGCAGAACATCTTATACACACTTTATTTTGACCCAGTGCTAGTCTCATGGACCACCATATGTTTTAAAATACCACTATTATATTATTAAAATGTAAATCAATATTTTATATCACTTTAAACTACCAGATTAGCTATCACTTAATTCGATGTATGGGTTCTCAGACAGAAGTCCCACTGAATTCAGTGAGTTACTTCCAAACAAATAAACACAGATTTGCAGCTTTTGAGATGAAGACACTTTCTTTCATTAATATTTTTCAGATTCTTGGCTTCAGTGATACATTAACATCAGCTTCTTTGAAGAAAAGATGCTTTTTGGATTTCTTTCCTGTGACATTAGCTGATAACCAGCTGCTCAGCATTCTTTATTAAGCTGACCAGCTCATTAAGTTTTTTATTTTCCAGCATTGAGAATTTTAAATGACCTTCCACTTTCAATATAAAGTAAATATACTTTACTTTAGATTGAAAGAACACAGTTCCCACTAGTGATTCTAAGCATAAAAATGCTTAGATGTTTGACACTCCTAAATGTCATTTTTATTTAATAGTTGATATATGATTAATTACAATAAGAGATAAAAATATTTAAAAACCTTTACCAAAATTGCTAAATGTAAAAGATTTCATAGATTTTAGTAAAACATGTTTGGAAAGATTCAGATTTGCTATTGAATTCGCTGATTCTTAAAGTGTGATTGTTATATAATACTACTGCTTCCATGGATAATGCATTCTTATATTTATCTCACTCACCAGCTATAATATACTATTTGAGAAATTCTGCTGAACATTTTAGATCAAGACATATAAAACATGTGAGCTTACTAGAACCCCGACTTCCTTATTTTATAGCCACTGTCAAAATAAGAAAGGTACACTGTACCTACACACAGTGCCTGAGTATAAATTTCATTACCAGTTTGTCCCTTCTCCTCACCAACAAAATTCTTTGATTAACAGCAGCATAAGAAATCATATTTGATCAAGTAAGGTCATAGATACCAATATATTTATCAGTTTAGGGACCGTGGCATTTCAAAGTTTGAGAATCCCTAATGTACTGTGAAGCAGGTAGCCATTAGTAACGTCAACTGGAATTCTAAAGATGTATTGTTGTTGTTGTTTTTTATATGCAAGCTCCAGAGTGAAAATTGCCCATGGTGATACTATAATCATGCCAACATTTCTTTATAAGGGAGCTGTGAAGAAGAATTGTATGAATATTGCAAAAGAAAACATGGTTGCAAGTTTGTGTAAAATAGAGGGAATTTCACCCCAGAAAAGTTTATTTGTGCAAATTGTCTTTATATCAATTCAGTATTATACAGACCAAGAAAAATGAATGCCAACTTGATGTAGATAGCTCTTTGATACCTACTGAAATGCTTTGATCTTCTACATGTGCCTAAAACAGAAGTTTTTATTACCCTCTATTAATGTTTAGGCCAGGTCTGCACAACTGATAGAGAACCAAATTTAAAATAATTGGTGTGTGGTGTTCAACAGTTAGGAGTAAAATGGCAGCATTGTAGCTGGCAGTGTTTGCAAGGTCTAGAGATGCTCAGTGGTGTGCCTTTCAGAACAGAAATGTCTGTGAAAACTTAAGAGGTAGTAATGAGCCCTTCCTGGTGCCAACAGCATTTTATTGAATGAATATGGAATATTTGATACATTTTTCCTTTTAATGCATTTCATAGTATTGTTTTTTATATGATATTAATTACTACCTATAACAAATTGAAATGCTAAAATTATTATTAAAGGTTCTTTGTTTTACAGATTCATTGCCTGGATTTTGGGATATATTTGGTTACCACATCCATCATGAACTAGATGAGCCCCCACTAGATGAATCAGCGACTGAGGAACCCTGTACAGCAAGTCCTGAGGATGTTAGTGATGATATCCTCATTGTCGACCCTTTCTATCCTGAAATATATCATCTGGAGGAAGATGAGAGTGAAGAGGTTGACTGTGAAAATGCTACTGCTGTCACAACTCCTCCACCACTGCAGTTTATTAATGGAAAGCAGCAAGTGACCCCTGCACCTAAAGATATAAAAGCTGAAGAAGCAAGAAGTGATCAAATTTTAGCGCATTCAAAAAATGTAAATTTTCTGCATATCAATGAAACTAACATGGTGTCTGATAATGAGTTCTTGGCCACAATACAGCCAAGTGAATCAACTGGAGATACTGCTGCTACACAAAAGCTAAGAGCAGAATATGATATCGTGGAAGAAGTATTTAGTGGAGACTCAGAAACTACGCATAAAATTCATGAGATAATATATCTCCATGGCCAGTCCTTATCAGACAATAATGAGAAATTGATACAGTCTGAAACAGAACACTTAGAAGATTTAACTGCCCAGCCTGAATCAATAAGTTCTGCTTCTCCCCACACAACAAACATGGAGCTAAAAGAAGACCCTGAACAGTTAATTCTAACAGCTTCTACTCAAGGTTGGTTACCTCATTCTACCACTGAATACTTAGACACTGGAGATGACATGGTAGCTCAACATGACACTTCTGTTCTGCAAGAAAATTATAATACAAGCATTAGACATAATATACTTAATTCTTATATAAATTTATTGACAACCACTTCAAGTACTAATTTATTGAATATATCAGAAGGGTCTGGAGCTGTTCAAGAAGATGGTTATAAATCAACTAGTGCATTAATAAAACCAGGAAGACAAGAAAAACATCTTCGTCAGGAAATTTTCTCAGATGATGGAAATCCTATTCCACCTAAACCTGTGCCTTCTGCTTCACAATCTCCTGCTTCATTGTATAAAGAGACCATGTTTATTGATGAACATAGCCTTGTAGAATCTTTTACTACTGACTCTACTACTGAAATAATTTTGAGTACTACTAAAAGTCAAATTAATATGGAGGAAGATAAGGAAGACAGTACAAGCTCTATGTCTTTAAATATGGAGAATTCAACTGCTTTCAACACAGAAAACTTGTTTAATAACAATGAATACTTAAGTGATAACATCAGAGTTGTGAGTGAAGGATCCATAGCTGTCACCCAAACAATCTCTCCTCTCAAAACTAAAGAAATAACAGAAAATAGATTGTCCATTAATGAAGAATCTGGTGATGGAGAATTTTGGAGGAAACCTAATAAAGAAATACTTTTGGGGGGTCCTACCAGCCAAGTGGTAAGTATAGACTCCCAATTTCTAGATGCAGGTTTTGGAAGAATTGATAGTATGACTCAAGCCACTACACAGACTTCATTTCCAATGAGGTCTGAATATGAAAGCAATAAAGGAGAAGAAATAGGTAGTATTTCAAGTGAACCACCATTGAATCATGCAATTCATACTAATCATACAATGGATGTATTGGAGGCTGAATTGTATGGGGAGGCTACAGACACTAGAATAGAAAGTCAAGTATCAAAAAATGAAACTTACAGCCAAAGAGCATCAGATAAATCAGAGGCAAGTGTGCTATTGCCATTTAATGACAAGTCTGTTGTGGAGACAAATGAAGAAGTGATAACAACTATAACAATACAAGAGCAAACAAATTTGTTTGAAACATCTAGTATGGCAAATATTTCTCCTGCTATCAGTGTAGGAATGAAGTTAATACCAGAATTAATAGAAACTGATAGGACTGCACAACATTCCAGCAGTACTGCACAGGATTCCATAGTAGTGACAAATAACATAACTCTGCAGAAAGGAAGTTCTGAATTCATAGTAAATGAAGGAATGGAATCTCTTCAGTTGGAAGATAGAAAAAACATTTCTCCAACTACCTTTGCCAAAACAATTGATCTTGTGGAGATAGGCTCTGGAGAGGAATCAGTTAATGACACAAGTAGTATGATGCTGGAAAATTATACTTCCACAGAAAAAGAAATTAATAGTAAATTACCATTGATTGAACCAGGTTCTGGAGACGTAGATTCTATTACATACTCTTCTACAAAAAAACCAGTTTCATCTGAATTTTTGGTACAAGAATCTAAAAATCAAATAAAAAATGAAAGTGAGGAATCTAGCGTGGTATTTCAGCATCCATTGGTTACAACATTAAACATAAGTAGTACCACAATAGAAACATTAATGAACCAAAATATTACAGGAGAGTTCGTTAATAAGTCAAAAATGGAACAGGAAATGCCAAATGTATTGGCAACAAGAGCTTCTGATAAAACCCCCCATTTGGAAGGAGAAATATATTATGAAGAAAAAAGAAAACATATAGAAACAGAATCCGTAACACAACAGTCAGAAATTTCTGGTACTTCTAAATATAATACACATGCAAAAGAACTACAATTTGATATTAATTCTGTTACTGAATCTTTGCAGAAATATCCTCCTTCATATGATAAAACTGCAAGCACTTTATTAAGAAATGCAGAGAAAGAAGAATGGTTGGAAGAAAAGATTACTGCTACCAAAGACAGTCACACCCTTCCACCCCCATCTACAATGTATAGACCAATAACCACAGCAACTCATGTTCCATTTTTGTCAAAACAAGGCTCAAAAAATGAATTATTTCTGGTTCATACTACTGCCCCTGGAAATTCTGCTACATTAAAAGAAAGTTCTAATGCATTAAAACTTGACATTCCTTATCCTAAAAGTTCAGAAGAACTTTTTTCAGAGGACCAACATGAAGAATTTGAGAGGCATACTGATGATTCCAAATATGAATTTAAATATCCTTCCAAGCTAGAAGACAATTTGTCTTCAGCCAGTGATGAAACCTTTCCTGTGTTATCTATTGTACATACTGAGACATCTACTATAAATTGGTTCATTTCTGAAGAGGATCAGAATAAAGAAAAATCTTACCAGGGAGAAAAAAATGTACTAGCTGCAACGGATGGAACTTCTCAAGGGAAAGCCTGGACGTTTGTAAAGCATGAAAATAAAACTTCTGCTTCAAAATTATTTATTGACCCCCCTTCCAGTGGAACAATAGAAACACCACATACCACTTTATTATCCAAAGTGTCGAGTGTTAGAAGCCATGATGGTTCTGGGGAAGGATCTGGCTGGCAATACGTAATAGATAAAAAATCTGAATCATTTACCCAGTTGCCAAACTGGGAGCTACCACTTCTAACTCCTCCTCATTATTCAGATATTGAGAACACAGGTGACACAATGGGTGTATCCCAAAAAGGACCACACACTCAGACAGAGAAGCATGAAAAAACAGCAACATCTGATAGTGACATCTCAGAGAGTTTTTCATATGA
This sequence comes from Natrix helvetica, assembly GCF_964273705.1. Lineage (NCBI taxonomy): Eukaryota > Metazoa > Chordata > Lepidosauria > Squamata > Natricidae > Natrix > Natrix helvetica. The sequence goes on from NC_138552.1 coordinate 39,317,674, forward strand.
GAGTTCCACAAACAACATAAAAGACTATGAAGATCTTATCCCTGTAGCTGGTTTCAAAAAAAATTATTCTGAGGATATATCTAGCTTCACTGATATTATAGGAACAGGGCATGGAGTAATACTTGATGAAACAACAATTATTGATGCTGATAATTTGAAATCAAATTCAAATATTGAAGACATTATAGATCATACAACTAAAGGGCCTGGAAGACACTCAACATATAATATTTATACATCAGCAATTAAAATTCAAAATACAACACCTGAAATGTTAACTGATGATAAAATTACAGATAATCAAGGCAGTTATGTAGGTAATAAGTTCATACACAGTGAATCTATGTTATCTGATAATACCCCAACATTAGAGGTGGGTTCAGGAGATATTGCGTTTTTCACAACAGAAAGTGAAATTTCTCAGGATCCACTTAAAACATCTATTCTGCTTCCAACACTACCTCTTCTTGTCAGTTCTACCATATCATCTCCAATTAGTTCTAATGAAAATACCACAGATGTAGGAGATGGCATTGAACGTACAGAATCTGAAGAAATAATACAATCCAAATCTGAACAACCAACACCGTCAGATAATCAAGTAGTAGCTGATGAAAGTGAAATTACCACCATGTCAGGAGAGGGACAAGTACAGATAGATACAGAGAAACCTGTGGTTCTTCCTTCAACTCTAGCAAACATGATTCTAAAAACAGGACAAACGTTGACCACGTATCAACCAGAAGAAAGTACTGTTTCAAATCAGCTGATTTCACAAAATGTAACAAAAGTTAAAGAAATAAGCTATGAAGGAATGAAAACTGAATTCACAAAATCAATAGAAACAGTTACGAAGAACTTGCTTCTCACAACACAAACACCCAAACTGCCTGTGACTGTGCATTTACTCAATGGTGTTTCTGAACACCCAGAGGAAATCATGCAAAGTTCTTCATCATCAACTGATTCTAGCAAACATGGTTTGCCAGCACCAGAAACTTTTAGAGAAGTTAGTGCTGACGCAGCAGTAACTTACAAACCTGCTCTGAAAGATTTGTCCAATAATACCGCATTTCCTAATGTGGAAATGGAAAACAGTTTCCTTGAAAGTATAACTACATCTCATGGACATGTACAGGAAACAAAAGAAATGCCAAAAGATGCTACAGAAAAAACAACTCTTTTTGAAAAATTTCTTTCAAAAGGTGTGATACCATCAAGCTTTTTTCATTCTGATGCTGAAGACCTGTTAGAGGAAGAAACTCCCGAGAAGGTAAAAGAACTAAATCAGTTAGATGGAAATAGTGCGGATGGAAGTTTGCTATGGATACATAGCACACCTTCTTCAATTCCACATGAGAGTAAAACAGGTGGAGTGTTTGGTGCTGATGGGGAAGCCAGTGTTTGGCCAATCTCACCGCCACCATCTGCAAATAAAACCGTGAAACTTCAAACAGCCCAACCAGAGTCAACCACAATTTCTTCAAACCTTGTAAATGAATATTCAGGTCCTGAAAGCATTTCTGCTTCAAACAAACAAACAATAAATGCAGAGGATGTAAATGCAAATGAACTTGTAACTCCACCATTTTTACTTCTGGATGTTACCAATGGATCAGATTTCCTTATTGGTCAAGGTGAAGGCTCAGTTGAAGGCTCGGCAATTCAGATTCCAGGTAAGAGAAAAGCTGTTTAAGTGCATCCTTTCCTCTGCCACAATTATTTATCAGAAAGTGCTTGCTTGAAGATAAACTGTGACGATAATATATGTCACACATTATATGAACAACTGTAGTATGTGAACTGGACGATCATTGGAATGGTGACAGAAGTTTCTATTATGATAGCTAGAGCTAGTTGTCTCGTTCACCTGGTACATTTGTGCATTCAAATGTGGACCCTGAAAAATTCAGAACTGGTTGCATGAAGAAGAAGAAGAAAGATATTGCATGATTTAAATGTGAAATGTTTGTCAATATTTTGGAATAGAAAAATTATTACTAATGCAATAATGTTAGACTTTTGGAAATCACTGAATCATAATGATATTAAGAGATACAGCAATATATATGTGGCTAAATATGAAAGAGAAATAGTTATTTTGTAGGGAAATAGTGGAATTCATTTTTATATCCAGATCTTGAAATGAAAGCTATTCGTACCGGACAGCAGACTGAATACCAGTTCTCCCTTGTCTGCTTTCCCTTCCCTGGAATTTGCAATAATTTTATTATTTTCCATTGTGCTCACATGCAGTGCGATTCAACTTGTGAAATTAGTATTACTGTGGATAAAGTATTCATACAGATAAGAGATTCATGAATTGGATAGCTAGCTATGTAAGAAATTTAAATTCTGAGAAATTTATTTATTTATTAGCTTTTTATCTGTGGACATCCATCATATTTAGCTTAGATTTTTCCCAATGGAAAGGATTTGAGAAGATTTTTCATAGTTTTCTATTGAAGGTTTTGCACAAAATAAGTAGTCAAGGCATAGAATATCTGATCAGTAATTATATTTAAAAACATGCAATTTGGGCCTGATATACTTCTTTTTGACACAATAGATTCACATAATTACTTAATATGTGGGTGTCATTCTAGTAATAAGTGATAGTTTTACCTATATTTAACCTTTACTTAAGAATACAAAAGCAACCTGAATGAAACCTTAGAAGTTTTTTATTTGACAAGACAATAGATTGAAAAAATGAGTTGACTTCTGGGTGATATTTTTTAAAACAGAATGTCTTATAAATTGATTAAACATAGTGTGAATTGAAAGGTTGTGCTTATCCAAGATCACAAGTCACACTGAGAAGATAACAAACAAAATGTACGCTATAAGAATTGTTGTTCTGTCTACCCAGTCATTGCACATAAACTAACTTCGTTCAGATAATACATGTTTCATTCACTGTGTACATGTTTTAACTATTTTGGCTATAATTAATTGTCATATCATATCAGCTAAATCCTCAACAAAATATTAAGACTGCCAAAATCAAAACAAAGCATCATTGAAGTAAACAAAATATTGTTCAAAATAAATTTTCCTGATGTAGTATATTCATTTATATTATGAAAGCATGAATTATTGTTACTTGTGCTTATCTTGTGCTTAATTAATTATATTTACTTGCGTGCTTATAGTGTTTAATCTGTTAATGTAGCAGATTGCAGCACTTGGGATGCATTCAGAAAAGCTTTCTGCATAGAAACAAACTAACTTTTCTTTTTTTTAAAAAAATATAGCTATTTTCAATGAACTCATTTTTACAGGCCAAGATCTATGTAAAAGCAATCCATGCTTGCATGGGGGCACTTGTTACCCACGTGACTCTTTCTATATCTGCACCTGTATGCCAGGTTTCAGTGGTGATCGTTGTGAAGTAGGTAAGAAACAAATGCTTTGCTATTTTTGACTGTCTAGTTTTTTTTAATATGCAGAAGAAATTCAGTAACGAACGTTAAAGTTTAGGCAATAATGAGATTTATATCAACTATACTCAACTAGCCATTCAGCAAATGCAATCCATGTTCATACAAATGGAATGTCTAAATGTAAAACATTATAAAACATGCATTATTTTCTATACTTTTCTAATCATGCTCTACACAATGGTGTTGCATAGTAAGACCTTTTACCTGTTTGTTGCTGTTTTCCTTTTTCCTTCAATAAATAAAAGACCATAGCAGGTGTAAATAATAGATAAGCAAACTATAATATTAATATCTGGTTTTGATAAATGGGTGCTATAAGGAAAAATACTGACCTATTTCAAATGTATGTGTCCATTAATAGCTGCACCTAATTTGCTTCCAGACATAGTATCAGTTTAGCAGAGCCTTGGAAACAGGAAGACAAAATTTATTGATTTTTAAAAATAATCTTCTCCAGCTGGTGCTGTGCACATATATTGGAATACACGCTAGATAGATATTCTGAATTTTTAATCAAATATATTTAAAGGGTACCAAATAAGGAAGGATGTTTCAAAAATGCCCATACCTTCCCCTATCTAATTAGAAATACTCTGTGTCATCCTTATTTAATAAAATCTATTAAAAACAAGAGTTTTTGAAGGCATGAGAATGCTTATTAAATTAATGAAAGAAAGGGTCTTTTTGTTTGCTTAGTTTGTTCAGCCAAAGGCATGAAGCAATTTTCGTAATAAAAGATTTCCTTATTCTGATGGGTTTGTTTCCTGTTATTTAATTATTCCATACAACCTGGATTTTTACTTTTTGAAGAATTGTGACGTATTATTTCATACATTATTTATTTTGAATGGGCAGCAAGATAAAGATAAAATAAACAGCATGAATGACAATGCCTCCAGCCATTAAGAGGTACAGAAGTTCAGTGTTTCATGTTGACAGGTTAGAACAAGTTGGACACTTGGCAGCAATAATTACCCAGATTTTTCTTTTGAAAAAGGAATTGCTGTAATATATTTCCCCCCAGCAGTTCAAGTAGTGACAGGTAAACTGAAGGTGCAGGTTAGAGATTTAGGATGGTTTTTAACAAGGGCAGGTTGATATGCTGCATTTAGAAAAGTTCTCTGTGTGGCAAGCATATTCAAATGTTGGGCAAAAAAATTAAGTTTATATATTGGGATGCCTGAAATCCATTAATAAATTATTCTACTTGATATAATACACACACACACACACACACACACACACACACACACACAATGTGAAAGTGAGAATAGCTGTTGTAAACCATTATTTGTTTGTAATTTTCTTGAATAGATATCGATGAATGTCAATCCAGTCCTTGCAGAAATGGTGCCACATGCATTGATGGTGTCAGTACATTTACTTGTCTTTGTCTTCCAAGTTATGTCGGAGCCCTTTGTGAAAAAGGTGAGAGACCAATTTGAAATGTGCAGTTAACTCAATCCAACTTTTGAAATAATCTATGAAAGGTGGAAAAAAGAATCATCCGCCACAGGGATGGGATGAATGCGTTTTATTTCTTTGGGTATTATATTATTTATTCTAAATATTTAATACTGCCTTTCTGGAATCATATTTCACATCTACACACCACAGGATAAATAAAAATGACTTTATGTAGGCTTTACTTTTTCTTCTTGTGTTCAAGTCTTTGTTGTTGCTGATAATTAGAGAAGAAGAGAGTAATTTATTTACAGCATTTGCTGTATTTTTCAGACTATAGGATGCACCGGAGTATAAGACATACCAAGATTTTGAAGAGGTAAATTAAAAAAAAAGTTTTTGCACTCTGCAGGCCTCCCAAACCCTCTGCATGCCTCGTTTTTTTTTGTGAAAAATGAGGCATGTAGGTAGTTTGAGAGGCCTGCAAAGGGCTCCTGGGGGCTGGAGGGGGGGCAAAAATGAGCAAAAAAAAAAGCTCATTTTTCACAAAACTGGCCCTATTTTTTGCAAAAAAAAAAAAAAACAGGGCATGCATCGGCTTTGGGAGGCTTTTTTTTTGCCCTCCATAGTCCTCAGGAGCACTTTGCAGGCCTCTCAAACCCTCTGCACATCCATTTTTGCAAAGGGGGCAGGGTTTTGGGAGGCCAAAAATGCTGTATTCAATGTATAAGACGCACCCAGATTTTCACCCTTTTGGCGGGGGGGAGGGGGGAGTGCATTTTACACTCCGAAAAATACAGTAGTTTAATCAGCTACAAAAACTTGCTAAACCAAATGCTATAAGAGACTGTATTTTGTTAAGAACAGTAATAAGTGTTAATGAGATCTGGAGTTTGTATTTTTGAGGAATTTTTACAGGATGCTGATGTAAAGTTAAACATAAGAAGGATGATCAAAATAATCATGTCTTTTTTGACCCAAATGCCATGTCTAATTTTCAGAAGATGTTAATAGGAATCTTTATGAAATTTTGATAGTGTTACACTACGTGATGTTTCTTTACTATACATATAGTATAATAGCTCTACTCTGCAATTTATGCATCTGAATTGAGTCCTGAACAAAGCAAAAACATTTCTGAGCTAATACAATGTTTCCTTTCCTTCTAAATCTGAACTCCTTCTATTGTAAGAAATATCTCAGATTAACTTTTGGCAAAATGACATTAAGAATAAACACAAGTTTTTCAGTGTAGGTTGATGTCCTGTCCAAAGGTAATAAAGAACGTTCCAAAACAACCAGAAGGAGTGAAAATTATTATTCTGTAGGTTGTATTCCTTTGGTCATAACAGCAGATGTAGGAAAATGGTGTCTTATGTTTCGAATCTCACTATGACTGGATTTATTCTCACTAGAACAAAATATATAATTTCATGAATACTGGCAGGTTCCAGGCTGGTTTTTTTATCCTAATCCTACTGGGTGAAAGGCTCTGAATTTAAAAGTGCTTATGGAAAGAAAAGAAAAAAATCCATGAGGCTAAAAGTACTTTTGTGATACATTATTTTTTAAACCTAAGGCAAAGGATAAGATTCATTGCAATTAATTTTTTAATAGCCTCATTAATAATGGAAATAATTCAGAATTCAGCTCTTTAACATAAGATGACAAATGTTATTTTTTGAGCAGTTAATTTGAAAATACATCTAATAAATCCCAAAAAAGTTTTCAAATCATTATAGCTTTAATGTGTCATACAGTTGAAAGTTTGGCCTGGGGAGTTTAGGTGCATGATTAGGGAGATCACCCCCCTCCCCCCGCTACTTTAGGAATTAAGTCAGTGTCATCAGATATACATAGAATCAAGCTTTGTTCTAGAATAAAACTGAAAAGAAAGAAGGTAAAAATATATATTTAAATAGTCACATGCAAGGCATTCTGCGGTGAGGAACTAAAAATATAGAGCTTCTAAAATTATAGACAAAAGCCAGTTTGGTGTGGTGGTTAACATGCTAATTTAGAGCCCAGGAATCTGTGAGTTTGATTACTGCCTTAGACATGAAAGCTAGTTGCTGCCTTCAGCCCTATGAAGAAGGTACTGGCAGGTCACTTTGAAAAATGCTGCCAAGGAATCTACACAGTCTTTGAGTCACCCAGAATCAGGCTCAGCTGGACGAACCATTAAAAAAAATCACAGAAAGCATCTTAGAACAGCCAATAGAAAAATATACAGGGATAGATAAAGATGGGACAGACCAGTGGTGGGTTCCGGCCAGTATGTCCCAGTACGGGCGTACCGGTGGCATCTTGGAGCAGCAGCCACCGTCCCGGAACGGTGTTTTTGAGGGCCCACCCACCCACCTGCATTCATTCCTTACCTGTATGTAAGCTAACTAGGCCATTTGTGCATGCGTGTGCAGCATATGGCGTCTGCGCAATCTCCACCGAGCAACTTGAGGGTCGCAGGGCGGTGAGTGTGTATGCGTGCACAGCACGTGTGCCCGAGGTGGACACCCAGCCCCATTGCAGCGTACCAGTTGCGACGGGATCCGGAACCCACCACTGGGACAGACCACAAGCAGCTCTGATACAAAGAGATTCCAACTTGGACAAAAAAAATTGGGCACAAAAAACTCCCATGCAATGACTAAGCTTGCATAAAATAAAAGATGCTAGAGATGATAAAGCATTGACTAGCAAACCTAGAAATCAAACTTAGCACAAATCTTAGATAAAGTTTTCCCATTTCCCTAGCAACTAGATGACTCCAGAATACAGCTTCTTACTTGGGTAGTTATCTTTCCTGTAAATACCTGCTTAAATCTGAAGCTGAGGCAAGGCGTTACTAAAAATAACTTGTCCTAACTACTGGAAAAGAAGAATTGGATAATCTGTTTTTGTCGTGATTCAGAGCATGGAACTATCCCTTGTGTTGATGTGGGTTGACATATTTGTTTAAGAAGATACATTTTAGGAATATCTGAGTTCTATTAGCTGGTAAAGAATTCCATTCATAATGACCAACTGAGGAATTCAAATAAGTGAATACTTATTTCCTTGTTTGTTATCTAGAAAGTATCTTTATGCGATCTATATTAGGATAATTTCCTCCATCTAGTTTTTCCTCTGTGGGTTGAAAATTCTGGAGGAACTTAAGTACAAACCTTTCCAGTCCATAAAATAATTTAAAAGATACAGTGCTTACCAAACAGTTCCAATGTCATGTCATTCACCCTAGCATCATATTACCTAAAATAAAAAAGACCGAAACATATAATTCTGTTTTAGAGAAAGGGCACAAGGAAGCTTGCTGTGAATGACTTGTGTATTGTTGGTTTTTGCAATTTGAACTGATATGTTCTCAAGAATTCATGCTATGTAAAGCCCCTTAATTAATCCTCATTTCTCCATTGGAAAGAACTGACCCAAAGTAATTTCACACACTGCAATTTATTGTATTTTTCAAAACTTACTTTTCCCATCGATTTCAGTAAGCAATATTGGATATTACGGTAAGTATGAATAACACTGGATTATGTATACTCACACTTGGCCAATCAGTCCTCCATATTCTATTGTTCTGTGGCTTCAAATTTAACATTTTTCTATAATTCTGAAATGAAAAAGACTAAATAGTATAATCTCAAAAATAGACTTAAGACTGGTTTTATACACTCCAGAAAACCCTTGCAACCACAGCTTTAGCAAAATTAAATCCAGTCCTACCTATATCTTCTGGATAATGACCCTAACAGGTTGTGCTTTTCATGCAGCAAAGTGAGTTGTTAAATGCAAAAAGAGAGAGAATTCTGTATTTAGCCTCTGTCACTTAGAACAATGTTTCTCAAACTTGGTACCTTTAAGATATGTGGACATCATCTGGCTGGGAATTCTGAGAATTGGATCCCACACATGGTTGCCAGATTTGACAAACACGCAAAGTATCAAATTTTACAAGTAGATGGTAGCATGGTATAGAAGCCGACCAAATTCATATTTAAGTTAGTAAAATGAATTATTATTGTACTGGCAGAGTAGATTCGTGACAGTAAACTTCATGATTAGTAGTTGGTGGTGGCTGTTTGTGTTCCAATTTGTAGTACTTTTTGGCAATTTTTGCTGTTTGTCCAAGTCAATCCCAATTCATCTTTCAGGTCTTTAGTTACTCCTCGGTGTCAGTGGCTATGTAATGGATAGCTTTAATATATTTGCTGATGCTCATATTAGTTTAATCCAATATGCCTTTTTAATGTGAATTGTGTCACATTTTCCATTATCTCTAGTCAGTATAAGGCATTAGCATTAAATGCTTCCAATAGTGCCACATAGCAGAATGTGAATAGATCCCTTGTGTCAGAATGACATTTGTAACTGATGCTGTTGACACATGTTAAATCACCTCACTGAAAATAACAGCTGTATTTCTCTTAAAAACATGCTGAGAATATTATTCAGTGAGATCAGGTGCCTGTCCAGAGTTTTTGCTCACACTTGTGATCCCACAGTGATCAAGACCATAGAAACTACCAGGCAGGCTATAATACACCCAGTGGTGGGATTCAGTCAGTTCGCACCACTTCCGGAGAACCGGTTGTTAATCTTCTGAGCAATTTGGTGAACTGGTTGTTGAAAGAAATTAGGGCAGAAAACTGGTTGTTATTTGAATCCCACCACTGAATGCACACCAATATTTTCTCCTTTTTCTTCAGCAGCTAATTCTAAAAATGACATTATCCCAATGCTGGCAGTACAGTAATTATAGCTATTGGGAGTGGTGTCTATAATAGCTTTGCTTAAATCCCTTTAAAAGTGTTAGTATTACTATGGCCTTTTGTGTAGTAAGCTCCACAGAGAAAGACAACTGCAATGCATTGTGGGAGCTCCAGCTTCTTAGTAGGCACTGAATTCTGTATCAAGGAGAGGTATTGGAACACCAATAGTAGATTATTTATTTATTTATTTATTATTATTTGTGCTAGGAAAATTTTAAGAGTGTTCTGTCAAGGGATTGAATTTGTGTTATGATTTTGCCCTACCCTAGTATATTCTTCAAAGGCATAAAAAGAGAAAGATATTACCAATAAAGGCATAGTAGACACTTTGATAAGTGTGTTTATTCTGCATGTTGCTTCCATTGTGTGTAATTGTTGTAACATGTGCAAACTAACAAGAACTCCAAGGCAAGAGTGACAATGTCACTACGTTTCCTAATAGTACAAGAAATGAAGGAACATATAATCCGGCTTACAACGATTACTTCTTTACTGCTTAAATGTATGGGCTTGACTTTAGATAGTAGTTTTTGGAAAAAGTAACTTCATACTCTGAAGAAAAGCAGTATGCCCTGTATAATTATTCAAGCATTTTTTTTTAGCCAGAACAGAAATTGTAGTTTAATTTAGAATCTCTCTGTCTCTTCTCTCTATTTTAATTCTTAGTAGTTTGATTTTGTCTGTATGTGTCACTTTTTCCTGGCAGTCTAATAAAATTTGACTTACTGTAGGTTATAATGTTTATTGAATGCAGATATGGAGCTGAAACTGCTACACAGATGTAATTTCAAGACAAATCTTACAGTGTAGCTAAGCATAATCTATTTTTTTCTGATGCTTTTTGTCTAAAGAGTTACCTTTTGAAATATTTGCAAGTACTGTCTCTGCCTGTAGGTTTAATTTTGACAGTTGGGGGGATAGCCATGCTGATTCTTAAAGGAGCTTCTAGATCTTGCAGCATAGATATGCTAACATATTTTATCTCAGAGACATCAGCTTGGAAAATTGAGATTATTCGTGTTCTTAATAAGTCACGTTTTCTTATTCTACATCTAAACTCTGATATTGATAGTTATTGAAATAGACGTTGCTATGGTTTTTGGCTACTAGTAAAGTTTTGAAGAAATGCTGCAATGGTTACAGCTGCTTCATTTCCCTAATAACTGTGTTAGAACAACAATTCTGTCTGCCATTCAACTGCAGACCGGTTCTCAAACCCATTTAATCATGCTGCAGATATAAAATATGCTGTCTGTGTAAAGGTGTTTATATACTGTACTCATCTTCTAAAATTAAGAATGAACCTCTGCATTGGAATAACTTCTAGATTTAGTGAAATATTTAAAAAAAACATCATAAATATATAAAGAAGAACTTGAGTTCTTTTACAGCACCTCTTAATTCTAAATGCTTGAAGTGAAATCCACCTCCACAAAGTTAAGCTCAACTCCCAGTGAATTCATAGATGGATTCATGTTTGTTTGCTTTCCTATGGCGGTGCCATGGTGGCGCAGTGGTTAGAGTGCAGTACTGCAGGCTACTTCTGCTGATCACTGGCTGCCAGCAGTTTGGCAGATCGAATCTTGCCAGGCTCAAGGTTGATTCAACCTTCCATCCTTTTGAGGTATGTAAAATGAAGACCCAGATTATTGGGGACAATATGCTGACTCTGTAAACCGCTTAGAGAGGGCTGTAGAGCACTATGAAGTGGTATATAAGTCTAAGTGCTATTGCTATGGCAAAGAGAGAGGGAAGATCAGAAGAACTTTTGCCAATGCTTTTCCCTGTGATGGTTTTCAACTTTTTAGGCTGGTTTGTAGTCCTTATAATACTTGGTAGCCTCCTATCCAAATACTAACCAAAGTCAACACCATTTAACTGTTTATGGTCAGTTAGGTATTCCCACCTGAAATATTAACATTCTCACAAAATATGTCATTCTATGGTCATTGCTGGTATTAATCTAGTATCTATCTACCATGATAGATGCCTTAATGCTAGATTAGATTCAGAGAGTTTAATTCCAACCTCTGTGCTTAAGACAGAATAATTCAGGATGCTTAATGGAAAAATATATTTAATTGGAATTAAAGTAGCACTTTACAATTTAAGTGTGGAATATTTTCAGGTTTGCAGTTTTATTTCCATTCTTGCCCACCGATGAAAATTTAAATGACTGTGTGATCCTATTTTTAAATTTTGCTGGATTAGAATATGTACCCCTCCCACTCTACCCAACAATACTACACAAAATAAAATTGCACCTGTGTAAAAAGTTATACCACAGGGGATTGGGGGATACACACTTGGAAGATATAAAGGGAAAAAGCTATACATAAATTCTGCTTTTTTTACAGTTTTCATTGCAACAGCAACCTCTGTTAAAAAGGCAATCAATTTCCTGTTCCATCTGGAAAACTTTCTGCTTCCAAAATGAGAGCTTACAGTTTTGGCTCCAGAAATAGCAGTTACTTGTCTAAAAACATCTTGTTCTCCACAAGCTTTTGTGTATATATCACTTGAAGTTTCTAGGCCAGTTTTCCTCAACTTGGTGAGCTGCAGATATATACTGAATTTCAATTGCCATTGTTTAAATACATCTGGAGGGCGTCAGGTTGAGGAAGGCTGTTCTAGATGGTCAGATGGTTTGCCAGACCACGATGAACTCCTACAATGTACCTTTTAATTTCCAAGCCAGAAAAAAAGTTTCTTTTCCAGAATGCTCTTTCTTTCCATCGTGTTACGTATTGCTGAAAGCCAGGCATCAAATCATCAGTACATGCTGATGTTAAATAAAACACATAAATGACACACATGCCTTAACAAAATTAGTATGTGCTACTATTCGTTTTCATATTTCTTGAGATGAAACTTGTCATTGGATATTTCTGTTTGATTTATTTCAATGTTACACGGTTAGTGGGCAATTCTGGTCATTGACTATGCATGTTCAGTGTACATTTTTATGTTTGTTCGTTGCAGACACTGAGACCTGTGATTATGGATGGCACAAGTTTCAAGGGCAATGCTACAAATACTTTGCCCATCGCAGGACGTGGGATGCAGCTGAGAGAGAGTGCCGCCTGCAGGGTGCCCATCTAACCAGTATCTTGTCTCACGAAGAACAGCTGTTTGTAAACCGTAGGTGCTTTCTGTTGGAGGGCAACTGGGAGTAAATTACTGTAAAATAAATAACTCATAGGACACTAAACATTTTCATTATCATTCCTGAGATATTCATTTTATCCTTCATTGCTAATCTGTTCTTTTCATTTCCAGCTCTGTAATAGCTGAAGTTTCAATATTTGCTGGTATTGGGAGAGAATATTCTTTACTCTGAATAATACTCTAAATACTGAATAATTTAGTTCGTGGAGAAAAAAGAATAGTAAGCAATTAGAGTGACACAATTCATTATGAAACATTTATTTTGATCTTGCCACTTAGACTGTTTCATCATCAGACACTTAAATACTGACCCTCAGAGGACAAATAACTTCTTTATATCCTGTTAAAAATAGCTAGCATTTATGACAGCTGTAATCATGCTTGAAAACCTAAAGCATATAAATACTGTTCATTAGCTGAGTTAATGTTTGGGTATGATATTCAATCTAAATACTTTCTTAAAAGAAAAGATGTATTTCTTTTCAGTATCAAGTTTGATTTCTCTTTTGAGAAGCAATGAATTGCTGGTTTCCTGCCAAGCCATTTGGCATAGCCCTATCCCTGGAAAGTGCTTGATGTTAGCAAGAAAAATACATGATTGAAAAGAACAGTGTATACACCATAGCATAAATGCAAATTAATTGGGAAATATAGGTTGTCCATGGTACAAGAATTTCTATTGCTAAGGCAAGGTGGTCATTAAGTGAGTCATACCCAATTTTAGGACATTTTTGTTTTGTGCGAATCACTGCACTGTTAAGTGAATCCTATGGCTTTTAAGCAAATTATGTAGTTGTTAGGTTTCCCCTAGTGACTTTATTTGTCAGAAGCCAGGTGGAAAGATCAGAATTGGCAATCACATAACCTTAGGATACATGCAGGTTACCAAGCACCTCAATTCTGATTACTGGACCATGGAGTAGCTGCATTGAGGACCGATCATAAGTCACCTTTTGTCAGTGCAATTGTAACGTCAAACAGTCACTACATTAATGGTTGTAAGTTGAGGACTACCTGTAAAACTAGGAGCATTGTGAAGGCTTTTTTGCTGAACACTGAACATGCAAATCAACTTAGATATCCATGTGTTTTATTTGTGCTAGTGGATGCTCTATTTTGTAGAAGGCATTTTTATCATGTATATATGGAAAGATATAAGTAAGGTTGCAAATATTAATGCATCTGTGTATCAGCTGAAGATGCAGATTTAAATATAACAAATTTCCAAAGCAAGCTTTTTTTAAAGTAATTGTTACCACCTTCCCTTTCAAGGGGGTGTATTGCTTTTTGAAACAATCTTGCCATTCAGAGCATTCAACAAGAAAAATAGATCAGTTAAAGTATTGTTAGTAAGAATATCTTTTATAAATATTCATAGCTCTTAGAAGAAAGAGCTAATAAACTCTTCTACAAGAAACAATAGAAATAAGCTTGACAGATATCACGGGGAGGCTGATTTCATTTCTTTTTGATTTTTAGAAAATTCACTTTAATGGTAAAAAGTTACTAAAATATATAATTTCACTGTAGGCATAGGACATGACTATCAGTGGATTGGCCTAAATGATAAGATGTACGAGAGTGACTTCCGCTGGACTGATGGCAGTGTGCTGGTAAGAGACCACTTCTGGCAAATATTGTATGATTGTGATACTGCTGGCTGTAGTAGGAGTCTGATATAACATTATTGTTTCTTCTTACTATAATTCAGGGGTGGGGAACTGTGGCTCTTTTGCGACTTGTGGACTTCAACTCCCAGAATTCCAGAACCAACATAGCTGCCTCAGGAATTCTGGGAGTTGAAGTCCACAAGTCGCAAAAGAGCCACAGTTCCCCACCCCTGCTATAATTGATGATGTCAAATAATAGTACATAGATCATTTTGGGTTTGAGGAGTTTGCGCAAAACCTTCCTCATTCTGTTAGTTCAAATTTTTTGCTTCTTTAAATTCTAGCTGAACTTATTTCTCTTAAACTGTGCAAGTTCTCTTTTGCTCTCCCTTCCTAGGAAAATAATTCCTGTGTTAAATTAAATGGCAAGAACATGTAAAACTGTCTGCTTAAATCCATCTCTTTTTTACATTCTTTTACCTTGCTAGTCTCTAGTCCTACCAACCAAAACTTGATGCGGTAGACCCGAGGGACACTTTTGACTTACATGATAACGTCAAATAAGAATAATTACAACAGCTCTTTCTTTGAACTCTTTAAAAATATTTAAAATGGTTTCATTGATGTCTTCCATTCACTTAAAAAAAAAAAAAACATCCAGTCACTTCCTTCAGTCTTGTCTTCTCTAAATGAATTTAAGATATCACAATCCATTCCAATTTCAATAAAAACTTTAATCCAATATTTTTTTAATCACAAAAACTAGCCTGAATGCATTCTTTTGCAGTCTGATGAAGTCAGGTTCTAGATGGGTGCTATTTTGCAGCATTCTGGGCTTTTAACAAAGAGTTGCTTTCCAGGGCAAGATATCACGGATGAAACAGTAGACAGTCCTGAAGAAATCCAGCGATGGTGTCTTCTACTTAAACTGCATTGAATAAATATTGTCTGCCTGTAGTTCTAGGGCAATGATGGCGAACCTTTTAGATACTTGAGTGCCCAAACTGTGCACATGTGCATGCCCAAACTGAAAGGAAACACCATGGAGACCTGACCTGGGGCAACGGTGAGCGTGCCAGCAGTAAAGGCTCTGTGTGCCACCTCTGGCACGCGTGCCATAGGTTCGCCCTCAGAATTCTAGAAGGAGGAATTCATTGTGTAATCCAAGCGCAGCTGTATTGTACATATTCTAGTTCAGCTCAGGTGGAATATGGCATACAGAGTTCAAACTGAATAAATGAAGCTGCACCACTACCTTAAATGCAGAGACTTTGAAATGAAACATTACTTTGCTTTACAGAACATAAAACAAAATATAAAAGCAAAGAAAACAAGACTTCAATGCATTCAGCAGACCTTTTCATTTTAATATATAGGCTCATTTTTATCCCATTTAGGATACGCCCTTTCATACATAAAACAGATGCTTTATAGGAGCTGAATGTGTATTGTTGCAAGACTGTGCTTGGTATTTGCCCTTCTATCATTAAGAATCAAAGGAAACATCTGGTTCTTGTGTTTCAGGCATATAAGAATGGCTCCCTTCTACATATCACATATGGCAGCCTTAGAAAGACGTTACTTAAAAAAATCTGGTTTGACTGAATTCCACAGGTTTAAGATGTGTAGATTTCAGCTCCCAGAATTCCCCAGCCATTTGAAATCCACACATCTTAAAAGTTGCCAAGTTTGAGAAACGCTGGATTAATCTAAGAGTGATGTATTTTAGTTTGGGATGACTTGTGTTGGCTTTTTTTCGTGGGAGCAAGTTCTTTTATTCATATTTTTTGAAGAGCTGCTACTTGTTGTAGCTGACTGTGGAAAATGAAAAAGGCAAGCCTGGCTTACTCTCTCATGTGCTGGGATATTTTATGGCCGGAACTAATATGCTTTATTATGTCTCAGACACAGTTTCTTTTGGAGTGTGGCAGAGGGGAGTTTGTTACTAACCAGTATACCCTTCCATCATTCTATCACTATTCTTGTGGACTCAATTAACCTTGTTTTCCACCCGTGCTGTTCCCCATCCCTTCGTGGTCAAATATACTGTATGTTGCCACACTTTAGTATTTTATTCAGAAGATCATTTAGTCTTTAGACTAGTCGGTGTTAAACATGTGATAAATCCCAGTGTTAGGCAGCCAAGAACCACATGACAATAACTTCCAGACTCCAGGAAATGAAATGTTAGTTCAAACTTGTAGCAAATCTCGGGTGTTAAATTTTGGTTTAAGCTTGAGATGAAGAAGAAAAAAACATTTTGTCAAAAGGATATGGCTATCTGCCAACTAACATTTTTCTGATTGATTTCCATCCCCCCTTTTCATGCTTTTTAAATAATTTCTTTCTATTTTCATTTGTACTGATTTTTCAATAGTTTTACATGGTAAATAGTTCTTTCCAGTCTTTTGACAATCCTTTATATCATATGCATGTGTCAAAATGAACTATTACTACTATTGCTAGATCTTAATTAATTACTGAAAAACATTGATGTATTATTTTATTTTATTTTATTTATTTCTTGGATTTCTAAACCGCCCCCTCTCCCAAAAAGGGACTCGGGGCGGTGTACAGTCAAATAAAATGCAGATAAAATACAATAATATAAAACAATTAAATACTAAACATTTGGATGGAGGAGATAAGACTGTACAAGAAATAAATATACTATAGAAACCCTAAAAAACATCCCCAATTAAAATACCCAAACCCAATTGAAATATCCCCGGGAGACAAAACTAAGAGAGTGCCAGGCTAGCTGATTGAAACAGGTGAGTCTTTAATTTTTGACGGAAGGAGCGGAGGTCGGTGGTAGTTCGGATGTCGGGGGGGAGGTCATTCCAGAGGGTTGGGCCCATCACAGAGAAGGACCTACTCCTAGGTGTCGCCCGCTGGCATTGCCTAGCGGACGGCACCAGGAGGAGTCCCTCCCTGTGTGAGCGGATTGGTCGTAGGGACGTGTGTGGTAGGATGCGATCCTGCAGATAACTAGGTCCTATGCCATGGAGCATATTAGGTTTACATCCAGAATCATCTTTTCTTTTTAGCTTTACAGTGTAAAAGTGGTTGATCTTTATCGATCTTGCTCTATCCTTTAGTCAGAAAAGGTTAATTTGATCTTAGAAAATTACAATAGCAAGTTAAACAATAAGCACTGAAGGCTCAGTTCATTATTTTTTTCCTGATGTAATTAGAAGCCATTTTCTTTTCTTTTTTATTACATAGGGCTTTTTTAAAAAAAGAAAGAAAAACTACAGCATTACTAAGGGTTTCTGAATGGCATTATGTTCATTAATACCTTTAGAAGTCAGGAATTCTCAACCTGGGTTAAAGCTTTTATTCCTATTTAAAAAGGGAAGGAAAATGGAAAAACCAAGAATATTTACAATTAGGAAATTCTAGCCTAACAGTAACTAACTGATTGGAAGAGCTCCCCATCTTATAATTTGTTTCTGGGAATAATATCTAGTGTCATTAAATTTTAATTAAATAAAATGTAAAATGTTGAACAGCATATATTTGTATAAAAAATTGTTACAATTCTTTTACTTAAATAAACTGCTGACAATTGCCGGTGACTCTTTGAGTTGCAGAGAATTCTAGAGGTTGCAGCTCTGACACATTGGAATGATCCAAAGTAGGGTTGACTAACACAGCATTCATTTCTCTCACAATTACTGTAAATTCAATCTGAAATGCTTTAGTACATATAGGACTAGAGTATGTTCAAAGTAATGGCCCATAAAACAATGTGTTAGATAACATTTAAGAATCTAACTCTTCATTTTTAGAATTCTCTGGTTACGTTTTCTCAGGGGTATTAATCAGCTGCTGTAAAGGTAGCAAAATAAAAATAAATATAGCCGTCTTCATTTTCAATATGCTGCACCATATCAAAAATAGTCCCAGCAAGTGCAATAAGGGCTCTTGGCAAGCAAAGCTTTGGAGGTTAAAAAAAAAAAGTTAGGTCATTCCAGAACTAACCACAAGCCACCACACTGATTTTTTGTAAGTGAAACAAGATTATTTATATCTATCTGCACAATAATGCCTCCATATTTTTTTAGATTGAGTAAGCCACCCAAAGGGCAGGTCAGGCAAATATTAAAATTTATCTAGATAAAGAAAACACATATGAACCCACTTGGCTGTTCCTCTTGAGATCTGTAATGTTGTGAAGAGGAGTCTCTTATATTCAGAGGAAATGATTTAAAATAAAAACAAGTCATGCTTCTGAATAAAAGAAACATCCAAACTGATTTTGATTTTAACTCAAGCCAGTTGTTATATTTAAATTCTCAGATTGGGAAGTTATCTTTGTTGGTCTATTTGTTTACTCTTTAATTTAAACTACTATATTTGATTTTAAGATAACAACAAAATCTTTCCTGAAAACTGAAACTAGGTTCAATAGAAATCTTAGGATTCAAGACAGTGAAAAGAAAATATTAATATTTCAGATGGCTCATCCAAGATTATGGATGTAGCCTAAATTCTAATTCAAAAATAGGCTATCAGAAATGCTGTTATGAGTTTCTATTACATCTAAATACATAAAATCTCTTCAGATTTACAAGCAACCTAATGAGCTGCTACCTTTTTTTGTTGTTGTTGAATTTCTTATTGCTTCATTAGAAGCGTAGGAAAAAAAACTATGCTTCAAAGCTGGAGAAACTTGGATTCATGCCAAAACCAGGAAAATTCCACCTATACATGAGCATACAAGGGTGAGGGTGGGGGTAGGTAAGCGATGATTAAAGACAGCCTAAAGTATGATTTTTCCTGAAGTTGGTTTCCTGTGGCTCAGGCTTCATAAAAAGCAAAATGATATATGTATGCCATGGATCAATGCAACCCCTTAGACATCCTTAGAATGTATTCAAAAACTTTGTTGAGAAACTGAATTTCAAATAATGCAATAGGATTCCTGACTGCCAAGTTTGATACCATCAAAGCATAACTATGTATAAAGAGGGGAACCTTCCCCCCAACCACAGATATTGTTTTCGACTCTTTTCCTACTGAACTTGTTTCACTATTCAAGACCTTTGCAAACAAGCATGGCAGTCTAAGGAGCCATTCGTGTTTTGGATTAAGCAGACTGACCCAGAGTGGTGCCTTGGGCCTCTTTCTCACAAGGGGGAGTTATTCACATCCTCTGGAAAATACTGCTGATAATTAGTACTTTGTATGGTGGTGAGCTCATTCCCATTACACAAGATTGGGGCTTTATTAAATGAACAGGGCGGCTTCTGCAGCCAGATTGTGTCTCGCTTCTGGCCTGCTAGCAGCATTTAAACAGGGGAGTTCCATCTTAAAGCTGTCCAGAGGCCTCTGTTCATTTGGCTTCCTCTTCAGTGTAGACACATTTCACATGTTTGTTACATGGGACTTGAGTGTGGCAGGGGAAAAAGGCAATGTGAAAGCCAAAATTATTTTTTAAGTCCAACCTTCCTTCCTTCCTTCCTTCCTTCCTTCCTTCCTTCCTTCCTTCCTTCCTTCCTTCCTTCCTTCCTTCCTTCCTTCCTTCCTTCCTTCTTTCTTTCTTTCTTTCTTTCTTTCTTTCTTTCTTTCTTTCTTTTGGAAAATCAGTGCCTGGGTTCCTTTTAGAGAGAACATAAAGGAGGAGTTGAGAAAATCCTCTAAGCTTGCTGTAGAGGAAAGTTGCCCATGAGAATTAAATAAAACAAATAAATGAGCTTGAGAGTAGTGTGGGCAGATTGCACACAAAAGGCCTGTTGTGCCAGAGATCCTTGGAATCCTGTAATAAAGGGATTTTGAAAACTGAACAGAAACTTTGGTCTTCAAAATATAGAGGTATTTGAAATAATACATTTGGTTTCCTCTAAAGAGGGAGAAAGCCTATTGCTCTACTTACTTAAAATATATTACTTAATATCAAAAATCATATTCCGCCTCAGACTAGTACAAAGGCCTTCCAAATAGGCTTTGGTCTGAATTTTTTTGCTTAGCAAGACAAAGTAAGCTCTTATCTACAAGATAGATTAAATGTAGATTTGGCCAAGAGATCATTATTTTTTTAAAAAAACCTGCAATAGCTATTAGAAGAAATTCTAAAAATGAGCAATTTTGAGGATAGGTATTTTTAAAATATATTTATGTGGGTACAAGTAGTCCTTGACTTATGACCACAATTGAGTCGAAAATTTATGTTGCTAAATGGGAAATTTATTAAGTGAGTTTTGTCCCATTTTGCGACTTTCCTTGCCACAGTGTTAAGTGAATCACCGCCACTGTTAAGAGCACGGTTGTTAAGTGAATTGGCTTGCTCATGGACTTTGCTTGTCAGAAAGTTGCAATAGGGGATCATGTGACCCTGCAGCACTTTAAATGGACAACCATTTAAATATGAGCCAGCAGTGTGCAGCGGCTGCCAAAAAAGCCAACACAGTTCTAGGCTACATAAACAGAGGGATAGAATCAAGGATGGTTGCCATTTGCTACCTCCTGCTGTCTTCTCCATTGACTTTGCTTTGGATGCTGGCAGTGAAAGTCGCAAATGCAAATCACTAATGGGATGCTGCAATATTGTGATTGCAAGCTCCTTGCCAAGCACCTGGGTTGTGATCATATGGGTGCAGGGACTCTTTGGTGGCTGCAAATACAAGGAAACATAGTTAGGACTTTTTATTCAGCACCATCACAACTTTCAAGAATTTCTGAATGTGTAGCTATTAAGCAAGGATCCCGTGTATCAGGAATCTTTCATTTTATTGTTTTTAAACAGCAGGGTTTTTTAAACCAACCTTTTAAATGAAATTCTCATATTACATCTGTTGTTTTGACAACCATCTCAATATTATCCTCCACAGAAAACAGATTCATCTATGACCAATACTTCTCAAATATGCAACTCATCAAATTGTAATATAATACCTTAACAATTTGAAATGATTCAGTGTTGATGTTTATTTACTCTTTAGAATGATTTGGTAAGAGAGGCCAGGTTTTTTTAGATGATCCAATGTTTTCAGGCTCCCATCTTAATCTCAAAGGAATCTTAAGGCAGGACAGCAAAAATAAAAAGAATTCCAACAGTGTCCAATCTTTATCTTGTACCCATGAGAAAAAAAATAGAAGTGGGGTAGAATAATGAGATTTAGGAATGAGAATCAAGAAAGGTGCATTTTATCTGCTGGTTCCCTGAGCTTTGTTTTCTGCAAGAGTGCTAAAATGAGGAATATGCAAGGAGAAAGCAATGTGCGAGATACAGTGATTTGCATAAAACAATATTTCCCAACCTGTGTTCTTACAGTAACTCCCAGAATTCTCTACAATTGTTATGCTGGTTGCAGACGTTTGGAAGGCATTTCTAGATATTGACTAGTATTGATTTTAAAAGTACAGTGTAGTTTTATAGTGAGGGCTGAAATGCATGTTAATGCAAGGGATTAAACTTGGAGCTTGTAGCGTTATATAGTTGTAATCCCCCATAATACTATAAAGGAAATCAGTATTTTTCCCTTGTATGGAAATGGTTTGGGCTTAGTTTTAAAAAACAAAATCTAAAATCCTATAGCTAGAGTTCCATAATCCCTAAATTGGGATATTTTATTGCCTAACAGTGATATAAAATATGCATTAATTGTGTATTTAAGGTGTTTGCTGGGACAATAAAGAATAGATTAATAAATTAATACTTCAAATCCATCAAGATTCTGAGCGTATCATTTTGAGCCACGTTTTAATACATTTTTCCTTGATTTGTATACTGTATTCCACATGATACTGGATTGAATTTATTTCAGAAATCATAGAAAGTGTTACTGTATGCCTCTTAATTAATGATGAGTAGCATAGACACATTTTGCCTGAAACATACCAATTACATTTTTTCATTATTTCGTGTTTTAAATTGTCTGCCAAATGAAGCCATGCTATGCAAAATTACATCTCAATTCTCTTTTCCTGTGTATTTTATATTTGAATTGATTACCATGTTTCCCTGAAAATAAGACAGGGTCTTATTTTCTTTTGACCCCTGAAATAAGTGCTTGGCCGCATTTTCAGGGGGCTTCTTATTTTTGAGGTGCAGGAGGCAGCGAGTGTGGTCACCTCATGGCTGCTGCCGTGTTGCAATATTTTCAGAGAGGGATTATTTTTTTGGGAGGGATTATTTTAGTGCATGCGCTCAAAAGCCCAATTGGGCTTATTATCTGGGGAGGGCTTATTTTTTTGAAAACAGGGTAGTTATGCGTGGACTAGCATTTTTATTTATTGTACTTGTATTAATTAGTATTGCTTTTATTCATATTACTGATACTATTTATTTATCAATACTATTTATTCAAATTACTATTAATATTACACGTAGGGCACATTATGCCACAGACAGAAGTTTAAAGATTGCATGGAGAAAAATATGTATAAGCATTTTTGGTTTTTGCAAAATCTAAATGTAAAACAGACACACGGATTTTGGCAGTAAAAATAACCAATGAAATTCCTGTTAGCTTAACACTACCTTGGTTGTATTTTGACAATGAAAATATTCTATTTACTATTCTCTTTTTAAAAAATATATTATGTAATGTTTTAATGGTGTTCCTTTTAATTAATTTTATGGGCTTGATTTTTCATGTTTGGATATACTTGGTTCTATTTTGCAAATTACTTTTGGTATTCTTGTTAGGAGTCTCAAATAGCATGAACTGCTTCTGCAACTTGCTGGCATCTGGAATATAAATGGAGAAAAATACAGCAGACACTGGCAACCATATTTCGTATAGTTGCCAAGAAATTTGTATGGGTGTGACCATGTAGTCTCCAGAATTTGAGCTTGACATATGAACATATTTATTACTACATTATACAGAAAAATGAAGTGTCCATTTGTTCTTCATACTTATAAGGTGGGAAATAATGGAAATGAGAACTCTAACAGTATGTTCTAAATATTTTGGTTGAACCATTAGTCCAACAATGAAAAATTGTTAAAACTTGTACAATTCGCTGGCAAAATATTTGTTTATTTATTGACTATCAGCAAATGTAGCAAAATATACCATTAAGATGAAACATTCAACTAAGGCACAAAGTTAATCATAGAGTTAATTTCTGTGGACTTTTATTGAGCAGCAAAGGAATGGTATATTTCTAGTATAATGAAGTTTTTAACAATTTAATCAAGGACATTGATTAGCCTACAAGAGTAATGATTAGACAGCACCATCTACTGGCTAATTTTAGTGGTTCTGATTAAATATTCATTGGATTGAAGGGGATTCTTTAGTTTTCAAACTAATTTTCAGATGCGCAATACTAAGTCTGCTTAATCTTTTTACATAATGGCTCTCATTGTTACTATAGTCAGCTGCTCTCAAAAGGTTGAAGATATATACAATATGCACTTACCTAAAAGTAATGGCTCTAGTTTCAGAGAAGCCAATTTTCCATTAGAGACTCAAGCAAGCTGTAATATTTTTGGTGTAAACCTGGATTGGCAGCTGTGCAGGGTGTCATTTGACCCTTCAAGTATATATAGCATATATATTTGGAAGGACAGTCATTGAAGACAAAAAAGAATAAAATGGAAATGGGATAATGGGAGCCCTAAATAGTGCAAAAGTATTTAAAGATGAAAAAAAAAACATATTGTTCCAAGAGAAGAGAAGGCCAACATGTATGTTATTCAAAAATACAGTTGGAAAGGGTAATATAGGATTTGGGGTGTACAAGGGCATGCATATAGCTTCTGTTGGGGATGCTTAAATGGCTAGGACCTTTATATTTCCAAAATTGAATCTGTCAACCCAGTTGAAATTTAGTAGGGAGGACTTGTTATTTCAAGGAATAGCATAGAGACATTGTATTCAAGTCTTGTTAGTAATGGTTCCCATATCTGGACAACCTACATGCCCCAGTAACATAGTATCCAGACCACTCCTTGCATATTATATTTTCAATAGAGCATAACAATAAAATTTCTCAGAAAGGTATTGGAGGATGTTTAAAGATTCTTCTATTCATCGGCAACTAATCAAATAAAGATTTTTTCCCCCCTGAGATTGTGCTTCAGCTGTTGACAGCAGCCACACAAGCCCAAGAAAAAGAAAAAGCTACTGCATAGTTTTCTGGACAAGCATTATGTGTTTAGCCAGAATATTCTCTGACTCAGTTCTGCTTTGCAAATCTGTACTTCTGCAATCAGCTTCATATATTGACTAAAATGAGTATATCAGAGAAGAAACCTAGGATGCTGGAAGGCCGCCCATGCTATAGACTGACGCAAGGAAGACTGTAGAGTAGAAAGAGAAAAATATGAATGGCAATAGCGATTTAGGTTCAGAGAAACTTGTACCCGAAGAGGTCCAGGTAATTTTTGTAAATGTCCATACATAGGTATCTTTAGTGATCTTCTTGACTACGGCAGGAATATGTAGCTAAATCCAGAGCATTATGGGAAATTTAAAAGTGGAATAAAAATAAAACACTAGATTTAAATGGACATGCTTTTCTGGATCTGATATTGAGTTAATAACACGTCAGTAGAACCCTTGCAGTGTTTGTATTACAAAATTCCTGAGCTTGAACATTTTTGAAGTAATTGCTTGAAAAAAGAACTGTTTCAATATCATGACTTCATGCATTATGCAGCAATATAGCAGGATGTATTGAATTTTGCAGTTTTATTAGCAAATTCAGCTGCTGAGGATTCAAGCATCATCACTGTAACATATGCAGTTTGATATTGAAACACCTAATCAGTTTTGAAAATATGCATTCAAATGAATTCTTTCAACAAGAGAACAAACTAAGGAAAGATCTTGGATTCTTGATTGAATTTGTTTGTGATAATCCCAGCAGGTCACTTGTCTAATAGATGGAATATGGTCATGGAAAGAAATTGTTACTAAATTATAGGGGATAGCATAGGAAATGCACTGTTTAGATAACCAGCTCCAGACAATTTTCTGTTACAATGGAAGAAGTTTCTCAGGATATAGAGAGGATTATGGAAAAGGAAACACTAGTTAGTGGCACCATATAATTAAGGTTTCTGGTGCCATGTTTCAAACTTGTTACAAATAAACTCTATTTAACAATTGCTTAGTTTTAATTTACACAGCAGATAATTGTTTAGATACCAATTGTGACTTGAGCAATATTCAAAGTTTAAAGAAGTATGAGGATTACTTATTAATTATCAAATCACTAAGCTGTTAAGAAGGCATGCATGAAATGTGTGTCAGCTGAATGCAAATGGATAAAAATAGGAATGCAGTCATATAATTAACTATGCTAAAGCATATAATTTAACAAGTATCTTAAACTGGACAAGGTTTCTCAGCATAATTTATCATTTGGGGTTGAGGAAATGGGGAAAGAAACATGCACACTGTTGAAAATAGTATAATAAATATAATAAAGCATGAACATTTCCAATTTCAGTTTATTATTTGTTCTTTGTGGAGCATATTTTCCTGTATTTGAAATATGAAAAGGAAATTATCTATATTGCCTTCTGAAAGAATGCCTATCCCTTCTCCAGCCTTTAGGCTTCCGTGGCCTATATCTTTTGTCATTTAATTGGAGCTGTTGCCATGTAATACTCAACGTTAAGAAAACTAAGATCATGGCATCTGGCCCTCTCAATTCCTGACAAACAGATGGGGAAGAAATGTGTAGTGACAGATTTTCTTGGGCTTCAAGATCACCGCAGATGGGGACTACAGCCAAGAAATTAAAAGGCATTTGCTCCTGGGGAGGAAAGCTATGGGAAATCTAGACAGCATATTAAAAAGCAGAGACATCACCCTGCCAACAAAAGTGTGTATAGTCAAGGCTATGGTTTTCCAGTTGCAATGTATGGTTGTGAAATTGAGACCATTAGAAAGGCTAAGCACCAAATAATTGAGGCCTTTGAACTATGGTGCTGGAGAAGACCCCTGCGAGTCCCTTGGACTGCAAGATGATCAAACCGGTCAGTCCTAGAGGAGATCAACCCTGACTGCTCTTTAGAAGGCCAGATCCTGAAGATGAGACTCAGATACTTTGGCCACCTAATGAGAACAAAGGACTCACTGGAGAAGAGCCTAATGCTGGGAAAGATTGAAGGCAAAAGAAGAAGGGGATGACAGAGAATGAGGTGGTTGGATGGAGTCACTGAAGCAGTCGGTGTGAGTTTAGATGGACTTCGGGTTCTGGTAGAGAACATTGTCTATGCAGTCGCAATGGGTCGGACACAATTTCACAACTAACAACAACTACAATGCAGTGAGAAAAGAAAAAAAGATAGGGAGAAGTATGTCAGGGTTCAGAAGCTCTGAATTCAAATGTAGCTGATTTGAGGTTCCACGTATCTATATATACTTTGACTATTTGAATGAAGTAATTACTTAACAGATTGTGGGGCAGATTGTTACTTTCTTTTGAACAGTTTGTGGAAACTCTTATTCTACTTTGTCAACTCTTGTCATGATATCTATGACTTTAGAAAGACTTAAGAACAGAGTTATGAATATAGGATTTTTGCTTCTTATGTTGTTTGGAACCACCCTAACGAAATGCAAGTTGTCTTTTAACAGTGAGGACTACTCTATAAGCTTTATATTGCACTTGTATTTTTTTCCCCTTTAATCAAATCCAGATTTGTCCTGGGGCAAGATTACAACTCTGGAGTTTAAGTTGTGATATCTTGTCATGAAAGAAGGCCATTCACCTTTCTTCATTTTCTTCACATTAATCTGTGTGCTCTATTTCTCAGACAGTGGGAGAATTTAAAGGTTGTGTTCCCACATGAGCTGTATAGCTGTTACTATTGCTTACAATCTTCCCACCTGGGTATGCTCAGTTTCCTCAACAAATCGGCATTTGCCACCAAATTTGGTTTTCATTTTTACTGAGCAAAAGAAAACAAAATCTAGTTGTCTCACAAAGACTTGGCTCATATGTTGAAATGTTGAATGGATTTGTGTTACACCATGCTCTAATTAAAGCTGAAATAAATGTTCCTGAAGCTACTATGCCCAAATAAGGTAATAAAAAAATGGTTTTTATGAAGTTAAGAAAGCAGTTAAAGGATCTGTATTAAGTGAGTCTGGCACTGGTAAAAGCAGTGTGAGAATTATAATGCCAAAGCAAATGTGCACAGTGATGGTGTCCAGTATCAAAACTTTTTTTGTTTGCAAAAATTTGCCAATTTCATGTAGCAATACTGCAAAATTTCCCAAGACTTGCCTACAACTTAAATGCTACAGTATTCCTGGCTTTTGTACAAATGCCACTTCATAAATACAGTCAATGCAGCTTCACAATGAAAGCAATTTGTGCACCAACATCTGCTGGTATTGTTCCTATTGGTAGTAAATTACAAAATACTGCATTCTGAAAATATGGAATTGGCAGTCAGGAAAACCTAGACAAAACAGTAGACAAGAGCAGTTGGACCCTTCGTCTACTCTAGCCAAACTCAAGTTGATATTTTCTTCTGCATTGAACTTGGATGCTGGTAGAAAGTGAGGGTAGTTTGTGAAGTAATTCTATTATATGGGCACATATAATTATATGCCACTAAATTGATGTTGGCTATTTTTTGGTCAGTGTTGAAGGCTGTCTTAATATTGTGTTTGTGGAGAATTTTGCTGATTTTATCTGTGGTGCCTTTGATGTAAGGGAGGATGGCGATGCCGTTGTCCTGTTCTGTGTCTGGGTTTTGGGGGGGAGTCTCCCTTTGGATGAGGTTGGTAATTGTTTTTCTTTGGAATCTGTTGGAGATTAATACGTTTGATAGAGTGTGTAATTCAGTTTTCAGGTGGTCTTTGTCGGCTAGGCGTTTGGTTCTGGAGATGAGGGTCTTGGCCACAGAGTTGATCTGAGTTGCAGGGTGGTGATGGGATTGTGCGTTTAAGTAGCGGTTGGTGTTTGTTTTTTTCTGGTAGAAGGTGTGTCTTAGGGAGCCATTGGGTTTTTTGTAGATTAGGATGTCCAGAAAGGGAAGTCAGCTTAAAGCGTGGTCGGAGCTGCCGTCTTTCTATAAATCTTGGTGGGGGTGTGTGGAGTGCTGGCTTTGTTTCAGTAAGTGGAATGATTGGTTGTGTGGTTTTATCATGATTGGTAGATTGGTGGTGATTGTTACTGGCTGTGTGTCCGTTGTTGTTTTGTGTTGTAACGGCCTGGGTGGTGGGTGGGGCTCATTTGTTCACTAGGGCTGGTTTCCAGATGTCAGGTAGGCGGGAGGCATCATCACGTTTATTCATGTTCTGGGAATATATATACCCACGACATACATATATGCTGGTCTTGTTGTATTTGGGTATTTTCCCATATAAGATTGAGATTGTCTTTGCAATGTTTCGGCGAGGTCTCACTCACCATCTTCAGGCTGGTGTTTTTGTCTTAAAATGCTCATTTGTTGACCAGAGCCCCACCCACCACCCAGGCTGTTACAACACAAAATAACAACGGGCACCCAGCCAGCACCAATCAGCACCAATCTACCAATTATGATACAACCCCACAGCCAATCAATCCACTTACTGAAACAAAGCCAGCACTCCACACACCCTCACCAAGATTTATAGAAATATGGCAGCTCCGACCACACTTTAAGCCAAAAACACCATATGATATTTTTACCTTTTTCCAAATGCTAATTTTTTTCCAAATACTAAAAACACCAGCCTTAAGATGGCGAGTGAGACCTCGCCAAAACATTGCCAAGACAATTTTACACCGGAAAAGACCCGAATACAACAAGACCAGCATACCTACACCTGTGAAAATCTACGAATATAGATAGATAGATGATAGATAGATAGATATAGATATAGATATAGATATAGATATAGATATAGATATAGATATAGATATAGATATAGATATAGATATAGATATAGATATAGATATAGATATAGATAGATAGATAGATAGATAGATAGATAGATAGAGATAGATGATATAGATATAGGTATAGGTATAGATATAGATATAGATGATAGAGAGATAGTGATAGAGAGATAGAGATAGATAGATAGATGATAGATAGATAGATATTTAATGGTTCCAGTAAGTAAACAACACATTTAGTTCATTAACATTATTAAAAATGTACTTAAAATACTGTGTTTGGATTACTTTATAAAAATTAAAACAAAAGAATTTGAACCTTTTTACAAGTGCACATATGGAACAACTCCAAGTGCTGAAATGAAAAAAGAAAATAAATCCTTGTCTTTTACCCATTTATGGGATGGATTGGTTGCTAAGTGCATAGCATTTGTAGACATGGTTATTTCCATAAAATTTATTTCTAGTAGTAAAGGAAAAGAAATAACATCCCAAAGGACAGCGAGGTAGATTTCTTGAAGCATTCCTTTTCTTTATTCCCTTTCCTTATCATTTTTCATAAAAAAAAGAACCAAGCCAAAAATAATATACAGGTAAAGGTAAAGATTCCCCTCGCATGTATGTGCTAGTCATTCCCGACTTCAGGAAACGATGCTCTTCTCCGTTTCAAAGCCGAAGACCCAGTATTGTCTGAAGACATATCCGTGGTCATGTGGCCAGCATGACTAAATACCAAAGGCTGACGGAACTCTGTTATCTTCCCACCAAAGGTGGTTCCTATTTTTCTACTTGCATTTTTACATGCTTTCGAACTGCTAGGTTGTCAGAAGCTGGGAGAAGTAATGGGAGCTCACTCCGTTACACGGTGCTAAGGATTCGAACCACCGAACTGCCGACCTTTCTGATCGACAAGCTCAGCGTCTTAGCCACTGACCCTCTAACATAGTCCATAGTCCTCGACTAACAACAGTTCATTTAGTGACCATTCAAAGTTACAATGGGACTGAAAAGAAGTGACATGACCATTTTTCACACTTATGACCATTGCAGTATCCCCATGGCCATGTGAGCAAAAAGATGCTTGCCAACTGACTCATATTTATGACAGTTGCAAAGTCCTGGGTTCTACTCATCTGTTGCGATCTTCTGACAAGTGAAGTCAATGGGGAAGTCAGATTCATTTAACAACTATGTTACTAACTTAATTACTTAACTTCACTTAACAAGTGTGGAAAGTTGTTAATGGGACAATTTTTTCTTAACAAGTGTCTTGCTTAGCAACAGAAATCTTGGGCTCTGTTGTGGTTGTAAGTCAAGGACTATCTTTACTGTAGTTCTGACTGTGCCATTTAGAAAGAATCTTGATGCCCTTTAGAATAAGTCAAGAACATCTCTAGAAAGAGTGCAGAGAAGAGCAACAAAGATGATTAGGGGACTGGAGACTAAAACATATGAAGAACGGTTGCAGGAACTGGGTATGTTTAGCTTAAGAGAAAGAAGGACTAGGGGAGACATGATAGCAGTGTTCCAATATCTCAGGGGTTGCCACAAAGAAGAGGGAGTCAAACTATTCTCCAAGGCACCTGAGGGTAGAACAAGAAGCAATGGGTGGAAACTAATCAAGGAGAGAAGCAACTTAGAACTGAGGAGAAATTTCCTGACAGTTAGAACAATCAATCAGTGGAACAGCTTGCCTCCAGAAGTTGTGAATGCCCCAACACTGGAAGTCTTTAAGAAGATGTTGGATAGCCATTTGTCTGAAACGGTATAGGGTTTCCTGCCTAGGCAGGGGGTTGGACTAGAAGACCTCCAAGGTCCCTTCCAACTCTACTATTGTATTGTATTATTGTATTATTTTCAGGAAATATGCACCCAACCAGGATGACAAACTTTTTTGTGGGCAGAGTAGGGTAGGACTGGATTTAATATTTTAATATTATAAACAAGATAATGTTGTAGACATCCATAGCAGATTTGTTTTGAGAGGAACCTCCAAAGCATCTAAATATACTTCATAGTAACTTTATAGTATAATTTTATAGAACAGGTGATGCAAACACAATTTTGATTTCATAGGAATAGAAAGGTTTGCATTCTCCTGCTGTGGTAAAAGTGATTTTCAGCCTTTCCTATTAAGTGCATTTTTAAATGGTACACTTTATATCTGTAGTGGACCAAAATATTCTGATTTTTTTTTCTGATGACAACATTTGCAATTTGTCATCAGCTCAGTTTATTTTATTCAAATACAACTTTGGCAGGTTTCACATTCTGATTATTTGTGTTTTGTCTTCTGCAGCAATATGAAAACTGGAGACCAAAACAGCCAGATAGTTTCTTTTCTTCTGGAGAAGATTGTGTCGTTATAATTTGGCATGAAAATGGTCAATGGAATGATGTACCATGCAATTATCACCTCACTTACACGTGCAAGAAAGGAACAGGTAAATAAGTCCAATTTAGACCTATGCAGTAAACATTGTACTATTACTTTTAAAACTTAAACAAACTTGTGCGTGCAACATTTGGTGCTTTGAAAAGTGGGCAACTCATTACAAGTTGAGCTAGAGCAGTGAAAAAAATGGATATAAGAAATTATACACTTAGGAGCTCTTAAATAATTTAAATATTAAGTTACTTTCTGTTAGATGCTTGCTTCAACTACAGTAGTTTCCACCAAGGTCCTCTGTTCCGGCGGGAACAGTGGTTTAATCCCATTGGTCAAAAGGTCTGACAGCTCCATATAAAAGGGCTGCTGTCAGACTCAACCTTCGCTGGTTTGTTCTTACTTGTATTTTACTAAAGAGCTGTTGTTGCCTTTTAGCCTGTGTGCCTTTCCATTACCCGATCTAACACTTTCTTGTCTTAAAGAAAGAAATGTAGTTAGTTTCTGTACCAGAAGATTAGAACGTATCTAAGAAGGAACAAAGAAACTAATAGCTAGGTAAATTTTCATTCTAATTAGATTACTGAAAATCATGATTAAAGATAAAAAGATCTTTAGAAGATCTAAAGAATCAGCCTGAGTATTATAAAACTTTTCAAATCAGCCTGAGTATTATAAGACTTTTCAAATTCTTAGAGTTGAGTAAGCATGTGAACATGTACCGTATTTTTCGGAGTATAAGACGCACCTTTTTTCCTCAAAAAAGAGGCTGAAAATCTGGGTGTGTCCTATATATCGAATACAGCATTTTTTGCCTCCCGAAGCCCCGTCCCTTCACCCAAATGGCCACGCAGAGCTTTACGGGCTGTTTTATGCTCAATTCCCCCCCCCCATCCCCCAGCAGCACTCTATAAGCTTCCCTAAAGCTATGCATGTATTTTTTTTGACCAAAAATGGGCCCGTTTTCCCAAAAAAACTCTTTCTCCCTCCCTCCCTACTGTATCTCTCTCTCTCTTTCTCTCTTTCTCTCTCTCTCTCTCTGTCTCTACCTCTATCTACCTACCTACTCTCTCTCTCTCTCCCTACCTACTGTATCTCTCTCTCTCTCTCTCCCTCCCTCCCTCCCTCCCTCTTCCTCTATCTACCTACCTATTTTTTTTTAAAAAATGCCTCTTCAAAACCTTGGTGCGTCTTATATTCCGGTGTGTCTTATACTCCGAAAAATGCATTAAGTTTTTGTGAACATTGAAATTTCAAAAGGTTTTAAACAAAGTTATTTACCAATCTGTGCCATAGTAATCATGGGAACATCTTATGTCTCTTGTTGCTTAAAGTACAGAAAATAGAAAGGAATGGTCCATGGTTGCAACTGAGTTATATAAGAGGAATTCAAGTCTGATCAATGAATGCTATGTCTTTATAAATCATTTAAAGTGGACAAACTGATAGTTAATGACACCCAATTATTTAGTGTGCTTACAACATAAATAAATATCAAAGACTCTAACATTATTTTTATAACTTGAAGGAATATGAATTGAAATGATCTGTGAAGTTTGATATAAGGCTATGCGATACACATTGAGCAAATTATTTTAGGCACCCAAACAAAACTTGGAATCATTACAATATTCATATATTCTGGCCACTTAGATCGTATATTACCACCATTAAGTACAATGTTGTTTTATTCATGAATTAATGGTAACATTGGGCTAATAGTGGAACCTTCGTGTCATAGTGGAGCATAGAGTTTTATGACTGATTAGTCATTTGTATATTGTGGTGAACAAACATTTTTATAGCACAAGGAAGTCAGTGGTGGGATTCAATTTGTTTTCAACCAGTTCTGTGGGTGTGGCTTGGTGGGTAGCATGGCATGGCATGGCTTGGTGGGCATGGCATGGTGGGCACAGCAGGGGAAGGATACTGTAAAATTTCAATTCCCTCCCCACTCCAGGGGAAGGTTACAGCAAAATCCCCATTTCCTTCTGATCAGTTGGGACTCGGGAGACAGAGAATAGATATTGGGGGGGGGGGGGGGGAAAGTCAGAGGTGTTATTTACCAGTTCTTCGAACTACTCAAAATTTCCACTACCAGTTTTCCAGAATTGGTTAGAATCTGCTGAATACCACCTCTGAAGGAAGTGCTACTATATCCAAGTATGTAATATGATGCAGTATAATATACACAATTCAGCTTTTTAGAAACTTGTAGTTTTCTACTAGAAAAATGGACAAAAACCTTTTCAAATAATATATATAGGAATTGTTCAAAAGAATCCTCTTAAATTTGATAATATATTTTGCCATGTTTTCTATTTTGATTGGTTTAAGTTTTATACAATTGTGTGTGTGTGTGATTATTAGAATCTATGGTCTAAAAATCCATGGATGGATGAGTAGATGGTCTTGTAGTGAAGGCTGCGATTGACTGATACATTAAAAAATACATTTTATAAAAATTTTAATTTGTACTTTTCAGTTGCTTGCGGCCAGCCACCAGTGGTAGAAAATGCAAATACCTTTGGAAAGATGAAGCCCCGTTATGAAATTAACTCATTGATCAGATATCATTGTAAAGATGGCTTCATCCAGCGACATGTTCCAATAATCAGATGCCAAGGAAATGGTCGATGGGATTTACCTAAAATTACCTGCATGAATCGTGAGTAGATTATGTGGAGGAAAATATGATTGCTTATTCTTAAATTAGATATTTGCCGTCCTGGTGAAACCTTCTATAAGATGAAAGTAAAACAACTTTTCTTTCCCATAAAGTATCTTCAGTCGTTACTCTGACCACTGAATTTACTTTATTCAATCTCTTTGTTCTGTGAATTGGGCAACTGAATGATTTGATGCTTACCTATAGAATGGGAAAAATGATTACTATGGAAGAGATTATAGCACACTAGCCAATGTCTGAATCTGATTATACTATATATATTATACATTGCATTCATTCATCCTGCTTATATTTCTGTTAGCGCAGTTGTAAAGCTTTCCTTCTTTTTTTCGTTTATTTTCAGCATCTTCATTCCAAAGGACTTATTCTAAAAAATATTATTATAAAAATTCTTCACCAGGAAAGGTAAACTCATTTAATTCATCAAAACATTTTCATCGTTGGATCAGGACATGGCAAGATTCAAGGCGCTGAACCCACTCTGGTAAAAGTGGGACATTTGCCATGCCAGAATGCCCTAATTTATGGTGCCTTAAAAAAATAAAGGATTACCCAGCATTTTGGAATACATATGGACCTGAGTACTTACAACACATATCAATGATGGCTACAAATGAAAATATTGAAAAGGGAACAATTTCCAGCCTATCTAGTATGTTAATTTCTATATGTCGTTGGTGAGGGATTATTTGATTCTTTACCCCAGTACCTGTAGTAATTAAACTCTTCCATTTTAGCACCAATGATAATGTAAATAAGATGATTTAATAGTGTTTAAGTGTGTTGTATTTTTAAAAAAACTGTATATACAATAAGATGTCAAACTAAGTTCAGGCTTATTTATGACCATTTGGCTTCAGAGATCTTTAATCATTTATGTTGCTTGTCTTGGAGGTACTTTACTAGGCTGGAAATAATTTTAAACTGTTATCAGTAATCATTTTGTAAACATGGGAGACGCGGCTATTACAAGCTGAAGATGAACTGTGAAAGTATTTCGGTCAAGAAACAGCTATTTTCTAATGAAGAGCGGTAGAATTTATGGAATGAAAAGCTTTCACAAGGAATATGAAAATAAGAGCAACTTGGAAGAAGTGACTCCAATATGGAACTTGACTTTTGTCCTTTCTAGCCTTGGCACTGATCACGAAGGACTTGAGGACTCTTTTAAAAAATTGACAAGGAGGGCCTGTAGGATTAATAACAATAATAATAGTAATAAAGGCTAATAAGTAATAGTAATAAAGGCTAATACTTTAATTTTCAACCAGGGCCATTTTTTAAAAATATCAACTTTTCCAACACTAATCATGGGTCTATTTTACAGCTCTCTGCATTTTAAGATGGAGATATATAGACCTACTTTTTTGTAAAATAAAATTTAAAAAAGTAAATAATTTTGTATATAAAATATCTATAACCATTTTTAATCTTTTTTATGAAGTAATAAATGTTTGTGTATGAATGCTGCAGCTGTGAAGCGTACATAAATAAATGAAGTAAGCCATACAGATATAATTTATTGGATGTTCTTTCTATCCTGACAGCTGTCAAGCTCCACTAATGCATTAGGAAGAGCAAGAGTTGGTTTCAAATGTTTTTTCTGCTTAAAGGGAAAATAAAATCTAATAAATCAGATCATTTATTTATGGTAATATGAATGATAGTTATGTGATAATCATGATCTTTGCCTCTGAAAAATATGTTATATGCCCTTAAATATATTGTATGTTTTTCTTCAATGCGGAAGACAGGAATTATCTTTTCTTCAGTACTCAACCTCACACAATCTACTAGAGCAATTAGCTGTAGAAGAGGATAATTTTAAAATCTGTGATGATATTTATTGTTACATTTATTCCATATAAGACTGCACATTTACTCATCTAGTTTGCCTTTACAGCTTCCAAAGTGGTCATAAAGGTTATGAGTAGATTCCATAGGTATTCAAGAATTGGACTTGGATCAACTTTATACATTAGTTTTATGTAGGAAATATTTTCTTTTAATGCAATCTCAAGTAGTATACATTTATAAGAGTTAAATTCTGGTTTGGCGTCTTTCACATATGGTATAATTCCTACATAATATTATAATATTATTTAGCTGAATTACTGCTATAATGAATCCACATAATGACACAGTTGAGGAATTCCCTATTGTATGATGAGCAAAAAATAAATTGATTAAATTGTGGAGGAAATCTGAACTATCATTCTACGAAACAGAGTAGTCTTATGGTAGTATTCTGATATTGGATTAAAATGAGTACATCACAATTTTCATCTTTGGATTTTGCTGTAGTCGCTCTTGCTAAAATTATCCATAAATTGAAATTATTTCAATCAATATTTTGAAATGTAAAATTATTCAGAAAAATCAGGCTCTATCTGATTATTCTGATCTGTCATAATTTCTTATAAAAGATTATCACTTTTAAAGCCATGTATATATTCCTGGTTTTCTTTAAATTCTCTTTTTTGCTATTTATATTCTGCCTTGTATGTGTAATGTGCATCTTTCAAATTTATATATGATTCTGACTCACCAAAGAAATTTGCTCCAGTGTGATTTCTCTAGTTTATTGCATGTCCTTGAAATTTAAGTCGATGTAAGGTCTGTTTGTGCTCAAGAGTGAAGTCAGATAATTAAGAACAACAAATACTTGATATACAAGCACTTTTATACTGTTTTTATTACAACTTAATATCTTTTTAGCTGTTTAACCCAAGTCAATAAACCTTTAATGCAAAATTGAGTAGACCACAATCATTAGATAATGATTCATTAAAGCTGTTTTATAATATACCACATGTATATAGTGAATGTATAAACTAAGACTATTCTCAGTTAATGGTACATTTTGTACTATTTTATACAAAAATATTTCCATGTAGGTTTTGTTGCTGTTTTTCAGTATTTGTACTTTCGCTCTTTGTTTTATATTAGCACACAATTCAAAGCTTTTAGGCCAGAAATTTAGCAAAGAAAAATAGGGAAACGAAAAGCTATTAAATTTTGATCTAACCCAATTATAGCAAAATATCTTCAAATGATGTGAAAACGCAGCAGAAACATGATCTATTTGTGCTGTATATAAAAAGAAGCATACCTAACCTTGTTCTAAATGAAGTCTATTTTCTTTCTTTGCCATATTGATTCAGGCAATGAACAAGAATAAATATTGTCTAGACTTCTTTTTACAACACTACATTTTAACTATGCCATGACCTGGATGGAATTTCATGTGTACGGGCATTTCTTCCTCATTTTCTCCTTGCTTTGCTCATCTGCCTTCAAGAAAATTATTCAGGATTAATAAACTTCTCTCTGTTCTTCTCTCATGTGACCAGGTGTATAGTGCAAAAGATCAATGCTTATTGTTCATGCAGCTGCCTTCAAGCTGTTCCACTTTTCCCTCAGTGGCCCATTAAATCTACCTCATATAGAAAGGGATTCCAAATATTGCTGCTTCCCAGTGAGAACCTGACACTGTGCAACTAGATGTTGAATCTTGTGATGGTGCTGCAACATTGAATGCTGCTTATTGCTACCTATTTGGTCAATATTCACAGATTCACTAGGATAAATAAGTAATTATCCTAATGCAGCTACCCCTCGTTAATTGAACAATTATAAAATATTTTATAAAATGATACAAGTAAATAACAAATCTCAGCACTCAAAAGTCAGCACAGGAAGAAGAGGTCTTTATGAGCAATAAATAGTTTTAAATTGTCTTTAGATTTCAGAAGAACAAAGTGGTATTTAAACATTAGGCTACACTACGTCTATATTTAGCCAATAGTCCACAAAAGCAATGGATGGGAACCAATCAAGGAGAGAACTAACGTAGAATTGAGCAGAAATTTCCTGACAATGAGAAAAATAAACCAGTGGGACAACTTGCCTCCAGAAATTGTGGGTGCTTCAATACTGGAGGTTTTTGAAGAAGAGAGTGGACAACCATTTGTCTGAAATGGTATAGGGCTGTGATGGCGAACCTATGGTACGTGAGAAGACCAGCGCTCTGTCACCTGTGAAGACCAGTTCACGGGTACGAATGCGCATGCCAGAAATCCAAAGACCAGGTGGCTAGTGGCATGTGCACATCGGGCAGCTGGTCTTTGAGTTTTGGGGGCTCTGGCATGTGCGTGTGCTCCCGTTTGGGCAGTCGGTGCCAAAATTTTGCCATCACTGGTATAGGGTTTCCCCTCTTGAGCTGGATTAGAAGACTTCCAAGGTTCCTTCCAACTTTTATTGTGTTACAAGTATTCCTTTGGATTGTCTAGTTCTGGCCTTTGGCTTTTGCTTGGAATCTCTTTCAATAGGCTGATGAACTCCAGATAACCAAGTCACGTGAAGTCCATCTCCATCCAATCTTAACACAACTACTTACATACAGTACATATATACAAGTTACCTGTTTAAGACTTGTTTTGTACAGAATATTAAAAATATGTGGAATGTAGTCCCAGAGTAAGAGACTATTTTACATTGTGGGCATACTTGGAATTAGCATTTTGTGAGTGCTCTTAATAAACTCTCTTCATAGTGACAGCATAAACTTCAAGCAGCCCAATCCAGTTTAGATCACCATTTAACTGTTTGATAGGCAACTAAATAAAAATAGATTTGTGAGAACCTTTATGCTGGCTGAAGATGATATTCAAGATGTCTATATTTTACCGCACATTTCATTTTTTAATGTCTCGTTTGAGTTCAACTTCATTTTTGTTGTCTTCATCGACATATCCATGAAATTTTCCAGGCAGGAATTAATGAGAATTTTTTCTATATGCTGCAAAATATGGAAACAATCAAAGTCAGTACTTTGCTTAAATGTTCATTTTTATGTACATCAGTGAAAGATAGAAATGTCAACCCTGATTTGTTAAACAGCAACAAGGTTCTAGAAATAATCCTTTTTAGGAAAAAACAACAACAAGCCTTTTCATTTAAGGTTCCAGGAAAAATTATTTCCCTTAAAAATGAACATTGGTATATCTGAAAATAGTATACAAATGTACTATGTACCAGATTTATTATTTATTCTTCCTTCTCCCTATTTCCCTTTCTCCCCCCCTCTCTCTTTCTCTTACACACTTACACACATACTCATATAAAAGTATGGTTATGATCAATAACCAGAAACATTACAAAAATGCATAAGTAAAATAATGCTTGGTCACGTTTGCATTTTTTTTTTCATTTTCACTTTAGCAATGGAAATGTTTGTTATTATTGAGTTCTGAGGTAATAACGGCACAGCAACAGCAACGGTCAACTATTTATTAACTTCAGTATAACAGAACAGAGAACTAGCCGGCTGACAGCTATTTATACCCACAGCTGTCAGACCGGCAACCAATGGGAGCTCTAGTATTGTCCCGCGGAGGAGATTGCTTAAATAGACCAATCAGGGGTGAGCTGTAGGATGAGTTACTGAGCGCCACCTGCTGGTGGACGCTTCCAGGACATAACAGTTATCACAGAGATCATAATACTTTGTGTCAAAAAGAAGTAGCAACTTGCCCATTTTGGATATATAGGTAGATCAAATCTCGTACACATTATAGTAAATACTGAAAAGCAGAATGTAATAGAATATGTTCTACTGTTTTAATCTGTCAGATTCAGATTATCAATCAGCACTGAAAATGGGATGCAAGAGTATTTTAAAAAGGGCCAAAGGGAAAACATTGCATATAGCCCTAAAAATGATTTCAACCTGAGAAAATAAGTGTAGTCAGGTAATTTTCAGGTTTCATAGCCCATATGTCCTATTCGTTCTGATACACTATATCATGTAATCCTGGGCAAAACATGTTTAGCTGTTCATGCATAATAATTCTAGGGAATTCTACCAAAAGCTAGTATTTTCTTTTGATTGCTTCCCCATCAACCTTGCTGATGGTGATCTGCCAGAGTAATTTTTTGGGGGTGGGGGGTGGGGAAGCTGGCTCATAAGCAAGTAACTAATCATTTATCTGCACTGTCAGGCACTGTAGTTTCCTAATATGAGTGGTTCGGCATTCATTGTGTATTACAAAAATTCACAACTCAGCTATAAGTATAAGCATTAATGTAGAAAGACCAAAGTTTATTATAAGCTAATTAACATACTAAAATTGACTGTGATTTTTGTAAAATATGGTGCAATGAATAACTAGTTGGTTGAGTTCATCCGATAGGCATTAGTAAACTAATTTACAAATCATGAAACTTGGATTCCATATCTGTGCTAAAACAAAAACCATATTTTGATATGCAATTTATTAATGTAGACATATGAAGGAATGTTGATAGGAGATCAGAAAAAGTACAGTAGTTGGAAGGTTAATATCTTCTGGAATGGGTGATGTATAAAAAAAGGATTAGTACACTTCTTGGAGGATTTCTTTATTTGTTTATTTAAAACATTGGTGTAGCGGTCATGTTACAACCAGCTAATTTTTTTCAATCAAAAATTAAGACAGCCACATAAAACCATAAAACAAAAACAACAGAACCCTGGGGCCTAGTCAAACTTCTGATTTGGATAAATGATTACTAATTATTATACGTTATACCCAACATCTGAATCAGTTTGCTTGAAAAGAAATAAGAGACTGTTCATTCTTCTTATGAGCTTACTAGAGCTATTAAACTGGCTAGGATTGAAAACTAATTAGCTACTGACCTGATCCAGCAGAACTATGTCATTCATAGTTATGTTCTTTCTAGTGAACTAAGCATTATATAGAAAAGTATGGCCTGAAGACTTATTAGGGTGGCAATTTAAAGTAAAATAACCCCTTTCAGTCTTTCTCAGAACCCCAAAATAGATGAATGCAATCTTTGGTTGCAAAATGAGTCAATATGCCCAGAAAAATCCCAAAGGATAATTTCACTGACTTCTGATAAATGAATGAACTAAGTAAATATGTATAGTGTGGTTTTAATCAACTCTTATGTTTGGTAAACTATAGTTAACGGCATACTATAATATACAAGTCCATACAGTTGTGGCTTATTCAGTAATTATTCAGTTGTTAAGTATGGTTTAATATGATGAGTTAACCCAGTTGGAACTACAGCATTCCTTCTGACAGAAATGTCCTTAATTTTATCTGAAAAAAGGAATATGGATATCACTACTGAATCATACTTCTGCACATTAAATTATTAAATGTTCTTCCACTATTTCAAACAAAAACTAGGGATTTACTGCATGCCCTTTATATATTTTGTTCCTTATGTCACCTGAATATGTAAAATATGCTAATAATAGCTGAATAAAACAGTGATCTTATTTTTCGGTCAGAAAATACAATTTGGGAAAATAAATGCCATCATTTTTTTAAAGGTTAACTCTGTTGCAATTAAGGGAGAAAGCCAAAATTAATAAGGAAGTTTTCAAAGAACTTGATGGCTTGAGATAACGACACGAGTTATGGAGCCAAAGTCTTTTCAAGATGTATCCAAGGAAAAGAGTATAAGCCAAGAAACATCATAACATATGGATAACATTAAGTATTTGAAGAAGTGCGCTGCTGAAATGATGCCTCGGAGCTCATCTGGATCAGCCGTTGAACCATTGTTTAAAAAAAGGTTGTCAGAAGACTATCTACTGCCAGAATATGACCTTGAAACCAAATAAAACAGTGCCTCTGCCTCAGCTGAGGTCTTTCTTTTCTGCAAGTTGGCCACAATGTTCTAGAAATTAGACATCTTTAATTTCTGCAGAGGTGTTGCTGTGGGTTTGCAGTATTCTCACAAGCAAAGATGGACAAATGCAATAGGATTGACTTCACTCTTTTTCTAAAACCTCAAGCAGTGGCTTTCACAACTGGGGTAAAAGTTAAAAATGGTAATCGAGGAAGTACAATAAAAAGCTCTAGCCATTTGTGTATATGCCAGCATATGCAAAGGGATGGAGCTTTGATTCTCCTTCAACAATTACCTTTACATTTTTGACAGTTGCATACTACTCATCCTTGAAAACAATGCAGCTCTAAAATTCTAGTTTTTTTTCTTCATTGGTTTGCTTGTTTTTGTTTTTAAATCATTCATATTTTGGTAGACATTCACACTACTTTTGAGAGAGGATTCTTATTATTATGCATGTTGTTTCATTGAGGCTTCTTTTGTTTTAATGAGCATTCTCCACAATCAATTTTATGCTCATTTTCCTATCATCATCATCTTTTAACGACACATAATGCCTTGCAGTGTGGAGTCTGGACAACTGGATGGAACTAGCAGAGTATTTTAATGGCCAGATGCCCTTCCTGTCACCAATACAGAGTTTTGTTCAGCAGATTTATTCTCAGAAATATTTGCCTCTACCTAGGACTGAACTCACACCTTCATTGTGAGGTGAGAGCTCCACCTCTAGGCCACTGCACCACTATTTTCATGAAATCTATTAACTTTTAAAATAGGTAAAGAACATAAAACATGCTCAAGAATGCAAATATTTATCTATAATATGCTTAAGTTATGGATAATAAAAAGTGACTCAGCAGATGGCAGTAC
The DNA here is from genome assembly GCF_964273705.1 of Natrix helvetica. Lineage (NCBI taxonomy): Eukaryota > Metazoa > Chordata > Lepidosauria > Squamata > Natricidae > Natrix > Natrix helvetica. The sequence goes on from NC_138552.1 coordinate 39,360,480, forward strand.
CTGACTAACTTTGACTAGATTCAGAATTAAGCAGGGCTGGCCCTGCTAAGCCTCTGAACTAAAATCTTAATTAAATATTAGAAATGTGGGACAAGTTGGAAGATTAAAAAAAACATTTAAGAAGAAAGCAATAGAAAACTACTTGCATATCATTGCTAATGAAGGTGCATGGGTTTCCCCTTCTAAGCATTGAACACAAGTTTTACATGTCTTGACTTTTTGCACTAAAATAGAAGCTGAGTAAATGTCCCACTCCTCTCTGCTAGGAAAGTATGATTTGTAAAGCTACAAACTTGTGTAAAGAAATAAATATTTTACCAAAAAAAAAAAAAAAGATTTCTCATACAGTGATTTAAAAATCTGTCCGCTGCTGAATTCTTAATAAAAGAATTCAGCTTTTTCAAAAGACAAGAAATGGATTTTGGTATAACCTGCAGATACATAGCTTTGTCAAAAGGAAGAAGAAGAAGAAGAAGAAAATTTTAGCGATCCAAAGAAAAGATGGAGAGGACTGTAAAGCACTGTGAAGCACTATTGCTAGTAGCCTGTAATTCCTCGAGATTTTGAGCATATCTGATAATTTGATCAAGCTACCACTAGATGTCAGGCACAGGTGGCCTATGTTGCATTGATTCTGTTTAAGAAATTAAACAATCCAGTAGTTGAAGATCAACCTTAATGTTCTGCATGGAGAGGAATGGCGTAACATCAAAAGAGTTGTTCCTATGCCATGTCAGCTGCAAGGGAGGAAAAACACCATAAACCATAGAAGCAATATATCTGTTTAACCAAAGTGTTACAAAAGAGTTGATTTTCTGGGAACAAAAAGGCAGAAAGAATTATACCACTTTGAATTCCTGGAAGAAAATCATGCTCTCTATCTAATAATAGACATGGCTGCTGGCTGGCTGGCTGGCTGGATAAATGGATGATAGATAGATAGATAGATAGATAGATAGATAGATAGATAGATAGATAGATAGATAGATAGATAGATAGATAGATAAGATAGATAGATAGATAGATAGATAGATAGATAGATGATAGATAGATAGATAGATAGATGATAGATGATAGATGATAGATGATAGATGATAGATAGATAGATATGATCAGGATCAGCCCTGGATGGTATTTTGTATACTCTTTATATACTTCCCTTGGATGCTGTATTTATGTTAAAGACTTTCAGTATCATGATCAGCCATGATGGAATGACATATTCACCATTTCCTCTTGGATGTTCTTCAAGTACTTTTAAGAAGATTGTTTTTGTGTTTAAGATGGCAAATCTCATGTTTTGGTCTAATTAACAGTTCGATATTATGTGTACTTTTGTATTTGACTTCTGGAGTCCCTAGCTGCCCCAGTTTTCTTCATTTGCAGGCATTGGATCTTGACAGAGAACCAGCTGACAGAAAGTCCATTTACTATCATTTTCACCATGATTGCTAATTTTTATTTAATGAATATTTGTAAGATCCAGGAAAAAGAAACTGCAGGTTCTTTGGTACATACTTCTGTTGCTTCATGTTTAAATTATTTCAGTAGTTGCAGGGGTGTCAAACTGGTGGCCCCAGGCTGGATGAGTCACATGCAGGCCACGCCTACCCCAGCTCCGTGAAGGGTAAAAACATCACAATACATCATGTGACGCGGCGAGTTTCACACCCATGCAGTAGTGCCTAGGTCCTTCTGGAAAGCAACTCCATCCTGTTGAGTCTAGCACCACAGAACTCTTTTACTCGGTAAGTAATGAAGTGATACAGCCAAAGTCACCATTTTTGGAAGAAAGACATGATAGACATTGAAGGAGATTAGGCATGTCAGAAGCTCCCGCTTTGTTTTGGTGTTATGTGCATCATGTATTGCCTGTACTTTGTCCTGGATTATCAATCATAATAATTTATTAAACCTGTATGCCATCCAATTTCAATTTAGGCAGATGGTGAAAATTTTAAACATCAATGCCAAAATCAAGGGACACGTTCAGTTCTAATTTTCCACTTCTCCTTCCCTGTAATGAATACCAGAATTATCAAAACATTGCAACATTTCCTGAATTTTAGTACCACGTTTCTCCATTGTTCATTACATAGTGAGAAAATAATCAAAATGTGGCTTAATATACTTGATATTCCAAAAGACAGAATCTACATGCATTGTTGGAATAATCCAAGAGCCACAGAGATTCCAAACTGGAGCTGCTTAGCTCAGAATTCTCTCAGATGAGTCATAACAGTTTGGACATCTTCTCAATCAGACAGTTCTTGATACCTTGATCTAAATCTAGTTGTGAAAAAAACATTTCCCTCAGAACATATAGTTAATTGCATGCAGGCACTGGAGATCTTCTGTTTAAGTGACATATTTAAACTACACTTACACAGTCTCACCTTTTTGTTAGTTTTATCATTGGTACAATGGGCATAGCCTGTTGGATCTCCTTGGTAACTCCATATGTAATAATTTCAAGTTCTCTACTTTTTTCTCACACTAGGCAAAAAAATATGCCTGGGGCTTTTATGAAAGTTGGCACATGTAAGGCTTAGCTTCTAAAATGTTCCAAAATTCCAGTGTTGAGATAAACTATGGAGATTTGTGGTATAAACAGCTAATAGTTTTCCAATAAATTCTGTTGAACTCATTTATGAAATGTACATGTTTCTTTTTTTCCTCAGAAAATGTTATTATGTTATAAAATAAGATACAAAATACAAAAGATAATAGGAAGGCAGTGAGGGATAAAGGGGGAAAGAGAAGTGAGGAAGGGCTGTGGAAAAGAAAAAAAGTGTTGACTTCTGACATCTGTTGCAATAAAATAAAACATTAACATCAAACTGCAACTTTTTTGCTTTTCCATAGTAATGTAAACTAGCCATTTCTATCAACACATGTCAGTCTAATTGGTAAAACCCAAAATCAAACTTTCATTTGATCCCCACCACAAACACAAAGTTCAGAACAAGTCTCCATGTGGCAACAAAGGTATATTCTTTTTAAAAAAATCAAAACGGTCAATTTAGCCATTTCTGCCAACTCATCAGCTTCTGTAGCCATTCATCCATGGTGGGAATCGAACAGTCCTTCAAATTTTGAGCATACAGTTGTCTTGCTGTGAAATGTACATGTCTCATCATCTGATGGTGCAGATGAGAAATTAACTCCCAGTAATTACTTGAAATATCAGAAGTTCATGAAATGTTTTTGATATTATGGCAGTAATACAGGACCAAACAGTGCTTTTTATAGCAACTTTTGAGTGTAGCTCATTTATGGACTCAATTGACTACCTTGTTTGCTTCAAGATAAAGGAAACACCTTTTTCCATACAATTCCCAGGAATCTGATTGAAAAATAGCAGACTATTTAATGTGCTCAAGAACAGCACTTCTGTTTTATGTATACTAGGCATAATCTGTTCAGGTTTTCATATAGAGATTTCTTTCAGAGTACTTGACTGCCAAACCACTTTCCAGCTGGTCTTCAACCTTCAGAAAATCCCATTCTTGCCTCCAGATGTTGTGTTGTGATGAAAAAACTGAAGCAACAAGGCCAAATTGCAATTGAAAAAGAATGCTATGGCCCAAAACATGTGTAGGGTGTTATTAATATTATTAAACATTAATATACATATTAACATATGTAGAGTGATATCATTAATAAGAGTCTAATTTTTATGTGATGAGCATGTAGATGATCTAGATGTTCTGACAGAGGTGATTGCACATGCCTTAATTTTTTCATGGCTAGATTTCAATAGTCTACTGGCAACTGTTCTTGCTTCCCCTCTCAGAACCTGATCTTAGTCCAGAAAACTGGAGATTGGGATGCTCTGAATCTTCTGCACTTTTCCCTTGAAGTGTGTATTCAGATTTACGACAAATAGATGGCTTACATTTTCTGTCCCATTTTTGTGGCATTGCTGGGAATGCTGGTATTTATTTTCCTTTCTACCATTTTAAAGAAGCTTCTCAGTGAAGGCAGCCCGGCATTTTCCAAAATGGAATATGCATTAGAACAACATCTGAGTCAGAACTAATTCTGTGACTCAAATTATAATATATAGGGAGGCAAATTAAAAGAGTCAGCTCGAAACGGTATGCAATTTTATTCTTTTGCTTGGGTTAGCATAAGCTAATAAAATAGCGAACATAAATTTAATTGTGTGTGGTTGGGCATAACCTTCACATAAATATGCAAAACAAGAGCCCATTACTGTCTCTGTATAACCTTTGGGCAGAAATATTATGTCTGTATATTAAAAGGTTATGCATCTATCATCTCATTGAGAAGAAGTGAATGAAGATTTAATGGTCCTTTGACAGTGGGTATGACCAAATGATTTCTGTCAAATAAACTTATTAAATAGCTTTTTATTCTGATCAATAATTCAGAATGGGTGAATAAGAACTGAGACTCAGGCGTTCTAAGAATAATAATAGTGTTTATGAAATGTTGGTAGGGAATACAGCTGCATTATGGCTGGCACATCAACTTAGCTATGAAATATATTTTCATGGAAATTCTTTAATTTCCTACCTCACCTAAATAAAATTCCTAGGACTAATTCCATCCATTACTTTTATCACATTTATCATCCTTTGATCATATAGCTAAAATTGTGAGAATTTATAGTATTGGTAGATTTTCCATGGCCATAATTCCTAGATTCCTCAGTTATCTCCAGGGTTTCTACAAGACAAGGCACAAGGCAGACGATGAAACAACATTCTGCTTTTTTGGTTTGTAAGAAAGAGCTGTCCTTATTAGGGGTGGGTTCCGGCAGAGACTACTGCTGGATGAGCTCCGATGCGCTTATTTGCACAGTACAAATAAAATTGCTCTGCGCATGCGTATAAGCAAGTAACAAGATGGCAGTGACTACAGTGCCACTGGGAGAACTGGTTTGGGGGCATAGCAGGCCTGGATCATTGCCGGTTCCTGCGACCCAGGCTACCAAGCTACTACCAGTTCAGCTGAACCGATCTGAACCAGTAGGAACCCACCACTGGTCCTTGTGGTTTTTCATGTGTTTAGCCAATGAAGAGGCATAGCAAATAGGAAAAAAAAAATAGAAAAATAGCGAATATAGAAAATAGGAGCTGGAAGAAGTATTAAGTTTAAGAACTATTATTAAATTTGCTCACTTGAGTTATTTAAGTAATAAAGTATTAAAATCGAATGAATGTAAAAATAAAATAAAAAAGCAATGATTTATATTGTGGCCCAGCAGTGGCCGGCTGAGCTGTTGGTGGACTCTGACAGCGATGATCCTTATGGGACTGCTCTGGAGGATGAAGAAGACTCTGGAGGAGTAAGAGCAGGGACTAGAGAGGCCTGTTGGCCACCAGGTGGCATCTGAGTCAGAGAGCAGTGAGGAGGAACAGAGGGAGGTTGTTCCTGATATGCCTGTGCGTAGAGCTGAGAAGAAGAAGGGAGCAGCTGTGGAGAAGACGTCATAGAAGGAAATAGGGACAGCTGGCTACTGTTGTGGCCCCTCCCAAAGAGCTTACAGGTGGAGCGATGGGAGGTGAATCTTTGCAGGACACAACAGTCCACTTTACTAGCCGTTGAGAAAACATTCTGTAAGTCTAATCTTGGTTTCTTGAAGATAGCGTTCTAGGCTCCTAGCCAAGGGATGGCGTTATGTCTGTAATTAGTCGTGGCAAACAGCCAAGCCTGTGTCTGCATATTCATTAGAATCACAGGACAGAACAGATTTACATACAGTTTGGGTTCAGAAAACCATGTTTTATATAGTACTATAATTTTAAAGTAAACAATATTGTTTTAGCTAACAATTAAAAAGAAGGGAAGGGATAGGAGCATGCAGTATTTTAAATTTAATTATTATGTTTATAAGTAATGAAAGAAATAACTTACTGGTGCATGCTGTGAGATATACCAGGTCTACAAAATAACTCCAGGAAGTACATATGGGATTGTAGCCTTTACAATTTCATCTATAGTATTAGTTTAAAATACTGAAGGGAAAGGTTCTTATATTTTTGTCTTGGGCTGATGTTCCAAACATTTTGCTCTGATGACTTTTACCATGCAAGGTAAAGGAACAAATGTTCATCATCAAAATGCTGATGATATTCAACAAATGTAATATATTTCTATCCAGCCCTACTGAATGAAATTGAAAATCAGCCTCAGAACAAGCAATTCCCTGTTGGATTTATTTTCCATGTTCTTAAGTTGTAAAACAGCCAATGACTACATGAGCAATAAGTGGTAAGGTGACAGATGTGCTAAGTGTTTTGCCATACTTACTTGGCCATAGAATTTTCTTTCACTGTTGTGCAACAACAAAATAAAATAAAATAAAACCAGACAGAACTTAAGTACCACTTGTCATAAATGTTTTATAATGAAATAAAAATATAGTTATATAAATATGTGCTTTCGTGTGCATGATTATATTCTATCTCCCTATTGCCACTTATAACATATTTGCATTTTCCTTGACTTATAACATTTTCTATTCCATCCTTCTTCAGCTTGGTATCCTGGTTGAGAATTGTGGGTGGTCAGTTCAGAGCATCTGGAAGTCACCAGAACGGGAAAAACTCCTTTATCCCAGCCATTTTTCATTCAACAGACAAAGACGGCACGAGATTCATTTAAGAAATCTCTCCAGAGTTCATGTTGTGACTTCTCTCTCCCTCTTCCCCACCTCCTTTTTAACCAAGATATTCTGGACATAAAACAGAGAAGTACATTGTGAAGACCAAGTCATTTTTGAGTAATTGGAGTTGCTGTGGGACTGTGTATGAGTTATGTAAAACCAGCTGCAGATGCCAGACCAAACCAAGTTGATCACAGCCAAAAATGTCAAGGAAAGTATTTCAGTGTTCTCCCCCCCCCTCCACCTCTTTTCTCTCTCTGCTATTGCAAGTCTGAAATAGTCATAGAAAAGTTCTCTTGGAAGTAAATTGCAGAAATGATCTATGTAAATATTTTAGTTAAGGGCGTGGAAGAGGGAATCACCTTTCTCATACACCCGAGAAATATGTGGGGGGAAAGTGGTAATGTTGTTTTGGAGGTTTGCTTGAACATTTGGAAGAAAAAGAGACACTGTTGCCTTATTTTGCTTCTTGGCAAAATTGTTTGAAAGAAAGCATATATAGTTGAGTATAAAAAGGGAATTTGTTTAATGCTTCCTTTGAAATCAGGCAGTACAACAGGGCATTAACACCCAGAAAGACATCTGTAAGATACGTTATTCTGATTATAATTATTTTAAATTATAATTATGCTGCTATGTGCTTTTCCTCTGCATGAATATTGCCTATGTGAAACTTGGTCCCTCTCACAGAGATTGGTTCCATTTATGACAATTCTAGACAATGTTAGTGGCTTCAGACTCTCAGTTACTGCTTCAATAAGTAGATATATTTGAAATTAAAAAAAACCCATTGTGCTAAACATATTATAGAATTTATCCCAAAACACCTGAATGTTTTAATTGCAATTATATTGCTCCCAACAATCTGGGTCTGGCCTCGGAAGGATGGAAGGCTAAGTAAACCTTGAGCTGGTCAGAATTGAACTGCTGGCAGTTGGCAGAGTTAGCCTTCAAGACTGCATTCTAACCACTGTGCCACCATGGCTTCTAATAGAGCAGAGTTTGTTATTATCGTTGTTGTGCTTATGGTTAGTTGTACAATCAATCAGATGCTTAGACACCTGTAGAATTCTTGCCAAGGATCTGAAATAGGCAGATGTTGTTGTGTAATAATATTAATGGTATTGTTGCAGGATCTAAGCCATTCCAAGTAAAACTGACTTTTGCAATTGACTGATTTTGTCAGTGCCGATGGTGTTCAAGTAGTGCTCCAGATATTTTGAAATTACACTTATTATTATTAGCATATTGTATCACTTGGTCTTAATTGTCTAAATGCTTTGATATATCATAAGATACCAGCCTTCTCCAGTTGATGCTCTCAAGGCCAGGGATATTGGAGTTAAAATCTGGAAGGCACCAATTTGGGGAATGCTGAGCTCTTTACCTGTTTATTTCTGGCATGCACAAAAGTAAAGGAAAAAACCAAGGCTTTCAGATCTCGGTGTGGAAAAAAAAAAGAAACTTTTGCTTACACTTGGCTCAATTGAAGCAGAAATCGACACACTGAGTAGTTAATGCCTTCCTTGTTCTCAGCAAAGCAAGAGTTGTGGGAAGAATGGCTATGCATAAAGGATTTTGGAATTTAAACAATCTACCCAAGAATGAAAAAGAGAAAAACCTCAAGGAAAATATCTAGGAAAAAACTTCTCCAGTCTGGAATACACGTACAATAAATAATTCATTTAAGATCTTCAACTAAATTTTTAATGCTACAGTCCTAACTCCTAGCACAGCTCAGGTGGTTGACCTTAGATGATCTTGAAAAAGCTAATCAGGCTTATACCTGGGTAGTATTTGGATTGAATGCTGTTAAAAGAACCTAAGGCTGTTGATTAGAGTTGGAAATTTAAATACATACCAGAAGAAGGTAATGGCAAGCCACTTCTGTATATCTGTGTACAACTGGGATTCAAGCTCAGCTCAATTAAATCTTTTTTCTTTTCTGAATGCTAATAGACATTCACTGCTGTTCAAATAGTTGAAAAGACGGACATTGAAACTGCATGAAGTTTGTGACATTATTGACTTATTTGTGTTCTATAAGATCCCATGGCCCATCAACTATCTTCTAAGGGGTGACAAACTCAAGGCCCAGGAGTCAGATCTGGCCCATGGGGTACTTAGATTTGGCCTGTGGGGTCATCCTGGAAACAGTGAAGGACCGGCCCGTGGTGCCTCTGACAGCGAAAATGAAGCTTGGGAGCTTGTTTTCGCTGGTAGAGTGCTTGGGCTGCCACAGGCGCCCTCAACATGAGTGACATCAAGCTGGCCAAGGCCATCCTGGCCATGCCCTCCAGCCAGAGATCAAACACAACCCTGATGTGGCTCTCAATGAAATCGAGTTTAATACCCCTGCTCTAAGACAACCTAGTTCCCTTAGTATTACTTGCTTATAGTACAGAATCTTGCATCAGAATACTGTATATATGTAAAGAAAATTGTATTTAATTTTCCAAAACACAATGATTGCTTTCTATTACAAATCCCCATATGTTTCACATCACCATTTATCTATGTTGTTTCATCTAATAATTATATTATCTTAGTACAGTTGTAATATACCACATTATTTTAGAAATCTCATAATCACCACCTGTCATCCACCAACATACCCAATTACACAGTTTGGTTAATTTATCAAGTAAATATCTGAAATATTCTCAGCACCAACTGAAGAATTTTCTATATTAAACCAATAGAAGAGTATGAACTACCTTTCAAATTCATTGGCATATTGAGAATATCTGCATGCATTTCTGCCTTCATATTTCTACTCTCAGATTCAGCCTAAATCTTTGTTTTGTGTAGCCAATAAAATGTTGACTTGAGGATGTGTAGATTCAGAATTCTTCATGACTTTGGAGATACCTAAAACAAGTATTTGCTTTGTATGTAATTGAAAAATAGCCCAGCCTAATTTCCATGTCTATTGTGTATAATCCTGCCCCTACTATTTCTATTTAAATTATACAAATTAGAAAAGGCGTACCTCCCATGTACCCAAGAAACTTTTCTTTTTGTCATGTTAAAATAATCATTCAGACCAACATTTAGAAGACATTTAGAACCATATACAGGACTTGGAACAGATGTAATTTGTGTGTTCCATTTTAAAAAGTATCAATACGAAAAGCATATGCAGATGTTTTATTGAGAAATGTTAGAGAAATTCTGTCTGTGCCATTTACTAAATGGCACAGTATCATGTATATGATGTAATACGGGTGGTATTATACTTTTTGTTTTCTTTGTATCAACTCAAGTTAAAATCAGGATACAGCTAACAATTCCCATGGAACTCTTAAATAATCTAAGGCATTGCCAAATCCATGAATCTAGGATGATCATTCTGTCCCCCCCAAAAATGTGAAATGGATAGATAGGAATATTTTAGTAACATGATTCTTGAATTTTAGCATGATTTTTAGAACACCAATGATATTATTAAGTTAAAGGGTATTTGTAAAATATATGGGAAGACAACCTTGACCATAATTAGTTAGAAATGCAAAGCATTTTCTTCATTTCCCTGAAAAAGAAAGTTAAGACATTATTCCATAGGGATAATGAATGTAACAATATCCAGAACAACTAAACTTCTACTATAATTTCATTCAAAGGATCATTTGGCAGATTATGTTTATTCAGAAGAAAGTCTTATGGAGTTTCATTGGACCTATGGCTTGGTAATACAGAATTTGGAAATTAGACAGTGTAAATGGAACTTTGATTGCTACCCATTTGACTCACTAATTTATTAATTTTAGAAAAAGTTTGGGATCACTTGCTTTGGCATCCTCTTCTTTCTTGGACTTCCAAGTTTTCCCAAGAGTCAACTAACTAGCATATGCTTAAAAAGAAGCATATTCTGATGGATTATTCTACAGAAAGGAGATCCAGAGTGGCATACTGGTCAAAGTGTTGAACTGGAATAATCTCTAGATGTATCTTTTTATTATTTATTTAAACATTCTATTGAATTCTGATTATTTAAAATAGGTACATATTTTTTCAAGTCTCAGAACACACTTGAGTGGTCTGATTGATTTTGGGCTCGAAAATGAGTCTATAGGAAGGAGCAAAGATCTAATATTTATCAAATTAAATATTAGATACCAATTTTTGTCCTCACTCCTTCCTCTAGATTCATTTTCAATCCCAAAATCAGTGGGTTCTGAGACTTGAAAAAAAATGCACCTATTTCAAATAATCAGAATCTAATAGAATTTTTAAAATCCAATTCAACTGGATTTCTTCCCAAAAATATTTGATCATTTCTTATTTATTTTTCCCATGAGTTTGCAGAGCTCAGTGCTATTTCTGCCATCTATCCTGCTCATCTTTACTTGATAATAATTTTCCTCTTCTGTTACCATAAAAATTCCAATTCACTGATAATTGGGAGTGGTGAATGCAATGAAGGCCTTGGGGACAAGACACAGAGACTCTATGTTCTTGTATAAAACTTAGACAACTACATACTGGTATGCAGGTTTTCAGAAGTCTGCATCAAATTTCAACCCACTGAACTCATCTATTTTTTTTAGGATAATGAAAAAGACTTCAGTTATAACCACAGTCCCTTATTTTTATTGGCTGAGATCACCATTCCTGTGGATCAGCAGAAAGACTTTCCATATACAGTATATACCTGGATGGATGTTGCTGAATTTTTTCCCCATCTGAAACTGTTCACTTTTCAACCACAGTCCATTGGCCTGAAAAAAACCCAGATCTTCCATGTAACCTTTTGAAAATATAGATTACTTTTAGGAACAGCCGGAAGTGAACACAAATGAGATGTTTCCAGCTAGACAGCTTCTACACCACCAAACAAAAGACAAAGATTGACTGTGCTACAGTTCTTTTATTTTATGTATTAAAAAATAGTGACAAAGGAAGAAAAGAAAAGGTGAGAGAAACAGTAGTGTAACATGGAAGACAGCAGGTACTTCCTCATACTTCAAGGTAACTGCAAGGCCCACAATGCTTTCCAGGTTGTGGTTTATGCTGCTGTTGTTTGGAGTGTAGGAAATAGGAAGATTGTTCGTTTCTCTGCTGTATACCTCTCTACCCCATCAGTCAGGCATGGGATCTCGTGAAATCGTCAACCATCATAATCTCTGAATTTGCTTCTGTGCTTGATGAGTACCATTGACATATCAGATAACAACAGGGCAGGATGAGAATCACTAGTCAACAAGCACAGTTTCTGTTACATGGTGGTTGGTAGAGCTTACCAATAGTAATATCAAATATTGCTTCTATGAGGTCACTATTCTTACTAGAAATGACTGAAAAAAATGATTTTTTTAAAATATTGTGGTGACCAAAACAGGACGCAATATTCCAAATGTGACCATACTAAGGCTTTGTATATCAGCACTAATACTTCACTTGATCATGATTCTATCCCTCCATTAATGCAGCCTAGGACTGTGTTGGCTTTTTTTTTTTTGCACCTGCAGCACACTGCTGGCTCATATTTAAGTGATTGTCCACCAGGACTCCAAGATCCCTCTCACAGTTGCTACTATTGAGCCAGGTACTACCTATTCTGTACCTGTGCATTTAGCTTTTCTTGCCTAAATATAGAACCTTACTCTTCTAGTCATTGTATTTCATTTTGTTAGATAGGGCCCAGTGTTCCAATCTGTCAAGCTCCTTATATATCTTCCTGCCAGCTTGGTGTCATCTGCAAATTTGATGAGTTCCCTTCTATACCTTCATCTAAATCATTGATGAAGATAAATCATTGATGAACTCTAACACCTTATTTGTGGAAGACATGGAGATATAAGTGGCGAGATGTGGACATGTAGTCAGGAAATTGTTAGTAGGCTATCCTTGTTCGGGGGGAAGGAACATGTATAGCTTTCCATTTTATGTGTCACAGTGCCAATGCATTAATCCCAGGTCTTTACATTTAAGACAGAACATTCCCATCTGCATTATGACCTAAATTTATTACTTCTGCCTTCTTTTATCCTTTGATGTCGAACAACTATGTGCAATTCATTAATAATGCAGCACATCAATTATTAATGACTATTGAGACTGGGTTAGATGCAGCCTTATTTAATCAAGTAGTTACTGGGCTCATGTCCAAGTTGCTCTTATTTACCCCCTGATGTTTTTTGTAAGTACACCTAGGTACTAACCTTTCTTTTTGCAAAGATTATTTAAAAGTTTGTCAGGAAATTATTTTTAGGCCTTTTCCCCATTTTTTGCAAGACACTTTGAGGATTGGTTTCATTTACTAACATGGATGGAGATAGCATTGGCTCAACATTTGTAACATTTATATTATCATTTCAAAATTATTTCACCCTATTAAATGTACATTTGTATTTCACCGGCCTTATGGGACAAAATAAATTTGGGCATGCTTGCTGTACAGAGCGATTCTTTATTTCACAGTTTTAAGGTGCAATTCTACTCTATTAAAATATACAAAGAGTATACTGGAGTTTTCATTCTGACTTGACCAGTTTTAAATTAGTGGTCAGGCATGGTACAGGATTTGTACTGAAAATCTATTTGGATCAGAGATCAGATGGCTCTCTACATTTGAAATAGTTTATATGCAGCAGGAGAATCTGCAAAAAAGTGTGTAAATACAGTGGACTAAGATATTAAGAATCATTTTCTCAAATTGTTTTTGTTCTCCCTGGTGCCATTAGAAAGGGTGAGGCTGGGATAAGCCTAGGTTTTGAGCCAGTTTTTAGAAAAAAATGCAACTGTTTTTATTCCCATAACAATTTCAGACTCTAGAGTTTAGGTAAATAGACAGGTTTTATCATGGGAATTTACTCAGCGTGCCAAAAATTATTGGACTAAGCATCCTGATTCTATACCTTATCTGCTTTAGTGTTATTATTATTTCAAGAACTGGCATTTCTACACGTCTTTCCTCAAAATTTACAAACCTCTGCAAATTTGCAAATACAGTTGGTGATCCTAAAGGGAAATTTTTCACCTCTCCTTTCCTGCCATGAAATTGGTTAATTAATGAAGCCATATTTAACTTTGTGAAAAACAGAGTACCAAAAATAAGAAATGCTATGGAAACCCAAGAAGAAAGTTGCAAAAACGCAAAGAAGAAAGTATAGGAGACCTGTGATATGTATCAAGTCTACCATGCATGTGCATCTCTTAACAAAAGCAGCAATATGATGCATGTTTGTTATTTCTATAAGTATTTTATGCTATTTCTCAGTTATATTCCAAGGTGGTTTATGAGAATGAAATAACTGAATTATATATTTATAAAAAGTGACAAAGCAGTAAACCATTCAGATTATGTATCAAGCATAAAACTGAACCTATCTGGTGCTAAGAAATCCATCGCGAGTGGCAAAAAGTCTCCATAAAAGAGTTTCAAAATTAGACCCTGCAAGTTGATAGTGACTCCTGTAAAATAGTCTCCATCTAGGACTTTTATGGGAAGATTCATATGACAATAAATATTTTTCTAATATTTGGTCTTAAGCTATGAATTTAGACATGGAGTAGTATCCAAGGCAATGGGCATGATGTGCCAATTACATGTTCTCAATTCTTTGTCTATTTTGTTCCTAATCTTACACTGTAGTCCTGCAAATATTTCCAAAATTAAATGAGATCACCAGCCAATAATAGTTTGGTCTGCATGGGAAAAAATGGCTTTTGTTTTACTTTTGTTCCAAGCCAGAATCTGAAACAAGGCTGTTTTGGGCATCCTTGTGGAGTTCACAGGACAAGAGATGGATGTAAAAAGCAATATTACACTAGTCCAGTGGTCGGCAAGCCGCGGCTCGTGAGCCACATGCGGCGCTTTACACATTTTAATGTGGCTCTTCTGTGTGCCGGGCGCCCGCTCCCCTCCCTCCCACTGTTCCCTCTAAGGTGCGCGGCTGAGCACCCGTGCAGGTGGCAAGAAAACACAGTGCAGCAGTTTCCAACTGCCGCGCAGTGCTTTCTGCTGTCACAAGCGCCGGAGGCTGGGGAGGTCCTTTGCAGACGGCTAGAACTGGCCGCCCGCAAAGGACCTCCCTGGACTTGTTTTGGTGAGCGCGGGGCGACTGACGCCAGGAAAGCAAGGCCGGGGAGGAGGTCCTTTGTGGGTGGCCAATCTTAGCTGCTTGCGCCCTGCGCTGCAGCTAAAGTAAAGCCCCTGCCGCTACAGGTTTTAAGGAGGAAGACATAGGGGGGGGAGTGACTCGCTAACAAACTGTACTTTCGCTTTATCTTCTTCGGCCTTAATCTGTTTAAATCGCCCTCGGTATTGGGGGGGGGGGAGAAGACACAGAAGATATTGCATTTCAATGACACTTTGTGGCAAGGAGACGTGTTAGTTGCTCCCTTTCAGCCTCAAAATGACTCCGAAAGCGGCAAGCGGGGAACGGCAGCAACTTCCCTCTTCCAACAGCCTCCCCTCTGGGAAAGTGGCTTTTGTCGGTTGCCTTTTGAACGGCCAATCCTAGCTGCTTGCGCCCAGCACTGTAGCTAAAGTAAAGCCCCTGCCGCTACCGGAATATCTGCTGCCGCCTCCTCCTCCTCCTCTAACAGCACCCGATGCTGCGGCAGAGGTGAAGCCGCCAAAGCTCCCGCCGGCGCCCCCGCCTATGGCTGCGGCGCCTCCCCCACTGTTAGGAGCACCTGAGTTGGGCCCCGCGTTACCCTGCCCCCTCCTCCTCTGCTGTGCTTTTGAGGAGCCATGAGGCCATGGGAGCCAGTAGGAAGGCGGCGGGAGGGGGGCAGGAGCAGGGAAAAAAGGCCTCATGGCTTCTCAAAAGCATGGCGACGGCAGAGAAGGCAGCAGGGGTAACGCGGTGCTCCGAGTGGAGGGGGGCGCCAGCGGGAGCTTTGGCGGCTTCACTCCAAATGTAGTGGTGCTGTTGGAGGAGGAGGAAGAGGCAGCTGTTTTTCTGGTGGCGGCAGGGGCTCGTCGACATCTTCAGCAGCAGCCCTGCCCCCTGTGAAAAAAGCCGAAGATGGATCCATGCAGATGACGTCGCCGCAACATGACTGGAGGAGGAATTCTGGGAGTTGAAGTCCACAAGTCTTCTAGCTGTCAGGTTTGAAGACCCTGGGTTTTTTCTTTTTTCTAAAGGGTTAGGGGTGCAAGGGTCTTGCAACTTGACAGCTTTAAGACTTGCATGCTTCAATGCCAGAGTTCCTGAGCCAACATGACTGGAGGAGGAATTCTGGGAGTTGAACTCCACAAGTCTTAAAGCTGTCAGGTTTGAAGACCCCTTGGGGTTTTTTTCCTAAAGGGTTAGGGATGCAAGGATCTTGTAACTTGACAGCTTTAAGACTTGCGTGCTTCAAATGCCAGAGTTTATTGAAACTAAAAACAGTGTACCATCCTATGTATTTTCGGTTTTAAAAATGTGGCTCTCAAAATAAATTTCAATTGTGGTTTTGGTGAGATTTGGCTCAGTTGAAAAAAAAGGTTGCCCACCACTGGACTAGTCATATTGTCTGTACAGTATCTTCTGCCAAAATGAACACTCATACAACTTTATCTAAAAGTGTCTGACCACTCCATCTGTTACAGCACAATGAATACAAGGTATAAAAAGGATAACTCTACCATACATAACATAACATGTAAGTGTAACAACTACTATGTGGGACAGACAGGCAGAAAACTAGCAGAGTGCATACTAACTACAATCAGAAGATACAATGAAAACTCCTTAATCTCACAACACATGGTCAGATCCAACCATAGTTTCAAACTTGGAAACTGTGAGGATCATAAACCAAGCTAAATCCAGAAATGCCAAGGCATTTTTGGTAAATCAATCATTAATAGATAAATAGAGATAAATCACATTTAAAAGAGACAACAAAAAAGCTAAGAAAGAAATAAAAAAGACCAGAATGCACCCTCTCCATCAACTTGGAGCATCAGCCAGATAAAAAGGGATTAACAACAAACAAAAACATCTACATAAACAGGGATTTACAACCGACATAAAAACCAATTAGAGAAAAATATCCTAATCAAGGAACTACCAAGAAAAAACATTGCATCTCCACCAACAATGGCAGGGAATGCTCCTATATATAAACAAGGAGCAACAACAATGGCAGGAAATGCTCGAGGGGGCAGTCTATAAATTTTGAAAAATAAATAAATAATAAAATATACAAGGAGCAACAACAATGGCAGGGAATGCTCCTATATATAAACAAGGAGCAAACTCCACACATATTTACACTGATGATGTTATCTGATTGAATGAGTAATGAAACATCTGTAAGTAAACAACAAAAGTAAGAGAGCACCAAGGACTCCACACTTTCATTAATTTTACATGCTGCCTAACTTCTGGCAATTCTGGGTGATTTGCCTGTTTTTTAAAAAAACATTTCTGAAATTTGTTGCCACTTTTTGACATATACAGTACTGAAAAAAACATGCTTCTTCACTAAGTTTGTTAGGTAGTTTTGCAAGGAAGTCACTGGATGGGATAGGATTGTTAGCAGAAGATTACACAGGTCATATCTGGATGGACCACTGCTCTGAGTGCTAACTAAAAAAGGACAGAAGATATGACAAGCGGTGGAAGAAAAAGTCCTGACTGCCTGAAGCAAAGGCTGCTGATTTGTACAATGTACTCCTCAATCTTTTTGGAGGTTTCTTTGGCCAATAACCTGCAAATTGAACCAAATACTGAACACTCATTTAAGGATGTTCTTCCATTTGCCAAGTAACTTTGAGCATTCAGGACAATGTTTTTCACTACTGATTGGGCAGAAGGGGAAAAAGCCTCAAACAGGAAGGGAATTGGAGAAGAGATGCATGTTGGAAACCACATCAGCTGTCAGACAGACACCTCTTTCCTCCCTTCCCCTTGTTTTTTTTCTTTTTGGCACTCAAATGTATAATCCAAGCCAACCACAATACACCATTTGCTGCCTCCCTATAATCCTCTCTGAGACTTACCTATCAAATATAATTAAAGGAACTGAAGTAGTTTACAAGTTCAAACCAAACTTTCATAATCTGTCCTATCTTCTCCATCTGTCTTACCTACTGTGCCTAGGTAAGATCCACATTTTTTTCTTAATCCTGGGAAAAACAGAATGAATTGATTTTATATTACAGTATTTCTTTGTTTCTTTTAACTATCCAGTTAGCCCCCCCCCCAAAAAAAAAGACATGGATATTCCAGGATTCATTAGGAATCCATCATTATGAGCCACAACAGGCAGGAGAAGGTAAAGAAGTATATGAGGCTCTGCTTAAAATGGAATTTATAAAAGTTCCCATCCTATACCAAACAATCCAATGCTGGTTTGGATAATAAGTATTTGTATTTAATTAGTAGGTCTAAATCTATGGAATTAAACTGATTCTCCCATTTTTATTTTTATTTTAACAATTTTATGGATAATAACAAAAATTTAGAATTATATTGGGAATTTACCAGAGGTGATATTCAGCAGGTTCTGACCAGTTCTGGAGAACTGGTAGCGGAAATTTTGAGTTCGGACAACCAATAAATACTACTTCCGACTAGCCCTGCTCTCATCTTTTCTCTGCCTCCTGAGTCCCAGCTGATTGGGAAGAAATGAGGATTTTGCAGTAACCTTGCCCTGGAGTGGAGAGGGAATCGAAATTTTACAGTATACTTTCCCTGCCACGCCCACCAAGCCACACCCACCAAGCCATTCCATGCCACGGCCACCAAGCCATGCCCACAGAACTGGTAGTAAAGAGTTTTGAATCCCACCACTGGAATATACTACTTAGTAATTTCTTCCCTTTGCATGTGACTTCATGAAGGAAAAAAATACCAGATATTTACTAATTACTCCTATCCCAAAAAGAAAACATGTTTCTTTTGGAAAATGTAAGTATGATTTAATTGTTGCATTGGGACATTAAATTCAAGTACATTGTAAAATATAAGAAATGGCACAATGCATTCTTCAATTTTTGCAGACTCTCCTTTCTGTTTGCCTGCCTTTCTTTCTTCTTTGAATAGTAATATCCACCAATTTAGCATTTCCTTCAGGATTCAATCACATTTCCTTTAGAAGAGAATTATAATCTCTATTTATTATTATGCATATTAATAAATGTATAAAATACATTTCATTTCTCTCTACCTTGTATTAACTTTGATGCTGCTTTGTCCTTCACTACTTACACTACATGATAATGTTTTCTGTAACCTAGGAAATCGATACTATTCCATCCCCGAGGGTTTGGAGATATTTTCCATTTTGATGAATATTTATGAGAAAATGAAAATATCTTCTTAGATCATGTAGTATTTTTTTAGCACAGAATTCTTAGTAATATTTTTATTGGAAGTGTGTATTTTATTGCCTTTCTACTATTTGGTTAGGGCAACGTTTCTCCACTTTGGTGACTTTAAGATGTGTGGTCTTCAACTCCCAGAATTCACCAGCAAGACATACTGACTGAGGAATTCTGGGAGTTGAAGTCCACATATTTTAAAGTTGCCAAGGTTGAGAGATACTGGGTTAGGTGTACTGTTTCCATTGTAACTAATTAACAACATTACTTAACTATTTTCAAATAGTTTGACTTTTAATTTATTGTACTAAATTGGAAGACTTGCATATTGGTCATAAAGCAAGTACTATACTATCTTGAAATTTTACTTTAAATTAGTAAATTTTATTTACTTGTCATTAATGTAGACTGATGAATTACTTGAAAACTCATTCTTTTCTGTAGGTGAATAGTCCTGTCTAAATTATGAAGACTAAAAATAATAATAAGAGGGAAGGACAAGAAGCAATGGGCGGAAACTAATCAAGGAGAGAAGCAACTTAGAACTAAGGAGAAATTTTGTAACAGTTAGAACAATTGATCAGTAGAACAACTTGCCTTGAAGTTGTAAGTAATCCAACACTGGAAGTTTTTAAGAAGAGATTGGATAACCATTTATCTGAAGTGGTGTAGGGTTTCCCACCTAAGCAGGGAGTTAGACTAGAAGATCTCCAAGGTCACTTCCAACTCTGTTAGTCTATTTTATTCTATTTTGTTCTATCCTATGCTATGCTATCCTACTAACCACCATGGCAAACCTTTCTGAGAGCTGTGTATGGTTTACAAAGACTGATCAAACCCTATATATTTAATCTCTGATTAAACTCCATTTTCAAGAGACGTTTTTCAATGTACTGTGCATTTTAACATTAGAAAAATTTGTTTAGTAAATCATTTGCTGTAGAAAAAAAAAGCTTTTGTGACAGGAACTGAACATCACAAGAATGACATGAAATGTAAAGTTTTAAATGAAAGAAAGAAGAAGAAAGAAAAAGAAAGAAAAGAAGAACGAAAGAAAGGATTAAAATATAAGAAAATTAAGAAATGAGTTAGAAAACAATGACAAATACTAATTTGCTTGTGCGTAACATTTACAAATGTAATGTTTCCTGTATTTTAAATGGTATAATCTAAGAGATCTAAGCTTGTTAACTAATGCTGAACATGTGAGTGCATGACCAACAGCAGTAGCAAAAAACTGGCTATTCATCTCCAAAGTATTCTATGTGCACAAGATTAAAAAACAAAAAAAAACCTAATAGGATTTTTCATTTGAATACATTGTTGAAGCATCTAATGTTTATCCTTTAATTTCAGTTAGAATTAGATTTAATATACGGCACTAAAACTATAATTATGATTATCAAACTGTGGGTACAACATCATATTTTTACATGAAAAAAATGAATTGCTATCTCATCATGATTGGACGTATTTTTTTCCATTCATCTACCTACATGCAAATAACTACTAAAATCTAAGGGACCTCCTGGATAGATATTTAAAGAAGCTTGAAAATTAATCATAATGTAGTGGTTTTTCCATTAATATCAAAAATTAATATTAATATGCTTAGTGTTAATAGTTGACTTGCAAAAGAAAAAAATCTTAAAATAACAAATATGCTGTTACCTATTGTTTCTTTTATTATTACTTTTTTATTCTTTATTCTTACCTTCTAAACATGAATATTAAATAGCTGGATTAATTTTAGAAACCTTATTTACAATATTGCATTTAAAAGAATTAATTACAAAATAGGTATTTATCTATACATTTTCATTATTAGTATGAAAAGCTGCAGTTAGGGGAAAAAGTTGTATGTTAGTAAATGGCAGTATAAAAGTTAAGCTTTAATGCAAGTTTCTTTTTTTTTAAAGTTACTATCGCAAAATAATGGCAAGCAATAAACCTTTCTGTTCTTCTGTTCCCTTGCATGACCAAAACAGATTCATTCGGGATTGATTGATAATGATATTTTGCTTTCAGCATACCAAGATTGATAGCTATATTTGAAGAGAATATCAGGTATATCATGAGCAAAAGTACAATATAAGTACAGTCATTTAAAAATATTGCTCTGCAGGATGTAATACCATTTTTCCCACTCAAATGACCATTATCTTTTGTAAAGATACAATTATATTGAACATTTTTTTCAAAACTAGTTTATATTTGAATGGCAATAAAAATGCTTATAGTCTAATACATTTCTAATGCAGAGACACCACGTAGTAGATGGAAATACCATCTTTTCTGGAAGCAGATTTATTTATTTTTAAATATATAATGCTGTCTCCAGAGAAGCAGCCACAAAGTGTAAGTTTTGTTTTAAACTTGATCACATTACAATTAATAGGAAATATAGACATTATTTTATTTTAATACTGGTCTTCTTAAGATAGTTGAAGTCAGCAAGCATAAGAAAAACATATCTGTCCTTTATCCTTAACTTGTTCACAATCTCCACTTTATATGCTTCCCAATCAACTGAGAAATACCACCTGATGGCCCTCAAGCTTGGAAGAGCAAATAATTTGTAGTAATTTGTACTTGTTCTGGACAAGAAAAAGCATTAGGCAATACAAAAGATTTAAACATTTGCAAAGTGTGTCCATAATCAGGCTATTGGCTGCTCTAAAGAGCAAACAGATGCACCACACATCTAGTCTTATGTATCTCGTGTTCTTTTACTCAACAAAGCTTGCAGATTATTATGAAATTTCACTTGAACCTTGTAGCCAATTTTGTTTGAAGTAAACAAGTGTGTTATTATTCTATTATATTTTTATGAACAATTCACAGCTTAAAATGTCTCCTTCTATTTTCCATCTTTAATGACCATTCTCCTAAGGTACAGATACTCATTTACATGTTTGCACAATCATATCAATGTTTCTTTTTGCAACATATTTTAATCAATCCACGAGTATTAGATATTTTATTTCTATGTCATTTATACAATAAATTGATTGTTCGGAAATATTGACATGGGAACATTTTGCATAGAATACACAAGTTTAGCTATAGATGTAGGTGAATAGTTTCTATTCCTACTGTATATTATTTTAGCTGGAGCAAACTCTCTGAAAAGAGTGAAGATAAAAATCCCTTGGTTAGTTATAATATTGTGGTACATAGACTAAACCACAAATATATTATTACAACACTTTTTTCTTGCTGGAATTATGGCCCAGAAATATATACGAATCTCATGTAACTATTGACAATATGATTCTGTTATCTGAGTCCAAATAAAGACATTTATGATCCTTGGAACAAATCCCACTAATATAACCTAAGGTTACACAGTAAATCATAGCAAGATCTACACTATCTGTAATTTCTTTCATTAAACATAGACCTTAGTCATAGTTTAATGTTTGTTTTATCAGAGCCATTAATTCTAAGCAGTTTCATCCAGTGCTTACTATACTTTGCTACCTTTATTTTCCACCAGAAATATCATGAGTATTCCTGATGTTTTAGAATTAAACACTCATCATTCCCAAGGATCATGAATAAACGAACTCCCACATATCTGGGAACTCTAGGCTGAAGAAGGTTAATACGTCATTTGTCCTATACATAAATCAGCATATTCTGGTAATATAGAAAGTAATCTGGAAAAATATCTGAAAATCCTAATGGTGAACAAATAATCCCAATTAAAATATAGCTATAGTTAGTCGTATTCTCTTGGGGAACCCAAGAGCTTTGACATACATAAAATCTTCTTTGCTCACAAGCAAATGGGCCATACAAGGCATAATAAGATGCAAATGTGGGAGTTGGTGTCTCCATGAAAATAAGCAAACAGTTTTGATTTTATCACGAGTACTCAGTATTAAAATATTTCTCCTTTTCCTAAACAGGATAAAAAAATATCTTCCTCTTATTTGTAGAGCAGAGAATATGCTTCAAAATTCAAATAAGGCTTGGACATATGGAACTAAGACAGGAAATTTTTAAATATTTAAAATTTTCATTTATAAAGGCAATAATACTTAAAAGCTACAATGGAATCAAGATGCTATATTTAATACGTGTGTATTTCTGTCCAGCAGTTCATTTATAGATAACTGCCCTGAGTAAAAGCGAAATGCTGCTTAGCAAAATGGATTTCAAAATTAAAACAACAGCTGCAGTAATATAAAAGTTCATAAAACTATTCAAAGTAATGCAATATATTTCAGGCATATTTAGTTTGTATTAAGAAGAAAAATGGCTCCAATCTTTACCTATTCGTACACACATTTTCTACTGCATACATAAGAAAACCAGGAATATGTTCAGAAGATTTAACTGTGCTTGATGGAATGTTACAGAATTCTTTACCAGAGATTGCTAAAATACATGGTTTGAACTAGTGAAACTTTTTTTTAATGTCAAAGACTTCATAAAATACTGGTGCTTTAAACAGCATTCACATCTTTTTTTAACCGCTCCCAAAAACCACATGGGATGGCAGTTAATAAAAGATGAACACAGTTCATGACATCAGATCTCAGTCATTATTCTCTGGTATCTTTTAATATGATGCAAATATGTAAACTTTATCCTTTGATAAGCCTTACATTCCTTAACTGAGTCCTAGCAATCATCAAGCTATTGCATGCCCCATTCAAGAAAAATATGTTTTCTGGAACTGTGTAGCTTAAAAAGTTACATTTCCAAAACTTCTTCACCTAGAGCTTTCTTTAAATTATATTAATTTAAAATATCTATTGAATGATTAAAAAAAAAAGAAAACCGAACAAATTAATTGGTTTCTTTTACGAAATGACTCATTATAGTAAGTAAAAAAAAAAAAAAGATTTATCACAGTTTTGGCAATTTGTGTAAGTTCTTATTGAAACAATCTTCACATGTTCTTAATCGAATGGACACTGTTGTGCTCTTAGAGGTCCTTTCACTGGTATGACCTGAAGCAGTAGACTCCATATAGCTTGTGCTTTTTATCTGGAAAGCCCACCAAGCGTACTGCTGCTTCATTAGGGCTACAGCGTTTTCTTGGCTTGGAGATGGGATATCGGACACTGCCATCAGCCAGCCAGCCGGCGTCACAGCGGTCATATCCTAGGAGTTTCCAGGCTGCATACATTTGGCCTACTTTAGCAATCTGTGCACCATCATTGATGCAGGCTTGCACAGCTTCATCGTAGGTCAGCTTGGTCGGGTGTATTAGGTAATAAAAACGGCCTGATGGAATACAGAAAGGTTATAATATATTTGCAAAAAATGTTATGCAATTAAAATACATTTTAAGGATTCATTAAAAAAATTCCATTATATTTATTAAGTGTCTGCGTGTGTAAAACAGTTCAAAGCTATAGTTACTATAGTCATTCCTAAAATTATAGGGGGAACACTGCATTCTTTCCATAAATGTGCAGACTTTTTCTACTGACAAGATTAAATTTTCTAATATACTTACAGAAGGGTAAGAAGTGATACATCCTTTAACATTATTGTGTAAAAGAGATCACTGAATCTTTATCTAACTGAAATTTGCTACATTAATATATGTACCATTATACATATAAACATTTGTAATTATCTAAATCATCCCATTTCAATACTGTAGCATACTATAGAAGAGACGAGGACTGCAACAGACTTAAATCAGCAGAAATGGTTCTTCACTTCATATGTACTGTATGACATAACTGCTCAAGGTGCTTCTACGTGGTTTTTCACACTATCATTAATACGTAGGTGAATATTTCATTCACATTGCACAATACTATGTCTCTAATTTAAATAATTCTGGTTTCGATCTTGAGGTTTGGTGCAATTAATTTTATACTATATTCTCTAATACTTTCAGTCCAAAGGTACAAATGCATGGTACAATTTTTAAAAAATAAAATATGAACCCAGACCAGTCTACATGACTGAGGCCTCTTCTAAACAAAGTAGTTTTCTTGGTCCAATAATCCCCGATTACTTCTCCATTGATCTGCAAGGCTATTTTGAAGAATCAGAGGGCCCACTTCTTTAAGACATCTCAGAATTACAGGCAGGGGTGGCCTTCAAAAACATCAGCAAAGGATTGTCTACCTGGTTGCTGGGTGGGCGTGGCCATAGCCTAGTTGGCCTCCTGCACCACAGTGAGGGGAGGGTTTCAACCTTCCCCGAACTCTGGAGACTTTCCTTGAGCCTCTGGGAGAATGAAAACTGTCTCCCCCAGGATCCGGAGGCCCTCTGGGGGCCAGAAATGGGCCTGTTTCCAGTCTTTGGAACTTCCAGGAGGCCCATTTCTCCCCCTTCCAGAGCCTCCGCACGGGCCCTGCAATTAACTCACATCCAAAACAGGCCATGCGGAGACTCCTGAAAGGAGCAGGTGGGAGCAGCGGGGTGGGATAGGCAGGGCCAGCCAGGAGTGAGATTTGGAGGTTCTCTGAACTGGTCATAATGTTATCTATGGGTTCTCCTGAACCCAGGCGAACCCATACCAACTCATCCCTGATTATAGGGGAAATATGGAAACAAGAGAAAACCAACACCTCTCCCTTCACCTAAGAAGCAGATTCAATAGCCTTTACGTAAAGGCAAATTAAAACCTTATCTCTTGTTTGAAGCCTTTTCTCAAAGCCCAAATGATGTGCAAACTATATTATTTATATGGGATGGGATCAGGACTTATGAGAAACTGAATTTTCATTATAAACAGTGGTCTGTTTCTTTGGAACTCATTGTGTGTATTTATTCATTTTCCACAAATCTCAGATAATGCTTAAATGGCACAAGATTTATTTGCTCAGTTCAGTCAGCCACTTATGGAACTGAAATAGCTGGATCTGCATCAGGTAAACATTTGTACAATGTTTAAAGCCTATTTGTTTTGGAAGTGCATTCTTCAAGATTGCCCAATGAATAGTCATGTTTACTGTTCTCATGTTCTAAGGCAAATAAATTTTATTGTGAATACTCAGAGCATATGTATGCAGAACAAGGGAACATCCCTTTGTGTGTGGAGCTACAAGCCAAACATCTGTTACTCAAGAGCCATACAAGTTAGGACACACATGAGATTCCTGGTTCTAAGATGCCTACTGCTTCAGTGACTCCATCCAGCATCTCATTCTCTGTCATCCCATTCTTTTTTTTTTTGCCCTCAATCTTTTCCAGTATTAGGCTCTTCTCCAGTGAGTCTTGGGTAAATAAGTGTTTTTCTGTTAATTTCCCCAGAAATAGAGGCATTGTTTTCTTACATTGCTTTAATATTGTCAGCATTGTTTTCTGTTTAAAATGTAACATTTTTTCTATTTCTAACCTACATTTACATTCCGAGTCAACAATTTTCATTTAGCATTAATTTTTAGCAACCTTGTTGCATATGGATTTCTTACTAGGAAAAACAGAGGAATATTTTTCAAGTTTGTAAGATATAAGTATATAAGAAGTTTCATATCAAGTATCAGTGCCTGAACTTCTGTGAGTTATATCAAGTAAATGTTGCTAACTAGCAAGCAAGAATGATGGACTATGCAAACATAACATGGGAGTAAAATTTCTGCATTCGCGATCTTTTCCACCAAAATTGTGGAATAGGTGAACTTCACAGAATTGACTAGGGAGGAAAAATAATAATTCTGCAGTATTTAAGAGCTCTATTGCTCATTTTTCTTCAGACGTTATAGTACTGATTCCTGAAGAATTCAACACAGATGCTAGAGCTCAGGGAAACATGTCTTTCTAAACCAGGGAGAAGCAAAGAATCAGTGTCTAGCTTCACCCTTCTTTCAAAAAAGCTCTCTGTCTCTGATCCTTTTTAAAAATAACAATTGTGAGACGCTTGAGTCCATTTCTTTGTATGGAAATGTGCTCCTCTGCCTTGAAAAAGAGACAATGAGAAGTTGAGAACTTGGTCATCATGTTGGGGTAGTGCAGGTCACAGCTGTGAGCAACATTATTGGGATGCCTTGTGATCAGCTATCCCACAATGGTAGCCATTTGTGAGAGAATTATTATCACATTAATATTCCAAATAAGATCAAGAAGTTGCCTTCTCCTGTTATAACAACAGTTCTGTCATTGTTCGATGATCTGATGCGTGATCTTTTTAAATGGAAGAATTGATGAATTGAACTGAATTTGACCTGAAACTGAATTGGGGACTTTTTGCATGTAAAACACATTGACCATCTGAGCTACAATTCCTGCTGAAATAAATAGAAATTAATATCACTTCACTCTACAGAAAACTTTCAAGGACTCAAATTACTTACCAGTAAAGTGAGAAGTAAAACAAAAGACATCGTATCTGTTTTGTTCTTTATTTGAGAAGCCATAATTCCGGATTCCAGGCACTGTGTTCTTCCCTCCACAAGGGTCCCTGGGATTTCTAATTGGATATTGCGCTGACCCATCATTGAGCCAGCCTGCATTGCACCAGTCCAGTCCTGACCTCCATGCATCATATAGCTGGTCAAATGAAGCTATAACTGCATCCTGGTCGAGGCAGGCTTGCTGAGCTTCATAGAAGTTTAAATTATAGCGACCCAGTCGTGGGAAGTAAGGGAATACAATGCCTAAAAGAGAATAGAAGAAGAAAAGATGCCTGCTTAATTAATTAATTAATCAAGGGAGGACATTTTGCACTACTGTATGTTCAGATCATACATTAGAATCAGCAGCAAGTTTACTTATTTTTCAGTGGAACATTTTTTTCTTCTTTTGTCTAAAAACAAAATCAGCCCCAAAATGTTAATATTACAGCACTGCTGAAAATGAGGCTTATAGATTGAACATAAATGGTACTCTCCCCCAACTGAAAGGCATTTCAAAAATGACAATATAGGTTAGAATAGATGGAAGAAGAATGGAGATCTTACCATCACCAAAACAAAATTTATATTTGGGAATGCTGCCTAACTATTTAGTCTAAGAGTTTTGTCTTCTCTTAAAACCAGTGGTGGGTTCCAGATCCTGTTCCAACTGGTATGGTTGGAATGGATCCAGCGTCACCCACATGGATGCGTGCAGCGCGTGCGCACACATGTGCAATGCACATGTGTGTTATAGCTGCCAGCTACGCTTCCACAAGCCTCCGCAATGCTCCAGCTGCTCAGCGGAGCGTCGCACAGGGGTTGTATGCACCATGCACGTGTGCGGTAGCACCATAGGCTTTAAAGGACAGGTAAGGAGCTTGGGCAGGCAGGTGGGCCCTCCAGAGCACCATACCGGAACAGTACCCGGTGCTCCAGGCAAGTTCCGATATGCTCATACTGGGGCGTACCGCCTGCAACCTACCACTGCTTAAGACCATGTATTGAAACTCACTATTTCCTGATGGAATACCACCAATTCTTTATGCAATACTCAAATGTGGGTTTTCACCTATCAGATACATTATTTTGTATCTGATTTTGTTTACATTATTATATACAAAATACATTATAATGTATTTTGTATACATTATTATATTCATTGCTTCATTATTAGCATGCTTGTTTTAAAGAGCAAGTAAGAAGATGGATTGTTTGACTTTGGTACATGAACTTTACGAATGGCCAGAAAAGTTGTCATTTGATGTGAATTTGAACGGGAAACCTACAAATAAGCTTTAAATTTGGATTTATCTTTAATGCTATTTCCCCAAACAAAATACACTTTTAGCTATTGGCTTTAACTGAAACTTAATTTCTTTCCATATTTGCTGTAAGTGAGAAGGCCCTACAAATATAGTAAGACTGGAAACTACACCAGATCAAACTAGCCAGTCAGGATTGTTGAAACTGGCGTAGTATGGGAGTAAAACTTCAATTTTCTTCTTAAAATTGATTTTCTCTCTCTCTGAAATAAGATGCTTGATTTAAGAAACAGAATGGAAGAAATGTAAAATATAAATGCTTAAAAAGCTTTATGGGTAGCTTCTATAGCTAAGTACATTCTCCAGCCAAAATATTTTTCTTCCCATCAAATTCAGGCTGTTTAGACAGAACCATTCAGTACAAAAATGCCTTAAATCAGAATGGCCAAAAGATTGTTCCCTTCAGCCTTGTAGAGCCTCATGGGTTTTTTTCCCCTTAGTGGTAGGTCTTATGATCTGTTACAATTGTTTCTCTATATGTTGTTCTTCTCTTTTATAAACTGCCCTGAGTTGTTCAGAAGTCAGGTTGCTTTGAAATTGATTTCAATATATACAGAACCTGAAGCAAAGATGTTTTGGATTTAATAACACGTGCAGAGGGCATATTCATGCAATCTAGATCAGGATTCCATAAAGACTTTCACTTACAAACAAGGCCTTCTTCCTTCATGAGGTTTGTCCCAATATTATGGACACATATGATGTTAGGGACAGTGGTTACCCTAAAGTCTTAAATTCAATTAAATTATTTATAAAGCTTGTAGAGAACAATAAACAAAGCTCCCTTAAAAAACTTCTGCAGAAATAAAATGTAGGTTAACACACTTAATTTATCCCATAATCTTTCTTATTAATTAAAGAAAAAAATATATAATCTGGCTGGGTTATGATAGATTATATTGAGAAATGAAAGCTATGTTGTCTGAACAATGGTAATAGCAATATTTTTAATGAACAATTTATGTTTAGCCAGGAAGCTTACCATCCAAGTCTAGAGTTACAACAGCTGAGTCATCTTCTAAACCTTCAATGACTTCACATTTGTATTTCCCATAATCCTCCAGCATTAAATTTGAGATGACCAAAGAGGCATCATTTTCAGTGCTTTTCTTCAAGAATACCCTTCCTTGGTAACTACCATAACTTTTTTTGTGGTAGCCCATTTCAACATAGACATCCACTTCTTTGAGGTAATCTGAAGTGAGTTTGGTCCACTTGACACGAACTCTATGGACTCCTGAGACAGGTAATGCATTGTCACGGTAAAATTTACATGGCAGAGTAACACTTCCACCACGATTTGAGAAGATTTTAGTTTGTTCTGCTTTCACAAGAAGATGAGGTCCATTTTCTAAAACATGTTGGAAAAAAAGAAAATTGTTAGGAATGGCTGAGGTATACCAAACTGTTTCAGAGATGAAAATAGTCACATTCCTAGGCATGTAAAAATCTATGGATATGTACAATATCTCCTTCTCTCTCTTTCCTCATGCCTATCATTCATGATGATATAAATGGCTAACAATGTGAACATATATGCATTTACTTCTCCATCTCCTTCAAAATTCAGACATGATCCAGATGCTACATTTTATTATGCAAGATAGCATTCTTGATCTGAAAAGCAGATCTTGTACTTGAGATAATAATGCTAGGAAGATAGTGATGTTGTTGTTTTTGTTGTTGATGATGATGATGAAAAGTAAGGATCAACAGATAGATATGTCACACTTGCAGAAAACCATCTTCAAATTATAGGATACCCTCCTGTGCAAGATAGAACATGTACATCTATAATACTTCCCGAAGCCTAAGGCAGATGAATCACTATAAGGAAGGAATCCACAAAGTAGAGCTTGTTTCTGAGAATGCCTATTTCCAAGACTCCATCAATGACAACTGAATAGAGAAAGGACCTGGAAAAAGTGACCTAATTTGATGTGGTTGTATTGGTCAATAAATATAGCCAAGGCAGTCCCTCAGATAACCAAATCTGAAGCCATATAGGGTACCAATTGATTTCTGAGTGTAACTTAAGGTGATAACCAGCATCTTGAATTATATCCTCAAACTCGGTGGTAGCCAATGCTGCTCTTGAATTAGCAGGTATCACTGATTATATCAAGATACATTCCACATTTTCTACCAATTGTAACTACTGAATCTTCTGTAAAGATAGCCCTGGGTAATATATATTATAGTAGCCCAACTGGTAGTCACTAGAACATGAATGTCTGTGAGTAGGGCTAAGGAAAAATTATAACTGGCACTTAAGGTGTAACTTTGCAAAAGCCCTCTTAGATAAAGTGTCATCGGTTTTTCAAAGTGGGAACTGTAAGTCTAGGAGAACCCTAACTCTAACTCTCTGATCATGGAAAATATAACTCTATCTAAAGTCAGAGAATTTCCCAAATCCAAAGCTACTCTATGTTGGAAAGATTCAGTTTGACTATATTTTAATGCATTGTTGTTTCCACCTTTTATTATTTTCTGAGTGTTCGGTGCTTTTTTTTTTAATTTTTATACGGGATTTGTTTAACTTTGAATTTTATTCAAGATGCAGAAAGTCAGTTTTTATTATGGCAGCTCACAAATATTCTTTCCTGTCCAGATTCTGACAATCTCCAGGCATCAAGTTACCCTAGAGACAAGATGCATAAATGCACCATACTGATAATACCAAATCCTGCACCAACATATAACCTCCCTGGAATCACGTAGATGTGGAGACAGGTCAGATCCCCAGGGGACTGCAAGAAATAGGGGCCTTTGGGCATATCCATTTACACCATTGGCAGATGTGGTATTCAGCAGATTCTGACCAGTTCTGAAGAACTGGTAGCAGAAAATTTGAGTAGTTCGGCGAACCAGTAAATACCACCTCTCACTGGCACCACCCCCATCTATTCTCTGCCTCCCAAGTCCCAGCTGATTGGGAGGAAATGGGTATTTTGCAGTAACCTTCCCCTGGAGTGGGGAGGGAATGGAGATTTTACAGTATCCTTTCCATGCCATGCCCACCAAGCCACGCCATGCCCACCAAGCCACGCCACAGAACTGGTAGTAAAAAAATTTGAATTCCACCACTGACCATCAGCACTGACTGGAACTAATGCCTAAGGAAGATGGATATTGACTGTAGAGCAATGCCATCTCTGGATTCCTTCAGAGACTGTCCAAAAGGATTGGCATTCTCCTGATTGTACTCTCTCCATCCATAAGAGTGACCAATATTATACACTGTTATACCAGTCTCAAGCCTGATTGGGCTCAAAAGATTTGTTTTCTTCAGAGCTTCTTGTACTTCATAGTCTTCCAAGGGAAGATGGTTTGAGGCCATTACAATAACTTGTAAGAATCTGATGTCCTTTCATGACACCTGAAATCAATTCCAAGAAGTGGTATCCTTTTTTGGGGGTGGGGGAGTGCCTTCAAGGCAGTGTTGATTCCTGGCAGATGCCTAGGCTATTGCCTGAATTTTTCTTGGCAAGGTTTTTCAATACTGGCTTGCTGTTGTCTCCTTCCTCGAGCTGAGAGAGAGTGATTGACCCAAGATCACCCAGATGGCTTCAGGCTTAAGATGGACTACAACTCATGGTTTCCTAGGTCTGATGCCTTAACCATTACACAAAACCACCATATACTGGGGAAAAGGGAGATAACTAGTTTGTTAAATTAATATTCTAAAAAACTATTTTTTTCCTTAACATTTTGTTTTCATTTATTCGTATATGATTCATTTTTTCCACTAATTAAGTTTCAGTGATTCTCAGTCAGATCAATATGTGGTGAAAGCTTGCATGCAAATTATATTTTAAACAATCACAAAATTCAAAGAGTCTCACTGAGTCATAAGTATTATATAATACATTTCTGCCTTGGGGAAAACTGGAATTCCCAATCTGAACATGGCAGTCAGCCGCAATATCATCCTGATTCTATTTTTTCAAATATTTTACAAGAACTCTGAACTAGGTCTGAAATACAACTGTCTCTTTATCGTTAGAATGCTGAAGGCAGAATGCATAAAAAACAATGAATTTATTATATCCGAAAATTATCAAAGTCATTTATTATTACTTCTGCCTGCTGTATATGAGTGAATAACAACAATAGTAATAATAGTGATTCATTTCAATTGTCATTATTAAACCCTTTCTCCCATATAGAAATTTTGATTTGGAAATAAGTTCCAACTTATTTTGGTTGAATAAATTATTCATTTACAATTGGACAGTGATGTGGAGGTAGAATCTAAGTTAAGAAAATTATTGGAGGTTTGTAATACAAAAGAAACAATAAAACTTGTCCAGAAAAGAGCTTTGACAGAGAATAACAAAGGAAACCATTCTGATCCGTATCTGTCAATTAAATTTGAAAAGTTGAGAATGGTTTCCTGCTATTGGTAGTAATGAATCCTTGATTACTTTTGCTTTGCAGGGGAATACAGTAAGTAGTAAAAATATTTCACCACATGTGATTTTAAGAAACTTTAAGCCTGAACTTTTTTAGCTTGTATAGTGCATTATAAGAAAGTTGGCAAATTAAAGCTTTTCAGAATTGTCACAATGGTTTAAAATCTAATCATTAGCTACTCTGCATATATACAAGAGACCAACTGATAATAAAAATTGGGATAATACCGGGAGTGATAGAAAAGTAACTTTGAGACCAACTTTGCTGGTCTGTAAAGCAAAGAAAACCTGAAGTAAAACTATAAGCATATTTAGTGAAAGTTTCAGTGAATGACCTATTTATATTCTATTAATGACTTCCTTCCTTCCTTCCTTCCTTCCTTCCTTCCTTCCTTCCTTCCTTCCTTCCTTCCTTCCTTCCTTCCTTCCTTCCTTCCCCCCTCCCTCCCTCCCTTGGCATTCAGGAAGGGAGTAGTTATAGTAAACAGAAACAGAGATTTTATCCTATTCTTTTTCTAGGAATAGTGCAGCTGTTTGTATCAATGTGTGAAAAGTGCTTCGGATGGACAATCAGAGGCTTACTGTACCTGTTAACAGTTTCTTAAAACAGGCATGCATTTTTCTGGCTTTGTACTTTTTTTTTTGCCTCACTACCATGTGAGCCCATGAATAGGTGCAGCTGCTGACAGGAACAATGAGCATGTCCACGCCTGATTAGAAACACCTTTCTTGTTCCGGATCCAGATAATTTCATATCCCTATTTTTATATATTTTTCTAAAATAACAGTGCCACCTAGTGCTCTTTCTATCTTACAGGGCACTTCACCATAACAGCTGCGTATTTCAACAGGATGAATGAGTTTATGGGTACACACACTCTCCACTTATTTGCAGTTGTTATGCATCTTGACAAATAGGATTCTCATATCCTAGAAGCATTTATGTTCCATCTTACGAAAAAAAGGCAGTTCTGAAAGGAAGGGAAAACATGTGCACATTTGCAGCATATCTGCATGTATATTTTGTGCATGTTTTATAGAATCACAGAATGAAAGTCTTGAAAGATACCATAAGAAGCATTTTATCCAACCTTATGGCCAATGCAGCACTTTTTTTTAAAAAAAGGCCATAAATCTTTGTTTAAATACTATCGGTGAAAGAGGTAATCTCTTCCATTGTTGAACATTACTTAAGAATTAACAACCAATATACACTCTTATTATTTTAACGCATCTTTGGGTTTCTGTTTTTTTTAAACAACTCTAATAATTCTGCCCATTATCTATTTGATGGCTCTCAGCTACTTGAAGTTAGCTTTCACATCTCCCAGCAATCTTCTCTAGGCAAAACATATTTAACACCTTCAACTACTCCTCTTTAATTTTTATTTCCATGCACCTTATTATCTCAGTTGCTTTTATCTGGACCACTTTGCATTCATCTAAAATGTGGAAAGCATATTCCAGTTATGTTTTCACCAACACAGAATAGAGAAATGATGATTTCTCTTGATTTTGATGCTACATACAGTATCTGTTAATATAGCCAGGATTGCATTTTGCTTTTTTACAACTACATTATCCTGCTAGTCCATGTTCAATCTGCAGTTCATTAACACACAAGGAAATGAGTCTCATCATATTCAATGAACCATCATCCTTAGCTCATATGTATGAAGAAAACTGCCCTTTATTCCTTTTTCTAATGGATTTTTAGTATTGATAAATTTGCTATAAACAACTCATGGAAATTTTGCATTTAACAAATTGGGAAAAAATACTTTATAAACACATTGTACACATTTATGGTATTGATACATCTTTTTTCATGTTTGATGAACCTACATGAGAAATGATAATGATAAGTCCTCGAATTTCTGCCTATTTGGCTTTTGCAGAGCTGTGTCATCTTAAATATTTTGTGATTCAAAGTGAATGAAAAGTGTTGATGTCTTTTTGGAAAGGCTCATTGCTTTGATAATAAGTGTTGAATTTTTTTTAAAGTACAAATCCTTTGGTATTAACTGTGGAATCAGTGAGTAATTTTATTTTGATTTGGCTCTTTCAGTTGGGTTGTTCAATTCTGTCACAACAAAATTTGATTCCTTTATCCTGCAACAAATCCCCTAAATAAAATTCATAGATTATTATTGTAAAGATTATTGTCACATGTGAGCTATGATAAATACCTTCTAATTATTTATTGACATAGAATTCAGATGAGCTTACTTCATATTAAATCAATTCTATCACTAATTGCAACTATAAATAGGAAAGGCTAAAAACCAATTCAAGATAAAAATGGGTGACAACTACAAATAGTGATAAAATAACCTCCCATGAAAGTTGAATTCAATCTATCTGTACCATTGGTGGGTTCTGGCCGATGTTACTGCCAGTTCGCTTGTGTGTGCACTTTGCGTGCACTTGCGCAGTTCAATAAAAAGTGTTCTGCACATGTGCAGAACTAAAA
Source organism: Natrix helvetica (assembly GCF_964273705.1). Lineage (NCBI taxonomy): Eukaryota > Metazoa > Chordata > Lepidosauria > Squamata > Natricidae > Natrix > Natrix helvetica. Next base: position 39,395,907 of record NC_138552.1, read on the forward strand.
AAAAAGATGGCGGTGGTGACTGGAAAACCGCTTCAGAGGCATGTACAACCTGGGTCGCAGAACAGGCAGTGACCCAGGCCGGCATGCCACTACCGGTTCGGCCAAACTGGGCCGAAATGGTAGGAACTCACCTCTTATGTGTAGGTCACCAAATTCAGGAAGGTGTCGCAATAGTTATTCATGGTGAGAGTAAACATGAATCCATGTTCAGAATGTTTATGACTGAAAATATTGACATTATTTGAACTGGGAATCTTGTACCTGATCCTAAAGTAGGTGAATTATCAATTGTACCCAAATTGCAAGGCTTTTTCATCACTGTTAAATTGTTGGGCTGGCATCTTGAAAGTTATGTAATCTTTGTTCAGCATTATTGACTGAAACATCCCCAACAATAAAAACAGAATTTTTGGAAACAGAATTATCTACAATAACTGAATCAAGTGTTACAACTATTTTGGGAAGCTTTTTTCTTAAAAATCTATCCATCATCGTCATCACCATTATCTATCTTACTTCAAAACAGTTACATTTAAGCCATGTATTTGGCTTATATTGTATTTGGCACCATCTTTTACTGATTCTAAGTCAACTTTTTGACCTATGTCAACTTTCTTAAGTATTTGGCTAGCCACATTTTCAGTTTAGGGCATATTCTTTGCCACTTCTCATTTTTTTTCCTATACCCTTAAATTGCTGGAGCCCATTACCATGAAAGATCCTTCTAAATGTTTATTCATAATCAAACCTTAATCAAAGCTCGTCCAGAACATTGTATGTAACATATATTTACATATATGTTACATATAACATATGTTACATATGTTATATTCTTCAGAACATATGTAACATTTTTACAGTGAGAAACAACTCAAATATTTTTAGAGCAAAATTTCAAATTAGAGTGGTTTAAAAAGTTTTACATTCCCATGTAAAGTAGACAATAAAGCATATTAGCAGCTTGATAATAACTCTAAAACAGAAATAATCTTATTCATGGAGACCCATTTTTAATTCACACTTTATTATTTTCCATTTCTGTTTTGACCTGGAAAACTAGATCTGATTTCAGGCGATGACTGCTCCCTTACAATCCTCCTGAAGTTGTTCTGATTCTCAATCATTTCTTTCTAGATATCAACATGCCACACCATTTATAATGAGGCCAGCATTCCCTATGTTGCACTGAATCTCCAGAGTTTAGTCTGTACATCCATAGGCCCTATAGCTTAAATTGTCAAAATGTAAGCTATACGAAGCAGAGAAACTGCATGACATTTATCCTGCCTGTCACTTCTGCATAAATAAATGTATTGGCTTGCTTCATACAGGATGATCCTCGGTTGCTGAAGCCAGAACTGAAAAACAGCTGCATTGTGCTATAGCCTCAAAGCTTTGCACAGCCAATCATAAGCTTTAGGATTTGAATGGATGTACATAAATATGTTAAGAGGTAGCGTTTCATAGAAATCAAAGCAATGGGGAGGCATCTATCTGGGGAGGTAAGCTACTTTTTATGTTGTCTAAGTTGCCGCTGATCTCTTTTTTTGCATCACTGTGTTTTAATAATCCATCATTACCATATTCTTGTGATATGGAGGTTTACTTATGATGGGCTTTAGATCTTATTTATTATAGAGTAGGCAGATATCTATCAGAGAGCCTAATTGCTTACTTGCTGTATTTAACATTCATGCATTTTGATTTTAGTAACCATTGCTTCTTTGACAAAAAAAAAATAAATCACAGAAATGTGGTACTGCAGTTCTAACCTAAAAAGCACTGCAGTATATTAAAAAATTGTAACCCTGCAGCAAAGTTAGCTAATCAGTTTTATAAATGTAGCAAACATTAACCTTTTGATTACAGCATCACAATTGTTCATTGAATTTCTTTTACTCACCGTGGACGTGAATTATTCTATCATGCTCCAGCGTGAAGTTAGCAGCATGATGCTCAACCCAGCAGATAAAAATCAGCACCAGAAAAAGTAGACTCTTCATCTTTTATAGTCAAGAATCTTCTTCACTGCAAAAAACATCAGATGACAAAGAAGCTGTTGGCATCTGGAAATCTTATTAGCTTTATACAGTTTCTCTGAGTTCCATCCTTCTCTTGTTATTGCTCATTGTTTTGTGCTTGTAAAATGACAGAGCCACATAATTAAGAAATCTTATTAGGAATGTCCTCTTTGTCAGGAAGTTGGCTCTACAATTAATTGGCAACCAAATGACATGTACTGTTGGGTAACTCTGCCCGTTAAGAGAGTAATTGTCATTTACAAACCATAAAAAATAAGTAAAGATTGTGATTCTTAAAGGTTAAGTGGACTCCGGTTTAAGTATTCAGAACTATTCTGTTTGTATCCATTAAACAAAAGCATACTGTAACTTGGCACAGAATATAAATACTGTTTTGCATCTCGTGACTGTTTTTGCACCTTAGTTAATTTAGCATGGAAGTGCAAGTTCTTCAACTGATCTGAGAAGCAGACTGCAGAGGCATGCTGTCTTACAGAGGCATACTCACCATTTCATAGATTAGTCTGCAGAGAAAATGTTGAAAACCTACATAAAACAGGTTAGAGTTGCGGGTTCCACTACTGCAGCTGCCCTGATTTGTATTCATTTCTATTTAAAATGCTGAGTCATGAAATTATTGTGTCAGTTAGTGTCCCTGCAGTCAGCAGAGCTGCTGAGAGCTGCAGGATAATTATCTGCAGAGGAACAATTAAGAAAATGAAGGCCTGGGATCCATAGGAAGGGATATAATTCAAGATTTCCTGGGCAGAAGATTCAGTTTGGCATTTCCTTTTTAATCAGAAACATTTTCTGCTTATGTATTCTACCCAGATATATATATTAGCTAAATCCATGACTTGCTTTTTGCACAGAGTGGTGGTATAAAAGTACATCATGACCTCTGGCACTGAGCTAAGTCACTGAGCTAACATTGTGAGGAATATCATTGTTCTGACAGTATGTTTTTGCTCATCTCAGAATGAAATTGTAGATTAAGGTCAGGAAGTTTTGTTTTTCTATGCATTTCTCTGTGTGTATATGTATTCCATATCCCCGTGATGGCGAACCTATGGCACGCGTGCCACAAGCGGCACGCGGAGCCGTTTGTCAGGGCACCCGAGGCGCTGCCCTGTCAGCTGGCCAGCGCGCATGCGCACGCTGGCCAGCTGAGTTCACCTTTTTAAAAGCTATTTTTCGCCTTCCCCAGGCTCCAGAGGCTTTATAGGAGCCTAGGGAGGGCGAAAAGAGACTCCCCGCCCCCCCGGAGGCTTCAGGGACCATCCCTGAAGCCTTCGGAATGCTTAAATCAACCCTCCGAGCAAACCGGAAGTGACTTCCGGTTTGCTCGGAGGGTCGTTTTAAGTGTTCTGAAGGCTTCAGGGACCGTCCGAGGCTTCCCTGATGCCTTCGGAGCGCTTAAAACCACCCTCCGAGCAAACTGGAAGTCACTTCTGGTTTGCTCGGAGGGTGGTTTTAAGTGCTCCGAAGGCTTCAGGGACCGTCCGAGGCTTCCCTGATGCCTTCGGAGTGCTTAAAACGACCCTCTTCCGGTTTGCTCAGAGGGTGGTTTTAAGCGCTCCGAAGGCTTTAGGGACCGTCCGAGGCCTCCCTGATGCCTTCGGAGCACTTAAAACCACCCTCCGAGCAACCCGGAAGTCACTTCCGGTTTGCTCGGAGGGTGGTTTTAAGCGCTCCGAAGGCTTCAGGGAAGCCTCCGGACAGTCCCTGAAGCCTCCGGAGGGCCTCCGGGGGGTCGGGGGAGGCTCTTTTCGCCCTCCCCAGGCTCCTATAAAGCCCCTGGAGCCTGGGAAGGGCAAAAAAATGTAAAAATGGGGGGGGGTCGCGCATTGTGCGCGCATGCGCACTGTGGGGGTCGCACGTTGCATTATGGGTGCGGCACGCCCACACTCGACCCCCCTGCGCTCCCCCCACTTGTGGCACGCGAGCCAAAAAAGGTTCGCCATCACTGCCATATCCTGTTGACTTTTGGCAACTACTTGGACAAATCCCTGCATCGCAAGATTTTGGAAGTGGTTTGTCATCTTCATAGGGCCAAGAGAGAGGAACCTAGCTGGTTATGCCCATGGGAGGATTAGAACTCCTGGTCCTCAGTTTTTAGCCTAGTATCTTAACCACTACATTAAACTGGCTCTCAAGATTAGGGTGAGATAGTTCAAAATCAAATTTATCTAGTGTGGAACTAAACATTAGATGTTTATCCACTAAATGCACTTATCTACAATGGCTCGAGAGAAAATGGAGACCAAATAGCTTATTCAATAAAACCCTTTCTATGACTATTTATCTTGAGCAAAGCTGTTATGTATTATACAGCCAGGCACAGAATAAACTGCATGTGGGAATCCTCATACATGGAGGCATGTACAGAGAAGTGTATAACCGTATTCCCTATGTCAGTGTTCTTCAAACTTGCATTCTCCAAATGTCTCCTCAACTCCCAGTATTTTCAGCAATGGCACTGTGATGACTGAAGCATTCTGAAAGTTGAAGTCCATGCCCACTTGGGAAAAGATAATTCAGCACAACTGATTCATAAATGTGTGGTTTACTATGCAAAGCATAGTAAAATAAGCCTTGTCTTCGCAATGCATTGTGATCTTCCATGAACATAGCCTTCTAATGTACAGAAAATGAAAATATTTAATACATTTAAAATTGAGGACAGCAGAAGACAGCATTTATTTGGTCTTTTTGAAATTAGATATTTTTTGTTTTTATAATTTCCACATTGTTTCATCATTTTTTCAGTCATTCATCCTTAGTTTCCAAATAGCCTGAATAATCTATAGTTGTTCATAGGTATCTTTCTCTATTAGATAACTGAAAAAAGTGATGAAACTGCACTAAAGGGAAAAATATAAAGTTCAAGGGGAAAAAATAACAATAGTGCCAAAAAGTCTTCTGGGTTTTGAACCAACCAGATTCTGATTCCAAGACAAGTATTATACACATTGAGTTGTTACAGCATTCATAGGAAAGATATTACAGAGTATGGGAAACATTGATTCATTTGCAGAGATGTTCCTGATTCTGCATATTAAAACTGCTCAGGTTAGCCTACATCAGGGGTGTCCAAACTTGGCAACTTTAAGACTTGTGGACTTTAACTTCCAGAATTCCCCAGCCAGCTCTGCTGGCTGGGGAATTCTGGGAGTTGAAGTCCACAAGTCTTAAAGTTGCCAAGTTTGGACACCCCTGGCCTACATCAAGGTCAAGTATTTTCTTCAAACCCCAGCAATGCTTGAGGCAACAGAATATGGAACAAGTTTACTTCAGAAGTGAAGCATAAAAACATGTCCTAAAGCAGGGCAATATTTCCACTTTTGCCTTCCAAAACTTTTTGAGACAAGGAAATTTGATAATCTAGACAAGCTTTCAGGAGTCAGGTCTTGCTTGAACTCTGAAGTTGGAGCAATCAAATGGGTGTAGGCACTTATCATTGCAGGGGGGAAAAACCGTAAGCTTTATTTTGGTTTCATTTAGAGATCATAATATTCTTGTTATATTAAAACCCATAACACATTCATAGAACAACACAACCCTGACATTTGCCTTTAAAAAGGAGATGTTTAAATATCAGATTAGTACTAGTTTGTTTTAGATAGCGCAGTTCATATTTATTATTCCCCATTTTCAACTGATTGTAAGCTTGGGGAATTGAAACAGAACTGGAAAAACATGTTGTGGCACACTTCAAAGTACCCCTTTTTAGAGCTCTGATTCACTGTCCCCTTCAAGAGAAGCTTGTTTTCAGAATTTGTACATTAGTGTAATTGGTTGCACTTTGCCAACAGACACACTATTTGAAAGACTTCTCAGTTTCCATTACAGTCGCAGGTTTTTGTGCCAAGAATATACATGAAGTTCTGGAACATCATAAAAAGTAAGTCTCGTGAATCTAATAAAACATACTGATTTGAATAAATTTCTTCTTGTTTACTAGAAATTGAACTGATTATGGGTAGGAAATGTAGAGATGTACAAAACCATTTATTTCTTTATATTTGCCATTCCTTGCTTTCTAAAACCAATGTTAAGAATGACTCAAAGTTTTCTCTTTCCAAATAATTTGCTACAAGGGAAGAATTTGTTTTTCAACTGAAAAAAAACAGTTCTACAAGTAGATTTATTGCTAGCTGGTGATTTCCAATGATCAGTTAACATGCACAAATATTACTGCTAGTGCAATAACATACTTTTAATTTAACATTTGTACAGCTACCCATTTTGAAACCAACTCTCTGCAGCTTATAGCAATAAAACAATATAAAACCAACAACGAATTAAAAACAGAAATATCTGGTGTTGTCAACCATACTTTCTGAACCTTGTCCCTTTCCAATTCCCATTCCCTACATTTGTGGGAAAAGCCAGGTCTTGAATGGTTTCTAGAAGGATAAAAGAGTAGGGGGCTTGTCCATAGAACACAGGCTGCATGGTTAACAAAGGGTACACTGTGAAACATACATTTGAAAGTATTTACTACAAGTTTTTCTGATAAATTTAAGTTAATATATTTTCTTTTTAAAAAAGTTAACATGGGATGTTTTTCCATCAAAGACATGATCTGGCTCTTGGGTTTCAGCTGAAGATGTGGGTGTACAGTTTACTGGGGCTAAGATCACTGACATCAATGGGAGAAGGTGTCAAAAAGGCAAGATAGTAACCATGGCAAATATAAGTGAATTTCAACCCCTTTGTACATGGACAAAGGGTGGGGCTTGGAGATCACTCACTGACTGCCATCTTGGCATTTTTTAAATCCCTTATTCCACTATGGAAGCTGATGTTTCCAATGCATATTAACATTCTCCTCTTCTCCTCTTCAGTCTTTGAAGAACCAGCCTCTTTTGCTACTGTTTCATGTACTAAAATATCATGGAGCCATTCATGCATACGGAATATTCAGTGTAACTACTCAGATAATAAATGATTTGTGAGACAAAAATAAAATGTTTTATGATTGCAAGAATTATGTCATTTTAAAAAAAATTGGGCCGTATACAGCACCCCGCAGAAAACAACAACTAGCTAACCTTGTCCCTAATCAGAAATGAAGCATGGTTAGGCATAGGGTTTAGCCATTCACCTCTTCCCCTTTGATGTTTTTGTAAGGCAAGAACAGATGACTGTTGCTCTGTTTTCCCCACTTCCCATCAGAAATGTAACCTCGAAGTGTATTTTTCTGCTGTGAATTTAAAATGTTTTTTCCACTTAAATTGACTATTTGTTTTGGATGGCGTACTTCACTTTGCTATAGTTAATCCCAACAATTTATATCGTATTTCACAAAAGGATAAATGCCACCATACTTAAAGGATTAACTTAGTGAAGCTTTCTACAGTTTTAATTATTTTTTCTCTTTTCTGTTCACTACCCATATTTCCCAGGATACTTCTTTCTTTATTACGTAACTGCAATAATGCATCTCTTCATCAGTCTTCCAGTCACTTGAAATGGAAGGATTTCATGTGAATACATTAAGTTACTCAAAAAATGATGAAACAATATACTACTGGACTGACCAAAGACCCCAAAAAAGCCCAAGGAAAAGTAGATAGCTCTGGGGAAAGAAAAAATAGTAATAAATATTTTTTCAGGTCTTTACCAGCAACCTTTTGTTTTCAAGACAAGTGTTTATAATTTTTGCACTATTGTAGCATTACTATTAGAGGTAGCTCCTGAAGACCTTTAAGGCAGTTGTAAAGGAGTTTTATTTTAAAACTGTTATTTTGTTTTTGTGCAACTGCATGTTGATGCTTTAACTCTGTATATAGATAAAACAATTCAATTTAATGAATTAAATTGTCTGTGTGGCATACATGACAGAGGTGGGTTGCTGCCGGTTCGGCCCAGATCAGGCGAACCGGTAGTAGCAGTGGCAGGAGACTCCGCCCACCTGCCTGGATGCTTCTGCACATGTGCAGAAGTGTTGCGTGTGCACGCGGGGACACACACACATGAACTGGTAGTAAAAAAAATGAACAACCCACCCCTGATACATAATGTATATATACAGTACACCCATATATCTGGTAAGCCTTGCCAACTTGATGGAAGATGATTGGCAATTTCTTTCTTAGAACAGAAAGTTAAGACAGCTAAGAAACAGGGTAACATTCTAATAGGAAGGCTGTTTCAGTCTGGACAGAATTATTTTAAGATGGTTTAAAGATCAAGGAGGCAGAAATACAGGGCAGGAAGAATTTAAGGGCTTTAATAGCTAGACAAGAGAATACAAAGGGTTCTTAGTTACTGGACACTCCCCAAATACTCCTGAAGAAGGCAATGGCAAACAACAACAATCCATATTGTTGTAAAGAAAACTACATGTGCAGTATCCATTAAGTCACTGAGGCTCAAGCTAAAGTTGAAGGAGGCTTACTTACTGAATAATTTTAAACTATGTAATTTGGAACATATAATAAAGAGAAAGAATCCCTGTTATCATAGTCCAATAGAGGCAGACTAAGAACAATAATTGCTTATAGTTATACATTTTAAGTTTATTCTTATATTAAAAATGAAAATGGTCCTGCTTTAAAAATCATGATTCCATATCCAACCTGGTTACCCATCCCATAAAATTTCATATGATGGGGGAAAACAGAGGATTTCTTGAGAACTAGTTTGGTTTCTTTCTTATTTACCTACTTACTTAAAGATATTCATATATCTTTCCAGTCCAGAACTCTGAGTGTAAGATCAAACATTGAAATAAGTTCAGTGACAAAACAACTATAGGAAACATTAGTGCTTTGAGCACTAATTGCAACTTATTGTTGCATAGATTTACTAATTTATTTGTAATTGTTGTTTTTCAAAAAATAAAATAAAAGTCTGTTATCTTATATTTAAAAATAATTGCAAATAAATATTAATGATTAGTGCACAAATAGACAGAGATAGTCCATTGTCCTCATAGCGTTTCATTCTTTACATATGTATAGAGAGAGATAGCATACTCTATCTAAAGAGATAATGAATGCTTTGAAAAAACAAATTTTTGCAGATCTGCCTTTTTTTAAAACATGAGGGGCATGGACTAAGCATTTTCTTCCCAGCTGCAGCACAAGAAGCACTGTGCTCTGAAAACATGGATTCTGCTAGACCTGCATTAAAACAACAACAACAAAAAAAAACAGTGACCATAAAATCCTTTTTCACCATAAATAGTTGAACACTGAGTAAGATGGAATGGGCTTCAGCAAATGAATCTTTTTCAGCACTCCTTTTTCACTTTTATCAGTCTGCTGTTCTTCACAGATCCAATCTGCAGCTGTAGGGAATAAGGTTGGATAAAGGACATTTATTCCTTCCCTTCTCCAACAGTTTTGCTGACATTCCTCTTTTTAGGAAATTTGGGGAAACATCTAACAGCTTCTTTGGGAAACAGCTTCATCTGGAATTGCAAGGAGAGAAATATGCATATCCTAGGATACCAAACTCTGTGAAAGGACAGTGTGCATGTGGAAGTGGAAGATATCAGAAGGAGATAAGTATGTGTATGCGTGGAGTGGAACATTACATTCAATTCATGTAGTAGCCAACAAATTATGGAATTGAGAAATCATCTGTTGGACTAAGGAATATGAAAACAGTACATTATATCTCTCAATCGCTATAAAATGTTACATATGACATTGCTGTACTGGGGGGGAAATGGAAAATGAAGCAATTAAAAGAGGATACATATAAAGAAAACAGGTAGGTTTTCATGCTAGTGTTCTAAAAATGTAAGATTATTATAGGATATAGTCAGTGGTGAAATTCAATTTTTTTTACTACCAGTTCTGTGGGTGTGGCTTGGTGGGCATGGCAGGGGAAGGACACTGCAAAATCCCCATTCCCACCCCACTCCTGGGAGAAGAATATTGTGAAATCTTCATTCCCATCCCACTCTGGGGCCAGCCAGAGGTGGTATTTGTCGGTTCTCCGAACTACTCAAAATTTCCACTACTGATTCTCCAGAACCTGTCAGAACCTGCTGAACTTTACCCCTGGGTATAGTATATCAAATAAAATTTCAATTTATGAACTCATACTCTTTCCAATGCTATAGCAGTTCATTTGGAACTTTACCAGGCTGTGTTTTATCAAATAAATGTTGTTGCTGGAACAACTTCAAGCAATCTTTATGTTACTCTGGGAAGTACTAGAAATAAAAATGGATTAGTTATACTATTAAACACTACGATAAGTTTGCAATTTTTCTGAGCACCAGTTTGGGACCTTGGTTCTTCTTTTTTTTTTTTTTGGTCTGAGCTTGTTCACATCTCTATTATACCTATTTTTCATCTTCCTTGTCTTTGATAGAATGATAACATTCTCTTTTTCATATATTTTGCATCTTCAAGTAAGGTGACCAACCGTCCTCCTTTAGGGAGGACAGTCCTTCTTTTGTAAGTTCTGTCCTCCCTCGAAAAGTGTCCTCCTACACGTCCTCCTTTTTGATATTTGAAGGCTAATCTGTTGCGCGTTATGTGACGTATTTTATTAAACAGTTTTTAATGGTGTTTTTTTTACTTCATCGCAAGTATATTGAACAGATATTGAATCTTGTGTTGAATTTTTATCTAAAGAAATGCTAGACATTAAACTAGACGACAATTGTCTCTTTGAAGAAATTAGAAGACTGAATGTATATTTAAATTCTGAAAAATTAATAAAATGGGAAAATCAACATGTTGAAATTGATAAAAGATGGGTGGATATTTTCAGCCATTTAAAAAATGAACATATTCCATGTGAACATTTATTTATACTTGTTCAATTTACGTTGTGCTGCCCTGGAACTAATGCAGCAGTTGAAACTCTCTAATGAGAGTTTTTTTCAATTGCCAATGATTTTTCGACAAGTGAGAAATCGAGATTGAATGTTGATACTCTAGCTGCAGCACTTGCCGTAAAATTCAATATGAAGGATATTTCTTGTTCAGATATTTCCAATATATTGTTAGAAGATGATACATTGACAAAAATATTAATTCAATGGAAAAGTACTCATTTAAATAGTAATTAACAGGCATGTAAGCATAATTACAATATAAAATGTTGCAAATGTTTTTATTATGCATATATCATATTTTAGTGTATTATTGTTGCAATGAATAAAATATTTCTTTTATTTACAATATATTTTTTCCAATTTATTTGTCCTCCTTTTCATTGTAAAAAAGTTGGTCACCTTAGCATTTTGGACAATAGAACGTGTTTTGTCCTCCTTTTCATTGTAAAAAAGTTGGTCACCTTACTTCAAGGCAACTAAGGACTGTGATTTTACCCAGAGTTCACATGTGTAATAGATTTCATGGTTACTAACTTTAATTAAAAAGTGGAGGTTTTACACTGCATTATTCATTGAAGAGTTTTATCCATTTTTCTTTTGCAACAACAAGAGTGTGTAAAGAATCTGTCTTTATACATATATATGTGCAAATCAAAACCAAGATTCTCTGCATTTGTAGTTAATGTGGCAGTTTTGTTTTCATTTGATAGCACCATAATCTTATAAATGAGAAAATTTCATTATAACACTGAGAAAATGTCTAAGAAAAGGTAATGGTGGCGTAGACTTTATGTTATCATAAAATTCCACAATAGACAATAACTTATGGAGCAGAAAAAAATGGCTGCCATGAAGAAGAGGGATAAAATTATTTTCCAAAGCACCAGAAGGCAAGACAAGAAGAAATGAATGGAAACTAATCAAGGAGGGAAGCAACCTGGAATTAAGGAGAAATTTCCGAAGAGTGAGAACAATTAATCAGTGAAACCACTTGCCTTTAGAAGTTGTGGATGCTCCATCACTAGAGACTTTTAAAAGAGATTGGACAGCTGAAATGGTATAGGGTTTCCTGCTTAAGCAGGGGGTTGGACTAGAGGACCTCCAAGGTCCCTTCCAGATCTGTTATTCAATTAATCGTCAAAGCTGTATGCATTTAAAAATATTTTGCATGAATCTAAGCAAAATATGATAATCCCAGGAACTGTGGTTAAATTTGCAGATAGTTGAGCAGAAGTTTGTTCATGTAAACATTATGAAGCTCAAACTGATTTTTCCAGAAATGTTTTCATGAACGTAAAATTTTGTACTGAAATCTGGCCCTTTTCTTTTCATTTAAATTCTTTAAATTTAAACAATTGCATAGAATATATGATCTGTAATGCCAAGAAACTAATATTTTTCTTCCTTAAAACATTTCTACCTTATTCAGCATCTAAATGAAATAAAAGTAAAAAAAGGGAATTGAGGTTTCAGACAGTTTTTCTAAAATAATGCAATCTTTGCACAGATGTAAACCCATGATATTCAGTGGGAAGTAAGACATACAAATAAGTGTGTGAAGAAAAATGCTTAGTAGAGTTTATAATGTGTATTTTGTATAGCAATGTTAGTGCTTTGGCCCTATTTAAATATCCCTTGCAAATAATATATATCTTCTTACAAATGCTTATTCTTTTCAGTTTAGATTTCTTGTCATATAATGCATATCTCTTGATAGACATGTCATAAGGAATGTAGGTTAAAATATTTCAATCAATTTATCTATTGCTATAATGGTTATTTGATTGCAATCTTGTTTATAATTGTATTTAGTGAAGTAGTCTCACCACTGGGAATATTTAAAATGACAGATAGAAAGATGCTTCCAATCTTTTCTTCCTATGAAATTCCAGCTAGATAGTGTACAACAATCCATAAGAGAATTGTTTATAAATTGAACAACATTATCTAGTGCTAAATATTGACTTTATGCCCAGGGAGTTACATCAGAAATAGGTAGATGATCATTTGGGATATACTAATAGAATCATGCTTTTCAACTATCAGCAAGGATGCCTTGTTAACAAAGATTAAATAACAATATTATTTCCTCTTCAAATCACCCTGCCACAATGGTAGTCCAGTGCGATCCCACAGAGTTGGCCTCCTCAGGGTGCTGTCGACCAGACAGTGTCGGCTAGCGACCCCCAGGGGGAGAGCCTTCTCTGTGGGAGCGCCTTCCCTCTAGAATGAGCTGATCCCGGAGCTTCACATAATCCTGACCTCTGGTCCTTCTGACATGCCCTAAAATGTTGGCTTTTCCAGCAAGCCGCCCTGGCCTGAACAAAATAAAATAAATGCTTGATTTAATTGTTAATTTTAATCCAATTTTTAAAATGTTATTGTTCATACTAATTGGGTTTGTTGGATACTCTATTTAATTTCTTTTTAACTTTTGTAATATGTGTTTTTTAATGTTGTATGCCACCCTGAGTCCTTTGAGAGAAGGGAAGCATATACATCCAATAAACACAAACACAATGAAGTAAAGCAGAAATAAACAGAAGAGGAATTTTTTTCAGGCATGCAAGCTACGTTTATGAAATGTATAAAACTTTGATAGGTGACCTAAATGTGTACTAAATTAATAAATAAAATGTAGAAAGAAATAGTAAGCTACTAGTAGATTTGTAAAACATTACTTTTGTTTACTTGCAGGCATTTTGGAATAAGGTTACCTTTTCTAATAATGTTAAAAACCTTGCATATTAGAGAGTCATTTTGACCATTGTAAGCATATTTTTGTCTGTGAACATGATCACATAGAAAGTTCACATATGTTTTAAATACAAATAGACCTATCCAGGATTCTGTAAAATGTACTCTTTTCAGTGAGTAATGTGATTTTCTTTTTCTTCCATTCAATTTTGTCCGATTCTCAGAGACTGCCTGGACAAGTCCCTGACATTTTCTTGGCAAGGTTTTTTCAGAAGTGTTTTGCCATTGTCTCCCTCCTAGGTAGAGGTGGTATTAAGCCGGTTCAGAACGGTTCAGGCGACCTGCAGTTAGGCCCACTTGCCCATCTGCCCCTGCTCTATGCCGTCCTATTTAGCCACGTTTTCTAAGCCACACACATGCTGGTAAGCCGCACGCGTGCAAGCAAAGTGCCTGCGTGGAAGGTGTGCACGCTCCCAAAGCGAACCAGTGATAAACCTATGTGAAACTCACCTCTGCTGCTAGGGTTGAGAGAAAAAGACTGGACCAAGCTGCCTTTGTGCCTAATGTGGGACTGGAACTCAAGTTCTCCTGGGTTTTAGCCTGATGCCTGAACCACTACATCAAATTGGCTCTACTAAAGTAAATTGACTTTATTCAATAAGACTAAAACAATTCCTTTAATTCTTGTTTTTAGAGAAAGAAGACATCTGCTGTTCAAGGAAATCAAGATATTTTAAGGAATCCCTATAAACAGTCAATCTTGATAAAATATTAATCATGTGCATGGAGAAGAATCTGTGTCACTGGATCGCGTCTCTTTTATCTGAAGCTGAAGGAGGCAGTGAAAAAAAGAATCTGTTGCATCTGTGTCACCACTCTCATTTCTTCAAACTCCCACAGAAATCCTTTTATAAATCTAAAACTGCAAACATGGGGAAGGAAGTCTGCGGTGAAAGAATCACCCCATCTCAGAAGACCACAACGATTTCGCAGGAGGGCCAGTACAGCCTGAAGCTCTGGACTTTTTCAGCAGTGGTCTTTTGTGTTGTGCAAGCTCCTAAGGAAGCAGCAATAGAAGATTATAAAAGAGCTCCTCTGGAAATGCTTCATGAGGAACGAGGGAAAAGCCAGAAGACTATTTGGTGTTAATGAAGAAACACTAAAAAAATGGCAAAGGTACATTGCATGCCTTTTGGGTTTTGTCATCCTTCAGAACAAAAGATTCATGGATGCTATACATCTGAAATAACTAATTACTTTAGAAGTCTTCATTAATCAGAAAAAAAATGCCATTGATTTTAATTCCAAAGCTAAGTTAGCACTACATTGCTAATATGATAATATAATTTGGCTGTTACTTTGATAACTATGCTCTCAATACTTCCCTCCGTACAATGCCAGAGCAAATAACAACACATGTGTTTAAGGAGGTCAACAGCCTCTTGTACAAGGATACTTTTCTTTATATATTTCTGGTTCTTTATCAAACTAAATCTGACATCTAGCAGTGCTTCTTCTTCAGACATCAAATCCACATTCATATAAGATCATAACAGTATCAGTCCAATAATTCACTTGATCTAGCATGTTGTATTTTCAGAAAACCTAGACTAAGAGGTTAATATCTAACATTCACTGATGGGTAGCATCTAAGCAATTCATGATTTTGGAATAGCAAACTGCCATTAAGATGAGAAGTCATTGATAGTTCTTGTTTTCAAGTATTTTACCAGTCCCCTTTTAAAACCAACCAAATTAATGGCCAAAAATGTATCACATGACGGAAAACTGTGTATTGACGTAGATGTTTCTACACCTAAGTGATATTTTTGAATACAAATTGATAATATTATTTTAGGTTCTATCCTTATAGTGTTTGGCTACCTAAATATATACAGATCCACTCACGACAATGAGAGAAACAGTGATTTTAAAAGAAAAATGTTTGCAATATATGCAACAGAGCAGTTTTTGCAGTCTATTATTAACAGAGCTAGATATGTAACTCTAAGAAAAATAAACAGAATAAAAATATTTTAATATTTATTAATTTTTTTGTTTATAAGCTTGAAAGGATTTTATTTAGATATCGCCAATTTACCAGTAAGCGCAACCACAATAAACTTTTCATGCCTATTGTCTATATAACTGCTTATCAGATGGCTTCAAAGAAAGCTATATCTGGCCTTGAAAAAATATAAAATGTGATAAATTGAAGCTAGGCACAGTAAAAAAAAAGTGTCAGTTAAGTAAACTATTTACAAGAAAAAAGAAACAAAGACCAAAATTTAATGTTACCTTGAAGACTATGCTGTCTATTTGTTTCATTTCTGTTCTTCCTGACCATCTTGGATTTAATTAGAACTCAAGTCCTATTTAAGAATATCCTAACACTCAAGCCATTGACTTAAAACTTTATTGAGATAATGGTTGAACATGACCTCCTCTACTTGAAAAAGATGAGAACACTCATATGGATATCAGTCCTGAATTCATCTGCTTATGAACATCTTGCCTCCCTAGAAGGATTAATAATCTCCTTAGGGATGTGGATATGTTCCATCAGTTGGTATTGCCCAGGTTGTCACAATAATTCCAGTAATCTTGCTTCCAGAAAATCAAGTCCATTTTCAGTTCAAATCAAGTCCAGTTCATACTTGTCTAATGACATAGATAGCTCTGCTAATAATTTAAGAAACATAAAACTTTTGTTTTGCTGACTAAACTTTATATAAGTGTTGAAGAAAAGAAATTTGAGGGAAAAGTTCTTTTGCAAGAGGAAAATTATAGTATTCTTTTTTTTAAACTGAGGCTTACCAAAAAAATACAAATTTCACCCAATTCTCTGAATTTTCAATCATCTTCATAAACCTGGCTCATTCTTGCTATCAAGGTCATTTTGCACATAATTGCATGTACAATTATCTGATGCATATAATTACAGGAATGTGAAAATGTTACAATATATAGGATGAAAATACAATTGGCCACTATTAGAGTCATTCTTTAACATTTTAAAAATAAAAGATTACAAACATTTTGACTGGCACTCTACAATTGCCATTACTTTTGTAGCAGAGAAAGATTAGAAAGTGATGACAGTTAATTTAGATTAAAATTAGAAATTGGTATATTGCTTTGCAATGGAGGAACTGAAGAAAATTATCTTCTATCAACCCCCCCACCCCCAAAAGTAGGACAGCATGTTTCCAATCTTCAAATGTTTGGCAGGGCTGCATTTTATTTAAATTTCTGGAAAAAAGCATCTTTCTTCTATAATTCATTTTGGGTTGCAGTCACCCTGAATTGTTTAAAAATTTAGAAATTCTTGCATCTACACAATAATGTAATACTTTGGTGTAGATAGATCTGTGCTGCTAGACGTTGAAATACTGATATAATGGATGGCATTAAGGGAGAAGAGTCTTCCAACTTGACCCTCAAAATGCCTAAAAACAATGTCATATATATGTCACTATATAGCTAAGTTTCCTTCCAGTTGTTTTAAGTAATGCTCATAGGTTGCTTCCACTTCTGGATAACTTTCAAGGCTTGGAAAGACTATTACAAGATGCAATGTCCTTTGAAGGTTACCGCAGACATGATAGACTTCCAATTTTATGTTATTCAGAAGACTATGCCAGTTACAGACAGTTTGGGATGAGTGGCTTAGATGAAAGTTGTTATCACAATTGCTTTCCGGGATGGCGAACCTATGGCACGTATGCCACAGGTGGCATGCAGAGCCATATGTCAGGACACGCGAGGTGTTGCCCTGTCAGCTTGCCAGCGCGCATATGCGTTCTGGCCAGCTAAGTTCAGCCTTTTTTAAAGACATTTTGCCTTCCCCAAGCTCCAGATGCTTTATAGGAGCCTGGGGAGGGTGAAAAGAGCCTCCCCCGCCCCCTCGGAGGCCCTCTGGAGGCTTCTGGAGCAAAAAAACCAGCCCTATGGGCAAACCAGAAGTTCGGGAATGGACTTCCAGTTTGCTCGGAGAGTCGGTTTAAGCTCTCTGGAGGCTTCAGGGACTTCAGGGACCACACTACGAGCAAACCGGATTCTGGCTTACTTGGAAGGTCATTTTTAGTCCTCCGGAGACTTCAGGGAAGTCTCCTGAAGGTCCCTCAAGCCTCTGGAGGGCTTAAACTGACTTCCAGTTTGCTCGTAGGATCATTTTTTGCTCTTCAGAGGCTTCAGGGAAGCCTCCTGAAGGTCCCTGAAGTCTCCAGAGGGCCACGGGGGGGCGTAAGCTGTTTTTGCCCTCCCCAGGCTCCTATAAAGCCTCTGGAGCCTAGGGAGGGTGAAAAAAGCATAGAAAAATGGGGGGGGGAGCGCCTCTCATGCATGCATGCACACTGGAGGGGTGTCACCTGTTGCATTATGGGTGCAGCACACCTGCGCACGCCCCCCTGTACTCCCCCCCTTGTGGCACTCAAGCCAAAAAAGATTCACCGTCGCTGTGATATTTCATTGGTGTTTAAAATTAATATTAAGGTTTGCAGAATTTTGCCCACAATAAAATAAAAGCTGTTAATCTGTCAGGATGATTCATGTGCCAAAGGTCCATTGGAAACAAGGCAACTTTATTTCCAGTGTGTGAATCTTCTGCTTGGTTAGTATTGCCTGAAAAAAAAACACTTTTAACAAACGTTTTAACAATGGGGACAGCATGAGAAAAGTCAAAAATCCAAAATTTTCTATGGCTATCCAATTAATAAATTCATGACCCAAAATGCAATTGAGGAATAAATAAATAAATGACTTTCTGGGTAGATTGTCTGTTTTATTCTAAACAGAATTTAGAATTAAATGCTAAATAGAAAAATATATCTGTTTGTGTTTATAGGTGTACAGATTTTCTGAATATTTCTTTTTAAACGTAGTGTAAATTATTGATTATTTGTGATAAAAGTGTCAAAACTCACTGTAATTCAGTAATGCATTAATATAAAAGTAGAAACGTTACTTAATATCTATTTGGCTATAGATTGCTGTTATCTCTATATTATTTATGAATCTGACAATGTAACAATTTCTAACATGCATATAACAATATAACATGCACATATGCTTAATCCACGTAGTCTGAATGACTCATGCAAGTATTGAGACTGTTAGAGATAGCATTATAAATTGAGATACATGATCAAACTATAATAATAAAATTGTATAAATGTTTTAAGTGTAAGTTTGTCATATGTTTAGAATAATAAGCAACTGACTTACAGTTGCTAGGCTTAATAAAGAATATACTAGGAGAGATTAAAAATATATCAATTGGTGGTATTTGCTTGGATTTGCACTATTCATTCTTGTACATAAGCACTTAACTATGGATGACAACATGCTGAATAAATTGCATTTAAGCAAATTTTTGTTTGCTGTTTATTTCTTCTGGAAAAAAAAAAACCCATAATCTTCTTTTGACTGACAAGAGTATTAAAAGTATTAAAAGTTTTCCTAGTTTAAGAAAGCTTTTGGTTGTCACTTTACTAAACATAATAGTACAGTTGTGATGTTTGAAAGCAAAGGATAAGGATAACAGACAGCAAAGCATAATATTTGAAGATGACCAAAATTGGGTATCCACATGCCCATTTGAAGGCTCAAAAGTAATTTTTACATACAGGATTATAAACATCTATGTTTCTTATATTAAGATCACTCCAAATAGTATATGTGTTTGCATTTCTTCAAGTTTATACTGTATAGTATGTATGGGAAGATGTTATAAGATTAGTGGATAGAAATAATCTAATCTCCTTTCCTATCACACACTTAAAATTCATTGAACCTGTGAAAGAGCACTTATGGGGAGGGATTTTAGATTTTAGTTAGTCACCAAATGACATTGGTCTTAGCCATATTTGAATGATGAAACATAGGAAGTGGAAAGGTACAAATCGTGAGCCACTTCTGTCAATTGTCATCTGAGTCTTCCCGCAGCTCTTCCATTTGCTCCCTGGGGAAATAACTTTCTAGTTCTAAATTACATGTGATGTATTGCAACTTTTTCCCTTTGCTAAAACGGGGCATGGCCAGAGCATGATGCATCTAGTCCGCAGGCCACGAGTTTGACACCCCTGATCTAGAGAGTATATTGACTGGTGTTATATGTGCTAACTCTAGCTGTAAAAAAAGTAAGGCTCCCATATCTTATTTATTTATTTATTTATTTTATTGAACTTATTAGTCGCCCCCTCTCCCCACAGGGACTCGGGGCGACGTACAGAGCAATAATCAAGATAGCACCATGTATCGTGCGGAGGAGGTAAAAATAAGTCCATAAATAAGCATACTTACAAAATTTAAAACCCCAAAAATATTAAACTCTAAAAACTTTAAAAAACAAA
Organism: Natrix helvetica; assembly: GCF_964273705.1. Classification (NCBI taxonomy): domain Eukaryota; kingdom Metazoa; phylum Chordata; class Lepidosauria; order Squamata; family Natricidae; genus Natrix; species Natrix helvetica. Next base: position 39,415,787 of record NC_138552.1, read on the forward strand.
ATTTCCCATTATAAAATGACCTGGGGTGGCAAGATTGTAACGTTATGCCAGGCCGGCTTGACAAAACAGGTAGGTCTTCAGCTTCATACGGAAGGAGCGAAGGTCGGTTGTTGTCCGGATGTCTGGGGGGAGGTCATTCCAAAGGGTAGGGCCCACCACAGAGAAGGCCCTACTCCTGGGCACCGCCCTCTGGCACTCTCTAGAGGACGGCACCCGGAGTAGCCCCTCTCTGTGTGAGCGAATGGGTCGCAGGGATGTATGGGGCAGGACGCGATCCCGCAGGTAACTGGGCCCTGTGCCATGGAGCGCTTTGAAGATGGTAACCAGTACCTTGAAGCGCATCCGGTAGGCCACAGGAAGCCAGTGCAGCTCGCGCAGGATAGGTGTTATATGGGAGAATCTCGATCTCCCCATAATAACCCGCGCGGCTGCATTCTGGACCAACTGCAGTCTCCGGGCGCACCTCAAGGGGAGCCCCATGTAGAGAGCGTTGCAGTAGTCCAGGCGGGACGTCACCAGCGCGTGAGTGACTGTGCGCAAGGCCTCCCGGTCCAAAAGGGGCCGCAACTGGCGCACCAGGCGAACCTGGTGGAACGCCCCCCTTGCCACGGCCGCCACGTGCTCTTCTAAGGTCAGCCGATCATCAAGGAGGATGCCCAAGTTGCGCACCCCTTCCACCGGGGCTAATTGCTCATCCCCGATGGTCAGCGATGGAGTATGCTGATTGAATCGGGAAGCCGGGAACCACAGCCACTCTGTCTTGGAGGGGTTGAGCCTGAGCCTGTTGTCATCCATCCAGACCCGTACGGCTTCCAGACACCGGGCCATCACTTCGACAGCCTCGTTGGGGTGGTTTGGGGTGGAAATGTACAACTGAGTATCATCAGCGTACAGATGGTAACTCACCCCAAAACCACGGATGATCTCGCCCAGCGGCTTCATATATATGTTGAACAGGAGAGGCGAGAGGATCGACCCCTGAGGGACCCCACAAATGAGGGGCCTTGCGGTCGACCTCTGCTCCCCCGTCAACACACATTGCGTCCGGCCAGAGAGGTAGGAGCGGAACCACCGTAACACGGTGCCTCCAACCCCCAACCCCTCCAGCCGGCGCAATAGGATACCATGGTCGATGGTATCGAAGGCCGCCGAGAGATCTAATAGGACAAGGATGGAGGAACAACCCCCATCCTTTGCCCTCCAGAGATCATCCACCAACGCGACCAAGGCCGTCTCCGTGCTGTGACCGGGTCGGAAGCCGGACTGGCGCGGGTCTAGATAATCAGCTTCCTCCAGGTGGCGCGGAAACTGCTGAGCCACCACACTCTCAACAACCTTCGCTAAAAAAGGAAGGTTGGAGACAGGACGATAATTTGCTAGCTCCTTTGGGTCCAGAGAAGGCTTCTTGAGCAGGGGCCTGACCACTGCCTCTTTCAAGGCGGCCGGCATCAGGCCCTCCCCCAACGAAGCGTTCACCAGTCCCAGTAGCCAGCCTCGTGAGCCCTCCCAGGAGGCCAGCACCAACCAGGAGGGACACGGGTCCAGTAAACATGTGGTGGCCCGCAGTCGCCCGCGCAACCTGTCCAAATCTTCGATGACAACAGGGTCAAACTCCTCCCAGCATGGTCTCTCAAGACTAATCTCGGACGTCCCCACTGGAACACTGGAGTGGGTCCAACCTCTCCAGATAAGATCGATTTTATCCTGCAGGAACTCTCCAAATTCCTCTGCCCTGCCCTGCAATGGGGGGTCCCGCTGCTCCTGTGACAGAAGGGAGTGGGTCACCCGAAACAGGGCGGCAGGGCGGTTCTCTGCGGACGCTATAAGAGTGGCACAATACTGACGTTTGGCCACTCTTATTGCCACAAGGTAGGTCCTTATGTAGGCTCTTACCTGTGTTCGGTCAGCTTCGGAGCGGGAGGATCTCCACTTACTCTCCAGGCGTCTCCTAAGGCGTTTCATCGCCCTTAGCTCCCCGTTAAACCAGGGGGCCCGGGTCGATCGTGGCCGTCGGAGTGGCCGCAAAGGCGCCACCCGGTCCAAGGCACCGGCAGCCGCACTATTCCATGCTGCTACCAGGTCCTCAGCCCGGGGGCGGGACAGGTCAGCAGGAAGTGGCCCAAGCTCCGCCTGGAACCTATCCGGATCCATCAGGCGCCTGGGGCGGAACCATCTGGGATAATCTGGTTCCGCCTCCCCGTGGTGGGGAGTAGCGCCAGGGAAGTCCAGCTGGAGAAGTGAGTGATCTGACCATGACAGGGGCGTGATGACTAAATGCCCTCTTCCCAGATCACTCGTCCACTGGTCGGAGACAAACACAAGATCCAGAATGTGGCCTCGCTCGTGAGTGGGGTCCTGAATTACTTGAGTCAGACCCATGGCTGTCATGGAAGCCATGAATTCCCGGGCCACCTCGGATGCCTTTCCCGTCGACGGCAGGTTGAAATCCCCCATCACTAATAGTTTGGGGGTCTCAACCGCCATCTCCGCGATCCGCTCGAGGAGCTCGGGCAGGGCCGTTGATGTATGGCGGGGAGCCAGGTATACTATCAACAGGCCCAACTGACTCCCTGGGCCCCACTTTACGCCCAGAGACTCACAACCAGATGTCTGCGACACAGTGAATTCTCTCGGTGCCAGATCGTCCCGGATGATAATTGCTACTCCCCCACCCCTACCTTGGGCCCGTGGCTGGTGGAATACACGGTAACCTGGAGGGCACATATCTTGTGTTACTTTCTGATAATTGCAAAAAAGAAACCTATAGTGAACTCTTGTGACCATATAGTTTCCAGGTATGTGCCTAAAGGTGTCAGCTGCTTGCTTTGAAAGTAAATTAATCTCTCAGAGTATAAACAAGATAAAATTGTATTAAATACAATTGTAAAAATTATTTTATCTTTAAATATTAATACTTTGTTAATGTTGCAAACATAAATTATAACATTTTCTAATCTTTGTAGCCAGTAACCTCAAATGAATGAAAGAAAAAAATATGTCTGAAATATATAAATAAATTTGCTAATTTTTATCTACTACCTATAAAGGAAAACTGATTTTTAAGAGATTCCCTGAAGGTCTGGTTCAAATTATGATTAAAATCTGTTGCTCTTTCTTTGCCTTTCAAAAACTGTAACATTATTTTTTTTTAAACTGTTGATTGTTTTTCATATTACTGTTTTTAATGTTTTAAAAAGTATGTGTTTCTCATGGTCACATTTTGTGAGGTGGATGGTTATATGAATATGGTAACTAAATAGCGAGAAAGTAAATAGCATTAAATTATTCAAAGAATAAACATAGTTAAAGTGTGGATGCACGTACACACACATATATGCACATACAAACAAATATAAATTAGCACAATTCTAATTACATATGTTTCGGAGTATAAGACGTAGGTAGGTAGAGAGAGAGAGTAGGTAGGTTGGTAGGTAAATGGAGAGAGAGAGAGAGAGAGAGAGAGAGAGAGAGAGAGAGAGAGAGAGAGAGAGAGAGAGAAATATAGTAGATAGGTAGGGATAGAGTAGGTAGGTAGATAGAGGAGAGAGAGAGAAATACAATAGGTAGTTAGGGAGAGAAAGTAGGTAGCTAGATAGAGGGATAGAGAGAGAGAAATACAGTAGGTAGGAAGAGAGAGATAGTAGGTAGGTTGGTAGGTAAAGGGATAGAGAGAGAGAGAGAAATATATTAGAAAGGTAGGGAGAGAGTAGGTAGATAGGTAGATAGAGGGGAGAGAGAGAGAGAGAGAGATACAGTAGGTAGAGAGAGAGAGAGAGAGTAAGGTAGGTAGGTAGATGTTTCCAGGTGTATTTATCCATGTGCTGGAGAAGGAAATCACTGACAATCTGCAGCACAGAACTTGATCAATGCAATTCTCATCAATCAGTTAAAGAGCTTTCCAAAAGGAAAAAAAAACTGTTTACACTCTGCAAACCTCCCAAAAACGGGTCCTGTTTTTTTCTTTTTTTAAAAAAAAAGCCTTGGGGGGGTTTGCAGAGTGCTCCTGGGGAGTTGGGGGGGGGGCAAAAACAAGCAAAAAACAGCCCCGTTTTTCATCAAAATTTTCATGCATAGCCTTATGGAGGCTTATAGAGTGCTTCTGGGGGCTGGGGGGCAAAAAACAGCCTGTTTTTTGCTCTTTTCTGCCCTCCTCAGCCTCCAGGAGCTCTCTGAAAGCCTCCATAAGGGTTTGCAGAGCCATTTTGGTGAAGGGGCGGAGCTTTGGGAGGCAGAAAATGCTGTATTCGATGTATAAAACGCACCCAGATTTTCAGCCTCTTTTTTGAGGAAAAAAGGTGCAATTTATACTCCGGAAAATACGGTACACATTTATTTTATTTATTTTATTTATTATTTATTTATTAATCTAATTTATATGCCGCACCCTCTCCACCAAGGAACTATGTCTTATCTATGTCTACCCAAAAAAAAACAAATCCTTGAAACAGATATTTCTTCTGACTCCCATCTACATGAATTTCCTTTCCCTTTTCCAGGATGTTCTAAATTTTAATCTGGGGCCTTTTTTCTATTCCAGCATACAAATTCAGGGATTCTTTCCGTAGGTTCTGATGTTATTGGAATCATACAATAAGATTGCAGTTGCTGTCTAAATCTTCCACAATAATTTGTTAATTGAACAGTGAGTTGAACTCATGCATATACGCTACATCCATTCATTTAAATGTCATTATTTAATTCAGTAAATATTATTTATTTAAAGCAAATTTCAAATTGTCTCATTTGTTTATTTTTAAAATAATGATTATTTTAAAATAATAATGATTAACTGTTCTTTGTGAGATTTGTTCCACCATCCATTCCCTGGAGACAGTGTGTATCACTGATGAACCAACACAATATCTCTAACTGAGAAATGTTGATTTTAATTATTTCACCAATTCATGTAAATCTATATCAATCATTAATAGAATACCATTTAAAAACACACTTGAAGGGGAATGCTGTATTATTTACTTCAAATGGTCAGATTTTTGCAAGATATAAATGAAGCGCAAGCCTTTTGCTTTGATTAATTATTTGATCCACTATAGAAGAATATGTAGATAGAAAAAATAATATTTTTGTTATCTTTCGCAACACATGAGAGGATATGCATATGCTTTCAGGCTGTTTACTTGCATTTATGTATGCATTGTATGTAGGTATATACTCTAAGGCTCTGAAAGTATTTTGAAGGCAGCAAGTTGAGATGAGAATAATATTGCTTATTTCTCAAGGATATTTTATTTATGATTATGCAACATATAATGAACAAAATTAGAAACTGATGTCAATATGTTTCTTCAACAAGTCAAAGTATTAGAGTTATTCTTTATTGTGTATCCATCAAGAGAAAAAATGCAGATATTATAATAATTGAATGTCTCACCTTCGGTGAATAGAAATTAACCCCTAGAAGCAGAAAAGGTCCATAAGAACAAGCATATACAGGAAGGTATAATGTATGTAAGAGAGAGAGAAAGAAGGCAGGAGGGTGGGAGACGGAGGAAATTCCTGCTTGGAACAAGTGATTTCTAACAGATGGATTTTAGGGATGACTTCCAAAATCCACCAAAATGCCTTGGATGTTAATGGCTACATTCCATAAAGCAGTAAAACCAGTATAGTTGTGTTTAACTCAGATCAATCTGGTAAATATCTACATCATTTCCAGGAAGAATTCAGTTTATAGATCACTCTTTATACATGTACTAGAAGGGAGGATCCAGAATCATTGGTAGAAGTCATTTTTGAATAGAGATGTTTATGGATTTATTTCATAGCTTTGTTGGTTAAAATGAATTTTACTCATTGAAATGAGTGCTGTTTCCAGGTAATTTAGGTGGAGGTGTCAAGACAAAGCAGTAAGCACCCTAACCCTAACCCTAACCCATTTCTGAGTGCAATGGTATATTTAACTTTAAAAAAAACCCTAAACTCCTTTCAGGTAAGATGGATATTTTTATATCATTTTCTTCAGCAGTGAAATAATGGAACAGTCTAGCATCAAACATAATCAGGTATTTCATGATGCTCCCCCCCCACTAGTCTAGCATCATACATTATCAGGTATTGAACACACACACACCTGAGATCTGTTTTTGTTATCAAAACAAACTAAAAACAAAACAAAAGGAGATTTTCCCCCTTTGCATTACAGCATGCAAGAAGGGACAGTCAAGGAGAAAGGGGAAGAGGAAAGAAAAACAAGGAAAGATGGGAAAAGAGCAAGGAAGGAAAAATAAAGAAAAAGAGGAAGGAAGAAGAAAGGAGAATGAAGAGGGAAGGAAAAATGAGAAAATGAAGGAGGGAAGAAAGGAGTGGGGGAGGGAGGAAGGGAGGAAGTTTATTATAATGAGAGTGAAGGAGGGGTTTCAGGGAAATCCTGCCTTAAGCACTTGGCCATCACAGGTGACTCTGACATGGATGATGTTGAGTTGGCCATGCCCATCATGGCCATACCCATTGGCCATACCCCCTCTCATCCCTCCAAAATCAAACACAACCCTGATGTGACCCTCAATGAAATTGAGTTTGACACCCCTGCATTAGAACAATTCATTTCAAAAAATCTAAAATACCCTGAAAACATTACCGTAGTACTTCCTTTTCAACATCATCAGCAGAAGCACTTCCCCTAGTAGTTCATCACAAATGTTTACCTATGACCCACCCAATCCTATATTTCATCTATGTTGTTTAGTCATCTTCCCACCGATAAAAAAGATGTGATTGCATATTTTACTGCATGTGCCTAACATCCTAGTAAATGCAACCCATTTTCTACTACCTCAGCATTGAGAGAAACCTTTAATATTTTTCAAACCTTTAAAAAATATTTTAAGAGTACTCTGTCAGTAAAAGATTATGAGTGTCAATGATGGTTGTGGTCAGGGGTGGGTTCCTGCCAGTTCTAACCTCTTCTATAGAAGAGGTTACACAAATCTACAGTGCCATTTAGAACCAGTTCCAGCTCCCTCCCCCTGCCCGTCCGCACATCATCAAGATGAAGAGCGAGTGGAGGAATTCTGGGAGTTGAAGTCCACAAGTCTTAAAGCTGTCAAGTTTGAACACCCCTGGGTTTTTTTCCCCTAAAGGGTTAGGGGTGCAAGGGTCTTGTAACTTGACAGCTTTAAGACTTACGTGCTTCAATTGCCAGAGTTTCTGAGCCAACATTTTGGTTACTAAGCAAGAGTGTTGTTAAGTGAGTTTCACCACATTTTACAAGTTGGCCACACCCATCCAGTCCCACGGCTGACAAGCCACTCCCAGTCAGTCCCATGGCTGGCCACGCCCATCCAGTCCCATGGCTGACAAGCCACTCCCAGTCAGTCACATGGCTGGCAAGCCACTCCCACCCAGTCACCTGGCCGGCAAGCCACTCCCACAAAGCAGGCCACACCTACAGAAGAGGTTCTAAAAAATTTTGAAACCCACCACTGGTTGTGGTTAAAGCAAGCAGTGGGTATAATCACAGTCAAATGTCACACTATCGTTTTTCTTTTTTCTCTTTCTGAGTGATCTTTCTTTTGCCAAGGAAAAAACAGTGATTGTTTTTTAGAAGTCTGATCTGATTATTGGAAAAAACATTTGAAGCTAGGATTAGAAACACAAATAGTAGCGGTCCCCAATCTTTTTTGGCACCATTGACTGGTTTCGTGGAAGACAGTTTTTCCATGGATCGGGGAGGAGGGAAGAGGAGCATACAACCTAGATCCCTCACGTAGTTTACAGTAGGGTTTTTGCTCCTATGAAAATGTAATGGCTGATGATTGGAGATGGAGCTTGAGGTGGTAATGCTAGCATTGAGGTGTGGCTGCAAATACAGATGAAGCTTTGTTCACTCACCTGCTCACCTCCAGTTCTGTGGCCTGGTTCCTAACAGGAGATTGGGGACCCTGACATATAGCTTTTCAACATCAGATTGCCTTCCTATGTACTAGCCAACGTTGAATTGGAGGCTGCTACTGTAATTTTTATATATTTTCATTCCGTGTGTACTTTAACATTGTTTTTGTCTCAGCTGCAGCAAGAGCCTTTCAAAATTAGCACATGTGATGACACCAACTCAGCAAGGTGTCAGTTCCAAATATAAAGAAGAAATTAGTTATATGAGAGGCAGGGAAGGGTTTGCACTAAGCAAAAGTGATTACATATTACAACCTAATCCTGAGCAAAATTGCTCACAAAAAGCAAGCAGACTGCAATGCAGCTCCGCATGAATTAGCCATGCCTAAGAATACAATTTGCAATGTATATGCCAGCTGATATGCGGAATTCAAAGTAGAAGAAATAGCTATTCAGGATGTTGAAGACCACAGCTATACATATAATGTCAAAATGGGAAAATCCTTGTACTTTTGATCTTCAGTCAACATTTATATATTTTTCCTCCTCTGTCACATACAGTAATCCATAAATGATAAATGGCAAACAAATTTGTTTTAAAGGGGAAAAAAAAGACTTTGTCCTTGCTAATGAAGCTATTTTTATTTTTCCTAAAATAGATTTTATTGAGAGAAATAATCTTAACATGAAGAGAATTAAGTATTTTTTGCCATCACATTTACATATCCTGTTCAAAAAATTTCCATTAAAGGTTTTATTTTTATTATTTTAATATAATACTGTTTCCAATTTTTTAAAAAATGTTTGCCATTTAATTGCTAGCTCAGCAGCAATTAATCATTATTTATTTATTTATTTATTTATTTATTTATTTATTTATTTATTTATTTATTTATTTATTTATTTATTTATTTATTTATTTATTTATTTATTTATTTATTTATTTATCACATTTCTATACTATCCACCTCAACTCAATGAGCCAGCAGGCTGCAGCAGCTGCCGAAAAAGCCAACACAGTTCTAGGCTGCATAAACAGAGGGATAGAATCAAGATCACATGAAGTGTTAATACGAATTTGTAATGCCTTAGTAAGGCCACACTTGGAATACTACATTCAATTTTGGTCACCATGATGTAAAAAAGATGTTGAGACTCTAGAAAGAGTGTAGAGAAGAGCAACAAAAATAATTAGGCCCCTTTAGGGACTGAAGGCTGAAACATATGAAGAACGGTTGCAGGAACTGTGTATGTCTAGTTTGATGAAAAGAAAGACTAGGGGAGACATGAAAGCAGTGTTCCAATATCTCAGGGGTTGCCACAAAGAAGAGGGAGTCAAGCTATTCTCCAAAGCACCTGAGGGCAGGATAAGAAGCAACGGGTGGAAACTAATCCAGGAGAGAAGCAACCTAGAACTAAGGAGAAATTTCTTGACAGTTAGAACAATTAATTAGTGGAACAACTTGCTCCTGAAGGTGTGAATGCTCCAACACTTGAAGTTTTTAAGAAGATGTTGGATAACCATCTGTCTGAAGTGGTATAGGGTTTCCTGCCTAGGCAGAGGTTTGGACATGAAGACCTCCAAGGTCCTTTCCAACTCTGTTATTCTATTCTTCTATTCTATTCAACTAAGTGACTCTGGGCAGCTTGCAATAAAAAAAAAACTATAAACATATTTTTAGATAAATTATATTAACGAGGAAATTCTTCAAACCTAGCTCATGTCCTTAATTCTCCTTTGTCCTTGTCCTAGGTTTTCTTTGTTACTTGCATCACTGTGCACAAAGATAATGTCTACATTATGATGTTTAATAGCTGAATTGAAACCAATGTTTCAGTTTAATTATTAATGTATTGAACTAGAAGCTGGAAACCAAGGAATACAGGTAGGTGACTTTGGGTCAATCAGTCTCTCAACCATAGGAAGAAAGAACTTGATACAAAAATAATAGTTATTTTAAGGAATCTTCTAGGTTGTTTGAAAAAGAAGTACTCTTAAGAGAATATTCTTAAGGAAGAATAAGAATAATAGAAACAAATTGCTAATTATATTCATACTCTACTATTCATCTAGGAATACTTAGAATAATCAAGTGAAGTTTTCAGTTTAAAGTAAATCAAGCCAGGAAAATAATTTGTTCCTGTTGCATAGCATTGTCATTTAGATTATCTACGTTAATTAACTTTTAATTGGGGCTTTGAGAATCAGTCCTTGAGCTATTTAGTCTACTAATTCTTATTTAAAGACTGTAATACAGAAAGCATGTAGAATGTCATGCTTAGTTATGTTTTTCGACTTCAATATTTGAAATTCTTTGATTATGTATACAGAAAAGTTAATTGACAATAAGTCATCAACAGTACAATCCTAGTATTGGAAAAAATCCAAAATGAAAACTCATATAATGTTCCCCAAATTAAGTCAGAAAAAGACACTTTTCAGAAATTTAACTATTATTTTAATCCAGCCTCAACTTTCCTAAGAAAAAATAGCAGCTTTGAACTAGCAAAACCTTGATTCAGAAAGGTTATGAAATGATCTTGCTAGCTAGGATTGCTTTGTAAAATATTGAACCCAAGCTGTGGTCTCAAACTTGAAATTGTAGCTTTTTGTTTATGCCAGATTTGAATCAAGATTTAAAAGCAGTCATGGTTCCATGTTATGCCCAAAGCCAATACACAAACAAACTAATTTGCAAACATTGGATAATGTTAAATATGAAAGTAATTATCAGTATACATGAAGAAGATCACTCACAAGTTTACTGCTAGTCCATGTTTGGTTTGTTGTGTATGCATGACTTAGAGTTGTGTCGACTGCCTAGAGGTGGAGCTCTCACTTCACCATCAGGAGAATGTGAGTTCGATCCTAGGTAGAGGCAGATGTAGAGTCTCCTGCTTGGGCAGAGGGTTGGACTAGATGACCTGCAAGGTCCCTTCCAATGCTGTTAATCTGTTAGTGACTGTTGGACAAGTCCCTGCAGTTTTCTTGGCATGCGTTTTTTTTAATGGTTTTATATTGCTTCCTTCTTATGCCTAAAAGAGAGTGACTGGTCTAGGGTCATCTAGTTGGCAGTATGCCTAAAATGGGATTAGTAATCTGATCGCTCAATATCTAACCCGTGCCTCAATTTCTGCATCAAATTGCCTCCTATTAGTCCAGCTAGTGAAAAATAAATTGTTGGCACGTTGAATTCTTACAAATTCCAGTGGCATTCATCAAACCACTGATACATTTATTTAATGCAAGTACCGGGAACTATGAATTACAAAATTAATTACAACGCTGGCCCGATGCTAAAATAACCATCCACCAGTTCTTGCTTGGTACACTGATGAATTTCTTCTAGACAACCCATATGAAAAGGATAGTCATTACTAAAATGCATCTAGTAGTGAAATAGAGCTTTTTTAAAAAACACCCCCCCCCCCCGCAGAACGCATTGGGTTACTGCAACAACAATAATAATAATGTTAGTTAGAAATTATAAAATAAAAGAAATTGATTAGTTCTAGATTAGGGGTGTCAAACTGGTAGCCTGTGGACTGGATGTGTCACATGCAGGCCATGCCCATCACATCACATGAAGGCAACGTGATGCCGTGAGTTTGACACCCGTGTTCTAGGTGATTCTGTTACATTATTGCTCTAAAATAGCATTCCCCATTTGGCATTCTCCAGAAATCTGAAGTGCAATCTTTGCCCATGGAGAGCAAAGATTGGGAAGGTAGCTTTATGATTAATATATGTGTGCTGATTTCACACCTACATTTTAAAAAATTCGTTATCACAGACCAGAGGTGGCATTCAGCCAGTTCTGAAAGGTTCTAGAGAACAGGGAGCGGAAATTTTGAGTAGTTTGGAGAACCGGCAAATAGGCTGGCTCCGCCCCTGCTGCCTCCCAGCCTCTCAGCTGATCTTCTTTTGTTGCCCTGAACAGGAGAATAGAACTGGAAAGAAGTTTAGTGGTGTGGGGAGGGAATGGGGATTTTGCAGTATCCTTTCCGTCACAAAGCCACATCATGTCCGCAAAGCCATGCCCACAGAACCGGTAACAAAAAAATTGAATCCCACCACTGTCACCGACCTCTTAGCAATGCAAGTATTTTCTCATTACTTGGTGATAAAGCAAATTCTGCTTTAAAACTTTTAATTGCATAAACTAAATCATCAGGCAGGGCCAGATAAAAATCCCCTGTATTTCAAATACTACTCAACAAAAAATCCAAACACCATACTCCTAGCAGTTAACTTACAGGAAAGCTTGACCTTTTAGTCCTTCAATTTATGATAATGTTGTCTGTATTTCATCAATATTAAAGGAGGTGTTGGCAAGAGAAACATTAGAACTGTCCATTTATTCATTGTTTTTTGAGCTAAGAAGTTACACCAAGTCATTCAGAGAGCTCCTGGGGGCTGGGGAGGGCAGAAATGAACAAAAAACAGCCCGTTTTCCCCCCCTCCCATCCCCAGCAGCACTCTATAAGTCTCCATAAGGCTATGCATGCAATTTGTTTGACACAAAATGGGTCCGTTTTCACAGAAAATAGGCCATTTTGTGCTCCCCCCCAGGAGCACTCTGCAAGCCCCCCCCCCAAGGCTATGCATGCAATTTTTTTGGAAAAAACGGTCCCATTTTTGAGAGGATTGCAAAGTGCAAAAACTTTTTTTTTTTTGCCTTTTGGAAAGCTTTTTCACTGATTGATGAGAATTACATTGATCAAGCACTGTGCCAACAGAAACAAAGACTTAGGTGCTGCAGATTGTCAGCAATTTCCTTCTGCAGCACATGGATAAATACACCTGGAAACATCTACCTACCTACCTGCTCTGTCTCTCTCCCCCCCTTTTTCCCTCCCTACTCTCTCTCTCTCTCCCCCCCCTCTCTCTATATATGTATATGCATATGTATATGTATATGTATATGTATATGTATATGTATATGTATTTGTATATGTATATGCATATGCATATGTATATGTATATATATATCCCTCTATCTACCTGTCTACCTACCTACTCTCTCTCCCTACCTATCTATTGTATTTCTTTCTTTCTTTCTCTCCCTCTCCTCTCTTCCTACCTACCTACTCTCTCTTTCCCTCTCCCTCTCTATCTACCTATGTACCTACCTACTCTTTCTCTCTCCCTATCTACTGTATTTCTCTCTTTCTATCCTCTACCTACCTACCTACCTACCTACCTACCTACCTACACACTCTCTCTCTTCCCCTACCTACCTACTGTATTTCTCTCTCTCTCTCTATTTCTCTCTCTCTATCCTTTTATCTACCTAACTATTCTCTTTTTCTCTCTTTCCCTACCTACCTACCAATGGTGGGTTGCAGGCAGTACGCCCCAGTACAGGTGTACTCGAGCCTGCCTCGAGCACTGGGTACCATTCTGGTATGGTGCTTCGGAGGGCCCACTCACCCGAACTCCTTACCGGTCTTTTAAATCTTCAGCGCTTCCATGCATGCACATGGCATGTACAGCAGCTGTGCAACGCTTCGCTGAGCAGCTGGAGTGTCGCGGAGGCACTAAGATGCATGTGCGCGCTGGTGCATCCATGTGGATGCTGCTGGACCCATTCCAACCATACCAGTTGGAATGGGATCCAGAAGCTACCTACTGTATTTCTCTCCCTTTCTCTCCCTCTCTATCCCTCTATCTACCTACCTACTTTTTTTTAATTTGCCTCTTCAAAACCTTGGTGCGTCTTATACTCCAGTGCGTCTTATACTCTGAAAAATACGGTATATGTATCATAATGTTGAAATTATTGTTTATCACTAAATACCCTTGTAAAAAGAGATGCTGCTTCATGAAGATGTACAATAAAGTTTAAAGCCAAAATCTACAATCAAAAACAGCTTTCTAGGTATTAAGAATCAATTTTCACTTAAAGAAATGTTACTTTCTCTCTCCTTCCTCCTTGCCGCATGACACAGAACAGTTATTACATTATTAAGGGATTGAAAAATGCAAAAGCTGTGGTTTACATGTTTTCCATAATTTTTTTCTTTTCAATATTGGAACTCATTCTTTTACAGTCTTTTACCATTTTGTGCTTGAATTTATGATGACACTAGCTGAATACCTATGCTCCGCTATGAAACTATGTGATCAGGCCTGATAAATCAACACTTACAGCTTGAACATTAATGAGTAGTTACCATTGACCTCTCCTCTCCCCTTCTCTCCCTCAGCCTGACCCCACAGAAAGCTCCCCTATTCCATCCCCTCTCTCCCTCAGACTTGCCCCACAGAATCCTTCCCTATCCTGTCCACTTCTCTTCCTCAAGTTTGCCCCACTGAAGCCCCACCTATCTTAACACCTTCTCTCCCTCAGGCTCCTCTCCAAACTCCCAGCTAGTAAGCCGGATGAGTTATGCTCTGCCCATGCCCACGTCAAAGTTTTCAGGTTTGGAGGGGAAGTAGAACATGTAACACCTTAGCATCAGAGCGTGTTAATAATAATATACAAAATACTAATGTTCTGATGGTCATTTCGAAAAAATCCTTTGTTACCAAGAAACCAAGAGAAACATACGTGCCAAATTTCAAGTTTGTAAGCTTTATGGTTCTGGAGATTTCGTGATTCCTGTGTGACTGTTTTTGCGTTTATATATATAGAGATTATATGCCAAATTCATTTTTAAATTGCATCATCAAGATATAAATAGGTTTCTTTGTTCAAAGACAGAGATAAACTGGATGGTGGAAAAGTAGAAGACAGAAGAGTAATAAATAAATATTTTACTTTACTATTTGGTAGAGCTGTGCTTTGCAACTCATCATTTCAGAAACTCACTCTATCCCAATGGGATATTTACAGAATTGCCAGTCTGCTCACTGGATCAAAAATGTAACACTTCTTAATTTGTCAATGGTAGCACCTGTTGACTGTTTTTAGCAACTAATAATTACACCAATTATTTTTAGCAATAACAATGGTTCTATATTTTATCCAACCTGCTTCATGATTGATATGCTTATATAAGTTGCTTAAGCTTTTGGTCTGATCCATGAAATATCTCCAAATAAAATAACAGCTTCCCGTATTCTTCAACCTGGAAAAGGTCTACTATGCTACTGTTTTTAAATACATTTGCTTTCCTTTAAAGATAATATTTCTTTAAATTATTAAAATATATCTAATCCTTTAGACTATTATTTAGTTATTTGTCACATGTATTTCCTGTTTTCCCTTTTGGAGCCTAAGGAAGGGTACCTAGTCTCCTCTCTTCCATTGTTTTCCCACAACCATCTATTGCAATATAAGCTTTGGGGCCAGGGAGGGGAAACTTGAACTTGGGCCCATTGGCTTCACAATGCACCTGTCTGTTATCTTGTGTCAATAGCTAACTCTGAACTCCAATTACATCTTCTTCTACTTACCATATTTCTAAGTTTTAGTTGAGAGAGATTAGCTGTATCTTCGAATAGACTCTTGGAGAACTGTAACACCTTTACTCAAGAGCTACACCTGCATATAACCGGTAATAACAGTGCATCCTTCAGGGAACAACAGCATCCTTCCAAGTCATTTTGTCAAGGACTTTGTTAATGCCAAGAAAAGGCTCTTGCTATTACTTACCAGGCTTATATGTATCCAATATTATACAGACAGTTGCACTGTACCTCCTCCAGAAGAGATGCTACAAACAATCGCTAGCGTGCAAGAAAAAGGAAGCCATAAAAGATAACTAGACATAACTCATTCAGGCAGTAAAATCCAATGACTCAGACTCATTCTGACATATCACATTGAGCTCACAAAGCAATAGTTCATCCACAGGACACGGGGCCTGGAAGGCATACTTTCAGGAATTCTACACGGACATCTCTGTTGAAAGCGGATGCCATAGCTAAACTATAGAAAATATGCTAATAGGGACACCAGTGACAGAGATCAAGTTGCTCAACTAAGACCAGAGAAAGCCTCAGGAAAATACACAATCACTCCAGAGGCTATTAAAAACAATTTGGTCTTGGTCCTTGGAGTCCATTTTTTCTGCATCAATACCTATAGCTGAGTCCAGAGTAGAGGTTTGTGACCAGGGGTGGGTTCCTACTGGCATTGGTACTGGTTCACTTTGTGCGTGCGCCAGACCCGCAGTTCACTGTAAATTGTTCTGTGCATGCACAAGGAACATGAAAACTACTAAAAAACATGACGGCAATGGCAGTGGGGAACCAGCTCAGGGGCATGGCAGCAGGGAACCAGCGGGGAACCAGCTCAGGGGCATGGCCAGCCTGGATCACTGCTGTTTCTGTGACCAAGGCCAAATTACCACTACTGGTTCATCCGAACCGGTGCAAACCAGCAGAAACCCACCTCTGCGTGTGACCACTGTCCCTATATATAAAAAATAGAAAAAGAATGAACCTGCTAATTCTAGATTTATCAGGCTCCTCAGCACAATCTGTAAATGCTAGACAAGATATTTGCAATAGCAATTTCAGGACTGGTTGGAACAAGAAACCATGTTTTCAGAAGAGCAGGTTGGCTGTATGGAAGACCATTGATCAGTGCCTAGTAGCAATAGCAATAGCACTTAGACTTATATATCACTTCACAGTGCTTTACAGCCCTCTCTAAGCAGTTTACAGTCAGCATGTTGAAAAATACGTGTTTCCCAACACAACTTCCCTTTATGCCATTTTCATAGCCTTCAAAGTATCTTTTGATTCCATTTTCTAAGCTAAGTAATGGGAAGAGCTGGAGGCCTCCTTGTCTGACTGATGTTTACTTTATTTTATATATATTCTACATGAAGGAATTTTACTGAAAGCAAGATGTAACCCCCATTTCCACCCCCAGTTCATCCCATTAGTGCCATTGAAACTAAGAAAGGCAAGGCTGCATATTGGCCGCACTCTTATTCAATTTCTGTGAACTCCATGGTGGGTCATCCCTTTATCATTAACTTTTCCTTCCTAAAACATTCTGGAAGACACATCTCTGTTCAACTGATGCAGCAATACTATCAAGAACACCTATTGGCCTTAAAGGAATACTGAGAGCACTAAAGCAATATTGCTAAACCAGCTAGAACTCAAACTAAAACCAGAAGAAGGCAAACATATGGGTCCCAGGATAATGTTACAAGATCCAATCTGGATCAGTCACTGAGACCAGAGGTTTAGTCTTCCGAACTTTTGGCTTTGTGAGGGAGCCCAACTTCAGAAAACTTCTCTCATACATGAATGTGTGCTTTGAGCTACTCTATGCATAGTACTTATGTATACCCAATTATGTGTGGCTATTTAGTTGTTTGGGGTGTTGATGACTGACTATTAAGTAATTGGCCATTGTTCCTTGTGCTGCCAAGTTCTTGGCTCCTGAATACCTGATAAACTGGTGATAAATCAGCCCTCCTGTTGCTGACAAGGGACTGTTACTCAGGCTTTAACCATTTCCCTGGGTATTTTTGTATCTGCTCAGCCAACAATCCTAGTCACGGTGGCGCAGTGTTTAGAGTGCAGTACTACAGGCTACTTCTGCTGACAACCGGCTGCCAGCAGTTTGGCAGATTGAATCTTACCAGGCTCAAGGTTGACTCAGCCTTCCATCCATCTGAGGTGGGTAAAATGAGGACCCAGATTGTTGGGGGAAATAGGCTGACTCTGTAAACTGCCTGGAACACTGTAAAACACTGTGAAGTGGTATATGAGTCTAAGTGCTATTGCTATTAGTAGCTGCAAAATGGAATGTATGTCTATATCTAGTGTAATTTTTAATAAAATACTGAGATACTGAAATACTCCTTACAGAGAAGGAGGAATGTTATTATTTTAAGAATTAGAACTACAAATAAAGATCTCAGTTATTATAATAATCTAAATTGTTGGGGAGTTTTTCCCCACTACAAAGCATATATCACCATAATTTAGTATGGATTTTTACTTTTTAATTCATGAAATGAAAGAGCATACCACTTGGTGGCAGTGCAATAAACACTTTATTACTTTTTAAATAATGCAGCTATAACCAGAGCCAGAATGGTATTACATTACCATTCAGCTATTCTTTCTGATGTTTTCGGTTTAAATATTTCAAGTGCATAAGTTTATTCATGAAAAAATGCTAGTTTTATTGTTGCTAATTGCTTACACAGCTGCTTATATTATTATATAATTGTTTATATGTAATCCACACAAGGTCATGTGCATGATAACAATGGGTGGATGAGAAATATAATCTGTTTGCTAAATGTGCTGCTACAAGCGTACATCTTTAAAAATAATACTGAATATAAAAATGGCTATTTTGGTGTCATTCAACCATTTGATTCCTAATAAACCTGGAAAACTGATATCCTTGACAATAAATCATCAGTGAGAAAAAGAGCCTTAGCCAAAAAGAAAGGCCAACCTAGCAACCGAAGTCTTTTTGCCACCCGACCAACTTTTGAAATTAAATAACCCTCCACAAATAATTGTAATATGCCCAAAAATCAGATGTTATGTTCTGCTTATAAATTAATACAGTGCAGCAACATAATTTGCTTAGGCAAGTAGAGTGGGAATTCCTGGATCTGTTGGGTCACTCAGTTTTCTGAAATGCAATGAACCATGGGCTAGCTGTAAGGGTGGGAAGCTGGGAAGGGGGAATGGTCTTACAGCAGTTCCCTTCCTTCCAGGCTGGCTTGGATTTGGCTGATGAGAGACAAATTGTATCCAGAGGTACTGTAATGATAGGTGCTGCAGAAGATCATGTTATGATAAATTAGCATTATTCTGCCCCAAATATTGATACAGCAGGTTGATGACTCTTTGGGACTTACATTTCTATTCTGCTTTTAACCCTGCGTTCTGTTAGTTGCTGCAAATTAATTAGAACCTTGTTGAATTGAACTCAATAGAAACCTAAGCGTGTAAGTAGATAAATGAAATATTAATTTGACTTATCAGAAAAGTAATCAGATATATTAAAGCAGTTTTGCACAGCCTTTTATAGGACTAAGGATCACATTCAGTCTCTGAATGGTTGGAGCAGAACAAAAAGCTAGTTTCGATTCAGCTAATTTAGTACAATAAAGATGATGCTTTTCCTGGGCTTTGATTAATTCCCATATTCTATTACATTAAAATTTACAGTTGACATTTCACTTCTCAACACAAGGAAAAGTACAATGCAGACCTTTGTTTAAAGATCCCAAGAAATTTGGTAGGGATCCATAGTTGCCTTTTTTCTTCTGTGAATTGTGCATCCTGAAAAAGTTTAACATCATTTCATTTTTAAAATAACTTTTAACAATCTATTCTGTATCCTTCTGCAAACATGTGCTTATGTTTATAAACTTTAATTGTCTTTATAGCCTATTTTGTGAAAGCTTATTCCCTTTCATATAATTTTAAATGTATTATATGTTGGAAAACGTTGGACCTAGTTATGTTTAATGCCCAAGAAACATAATACAAAAACTAAAATAGTAATTCATGCTGTAGATATGTTTAAATAAATAGGTTTGCATTGTCGTGTGCATTTCTTTTTGAAAATGAGCTTCAAAGCAGTAACAATCGGTACCAGCTTCTATCCATGCAAACAATGAGGTACCAGTTGTGAATCAATGGGAAATTATGATTAGCATGCAAAGAACCATAAGCCAGCAAGATAATGCAGCCTTAAACAATAGGCTTTAGGAGAAAAGCAATAACAAGCTCTACATTCAGAATAATCTGTTGATGCATTACAGTATGTATATAAGCATACATAAACCTACTTTGTTAAACATGTAAATATACTACATAAGATGAAAAGCAGAATTGCAATGGAAAGCATATGAATTTGGCATTAAATGTTTCTTCATATCAAGTTCACAGCATGCATAAGGTTCCAAATCTCTCTGGTTAAGCCTGGAAAAGACATTCCCCACAAATTCTAAAGAATGCTATCATAAATGAATAAGATGTGGAGCAAAAATCTCTTTCAATATAGCTTTCTATATCCGCATGGGTTAATCTAAATCCTTAAGATTTTCCATTTCACCTTCTCCTATTACAAAAACGCTTAAATGAAACTCAGTGGAGTTCTATTGAATTACGCCTTCATAATTAGTTGCTCTCTTATTTGAAGACTATTGTTATTCCAAAGTAAGAATTCTGATATACTACAATTAGTAAGTAGAGACAAATATTTTTTACACAGACTAGCTTTCCAGATGGATTGGGCATTACTGTTAGGTATTACTCTTCAACCCATAAAATTCTTCATTCAATTTGCATTGTCATGGACAGTAATATTATCCTTGTCTTTCTAATAGCACCCTTACAGTTCATCTACTACTGAATGGAGGAAACTATATTCCAATAAATCTATTTGGGAAGACTATAACCACTAAACAGATTAATTTAAAAGACCAAACAATCATTATTGAATTAATTCATATAAGAAAAAAATCCAAAAGACTTCCATGTTAGAACTATATATTTAAACCTATTTATGTTGATGTTACTTGAACCATTTTAGTAACATACAGGTTTACTGTGTAGGGCAATATTAATTAATCCCATATTTTCAAACATTTATTAAATATTTCTTTTCCTTCACCATGTTAGCGATCTGCTCCCAACTAAAAATGTTGTCATATTGTTTAGCTAAACTTACCCCACCATCTATCTTCTCTATTGCCATTATGGTGTTGCGTAAACTTTTAAAATAATCAAGCAACATTGCTAATGGAATACTGTAGCAAGATAATAGACCATTGCAATGAGTTAAACTATTAAGTTGGCATTTACTTTATACGTACATGGCAAGTATTTTGTAACAGTCTTCTGCTTCAATAGTTTTGATTCTGCTACATAATGCTATGTGTTTAATGAGCCACCGGCCATCATTACAAAGAGAAATTGTATTTCAATCACAGACGATGAAAAGTAATACACTTATTCATATATACCTCAATCTAGAAAGATTAATAGCACATTAGAAATATATACACTGAAATTATATTACTAAATGTTCAGAAAGGCAGCTCCTAAAACATATGTACTGTATTGTCTATGTGACAATCAATCTAGCGTAATTTACATAATAATACTGGGAAATATAAGCACTGGAAAATGTTTGACAAGAATTGCATGATACTTTATAAAAAATCAGTTCAAAACAGCCTAACTTGGACAAATGCTTAGTTTGTTTAGTTCATTTTGGCATCTCACATTTAAAATATTTTTCTTAAGATTAACTTCACGTTTATATTCAAGAAAAAATAATACAATCCCATACACTCTCAGTCCTTTTAACTCTGTACTGAGGTATCCACAATATCCAATGTTTTTATTACATCGACAAAAGCAATATTGCACTATTATAACACAAACTCTATCCGTTTCATATAATGTATTAACAATGTAGGTACAAAGGGGGCAAGATTTACATTACAACAATGTAACATTGCTTTTATAATTTTCTATCTCTACAGAAGATTTCTACTGTGATAAGTTAGACAATGAACTCATGTACAGACTTCTACAGCTGCCAGCTTGTTAAATTTGATCTGTGGTCTCTCCTATAAAGCGTGCAGTTCTATCATCTGCAGAGACATTTTATACAACACAGTATCAATTTGCAAATTCCACTTTTCTTTTAAGAGGGAATTTTTGCTTGTTTCAGCCATTAACATTACACTGTTAGAATATTTCCCAAGGTTCTGTTCTGTTAAGGAAAACATATGTTCCAATTCTTCTGAATGGCCTTTAGATTGACAATTTGTTTGGTTTCTTTTAAATGTTTGTCTGTTTCAGTTTATTGGATTATCTTCAAGATATCCACTCTGTTATAAGGGCACTTTGACATGAAACTTCATGCCAGTTCTCCAGATTAGGTTGATCATATGCTATTGATTGTTTTGGCTAAGCTGAAAAGCTAACATTTTCTATTGCTATGATGGAATTTTTAGGTAATTCATGATCTTGCAGGTCAAAACGACTGCCTTTTTCCTTTCCAAAACTTTCCTTCTTTGCTTAATGTGACTGCCTTACAATTTCCCTCTTTTGAGGGGGGGGGGGGGGAATGACACAAAAACAAATCAACCAACCAACCAACCAACCAACCAACCAACCAACCAACCAACCAATCAACCAACCAACCAACCAAACAACCACTAGCAAAATCTCTGCCAAAGAAGAGGTGAAAATAGACAAATCTGTTTTCAATTTCATTTCTATTCAATCTACCTAAACTGATGTATGTATGAGAGCCCATTTTATAAAGGGGTTAGGTCTGTGACTGTAAATAAAGTATTATTATTTAAAAAAATGAAAAAATGAAGGGGTTAGGATGTTGAGTTTTAATCCTGCTTTAGGTATGGAAGCCAGATACCTGTCTATGCCAAATTGTCCTTTTTCAGCCCCACAAAGAAGGAAGGCACTTGAGAATTGTTGCCAACAAAACTTCATGAAGTTGTCCATATAACTGCTAAACTTAAAGACATAAGCACAGAAAGAGATACTAGGATTTGCAAAAATGGCAATCAATCTTGAAGGTCTCTTAAAGTAGAATTCCTAGAGTGTTCCTGAAACATTAGGAATTTTTGCCTGTTACACTCTTAAGTACTAGAAGTAATCCTTGACATAATGGAGTCTGCCCATTAAAGTAATATACTGTGAGAGTCATAAATTAGGCTGGTCAAGTGACCACCCTGATTTTACTACCTTTTTGAGTTAGTAATTAAGAAACCACAGTGGTCTCAAAATGAATGCCAGGATGTTTAAGTGAACATCACAGTCATTAACTGGATACATTATTTGCTATTGTGTTGATTTGTCAAAAACTAGAAGTAACTTCCAGTATTTGACAAAATTAGCATAAAATGCAGCATAAACATGCCCATGTTGCAGAGCACTTGAAATGTGGTCAACTGACCATGGGAGAATCAACCATTGGAACTTTGAAACCAGGTCATAACTCTTGGTTTGCAGCTAGTTCATGACTTCAAAGATTTGCTAAATGACCAGTTTGTAAGTCACAGACTACCTACATGGCATTGTGCAGTTGAAGGTATTCAGGAAAGCAGATAGTATACAAAACTACTGTGGAAAGTTATCACCCAGCCCTCTCCCAGAAAAATGAAATATCCTAGGAAATATTGAAAAGGCAGAATATTATATTTTCCTGGATGTGAAAAAGGGAGAAACACATTTTAAACAGAAAGTAAATTCCTGCAGCTTCCTGCCCATCCCCATTTTGTCAATGGGCCATTAAGAAGGCCAAGCTAGTCCACTTTACATAATAAATAGTTCTCCCCATCAGCTCCAGGGGGATGGGATTAAGGCATGATAATATTGGCACTTTACTCAACTGACCACATGGCACCTGAGAACCTGAGAATTCAACCAAACCTGGACTCAGCCTAGAGAGTTGCCCCTGCATAGGCCCATGTGAGTCTGACAACCAATCAGAATACATTTCTTA
Source organism: Natrix helvetica (assembly GCF_964273705.1). Taxonomy (NCBI): domain Eukaryota; kingdom Metazoa; phylum Chordata; class Lepidosauria; order Squamata; family Natricidae; genus Natrix; species Natrix helvetica. The sequence continues at coordinate 39,439,069 of NC_138552.1, forward strand.
CACAGGAACAGGAAACAGAAAGGTGGGACTGAACAGGTTATAAAAAGCCTAGCAAGCCCCTCCATCGGCCCTTCTCTTCTTCTCCACCAACATTGAAGCATGTGATCACCTTTTCTGTTCAGGACTCAAGCCATGTGGTCCTGTCTACCATTAAAACCATCTTTCCAAGCAGCCTCCATGTCCCCACTTGGAGCCGAACCCAGAAGGACATTTCTTTCAAAACTACCAACAGAGAATCATTTTATTTATTTATTTTTATCCTGCTGTTACTATTTTTTATAAACAAGTCAAGGTGGTGAACGTATCTACTTTCCTTATTCATCCTATTTTCCCAATAACAACTTTGGGAATTGGCTGAAAGAGAGTGACTGGCCAAGGTTACCCAACTCTCCTTTCATAGCAAAGGCAAGTCTAGAATTCACAATCACCTGCTTTCTAGCCTGGTGACCTAAACAATAGACCAAAATGGCTTATACTTTCATATGCTTTTATATAGACTGTTTGTTCTTTGTTGATGATCAAATGAGGAAGCCATGATTTACATATCTTATTGTGTTTCCTCTATTTCAAAGAAGGAAGCAATGAAGACTATTACAGATCTATTTCTAATGGATGAGAATAAATATAAAGCTACCGTAGTCCAATGTTACAAATAGTCCTTAAATTATGACTGGTTGCTTAGCGACTGGTCAAAGTTCAAAATGGACATCCGCAGGACTACTTATGAGCTGATTTGAAGTTCTGATGGCTACCCAACATCCTCCATGGTGATATGATTGTGACCATTTTGGGCCCTCAACAACCAGTCTGTATTTATGGTTGTTTGCAGCATCCTACAGTTATATGTCCATGATTTACTTCCAGTATCTGGCAAAAATTCCATTGCAGCCAATGGATTTTCTTAATGACTATGACATTCACTTACAACCATGGTGCTTCACTTAATGACATCACAGAAAAGGTCATAAAATTGGGCACGGTTGTGTGCTGACCCTCTTAATGGCCAACACAACTTATGGTTGTAATCCTGGGCTCAGTTATTGTTGTAAGTTGACAACTATCTTATTCCAACATTTTATCTGATGAATATTTTCCAAACTGCTGAAAATCTTCACATCTTTAATTTCCTTTCCTTCATTGCCTGCTCTTCTAAAGATTGTTTATTAAGGATAAGTTGACAATGTGCTAAGGGGAATTCAGTAGCTTGAGAATGAAACAACAGTATGGATCATTGCATTGGCCTGGACCCTGTATTAGAAATAAGAACTGTGAAATTAGAATAGGTCTTTGGTCATTGAACTCAAATCATTACTTGATTGACAAAATCCAGAACTAGAGCATTTACAGGAGATTATCTACAGTGCTTGAAAATATTTCCCCTCTTTCTAGCATTTTTTTCTGTTGGTTGATTTACTTATTTCTGTATGTTTCTCCTAATATTCAACTAAAATCTTATCCCCTATAATGATAAAGAAGGGAGGGGGAAATATATGTGTGTATGTGTATGCGTGCATGTGGGTATATGCTGTGGCACAGACAGTTTTGAAGACCATATGAGACCACTGTTATGCCACCTGCACTGGTTGCTTGTTTGCTTCATTGTGTTGGATATTACCTTTAAATTCCTTTATGACAGGATTCAGGGTATCTGAAGTGCAGTCTTGGTCCAATGGTACTAGCCCACATCACTTATTTCACTATCTACTTCAAATCCCATTGCCAAAGAATTTTAGCTGGTTGGGTCCAGGAGAAGAGCCTTTTCTGCTGTACTCCCTGCACTCTTGAATATTCTGCTGAAGGTGAGGTTTGTTCCCGCAGTCCTGGCCTTCTGGAAGACCCTGAAAACCTGGGTCTGCTACCTGGTCTTGGGTCTGCTACATTAGGGGTGGGTGATGGGGTAGAGAACTTTTTTTGAAACTCATCATATTTGGTACTCATCACATTATGATGTGAACATTTTGTCCTGGTATTCATCATTTGTTTGGTACTCAATGCACAAGCTAGAACTTGTCAGTGTAGGCTGGTTTGTGACGCACTACATTATTTTTTATGGGAAAAATTTGTTTGGTACTTATCATTTTTTGTAGTGATCGTGCCTTCCAGAACCAGTTAATGTTGAGTGCTAAGGTACGACTGTATATGTAAACCACTCAGAGTTGCTATAACAGTGAGATGGGTGACATTTGCTTTGGAGAAGAATCAAAAACGAGAGGAGCTAAAGAATGAAAAAAGAGCTAGTTGAAAAGTGATGATCTAATGGGAAGATGACCCTTAAATAAACCTAATACCCAACACTTACAACTCTGACAGAGTAGACAGAAAATAAAGAGAGGAAAATTACGCAAAATTTAGCATTTCCATGACCCAAAGGTGCTTTTTCAAAAGGCAACCAGACTAAAAAAATGACTTGGATGACTGAAAATCTCCATAGACCAGTGGTGGGATTCAATTTTTTTTACTACCAGTTCTGTGGGCATGGTGCGGCTTGGTGGGCCTTGCTTGGTAGCCATGGCAGGAAAAGGATACTGTAAAACTCCATTCACTCTCCACTCCAGGGGAAGGTTATTGCAAAATCCCCATTCCCTCCTGATCAGCTGGGACTTGGGAGGCAGAAAATAGATGGGGCAAGTCAGAGGTGGTATTTACCGCTTTTCCGAACTACTCAAAATTTCCACTACCGATTGTCCAGAATTGGACAGAACCTGCTGAATATCACCTCTGCCATAGACATGCAACATTCCCTTGGGTTATCATTTTCAGTTCAAACCAATCACTACTCCCCCTTTCTGTCTATCAGCTCACTGCAGGAGACCATCCAGGCATTAAACCAGATTTTTAATGTTGCCTTTTTATATTTGTGTTGTATTTGTGCTGATAAATAAATAAAGGGAGACTAGTATAGATCTATTTCAAGCTATTTAGCTCTCATCAGCTAGCCATACCCTTACTGGGATTCGAACCTGGGCTGTATTACATATTAGGTAGATGTATTAGCCACTAAGCCACAGGCTCTCCTCCTTATCAGCTGAGCCAGGATTTGGGCATACCAGGGGTTGTAACACACACACACACACACACACACACACACACACACACATTACTCCTTTTATCAAAGCAATTGATTCACCAGGAGAACAACCTTTACAAAGTAGTCTAGGCAAACGACAGATAATCTTCTGAGACACTCATGTTTTTCAGCAGTGATGTAGCCATTTGCCTCTCCAGGCTATACACTCCCATCAACAATAAGAATGGAAGATGTTAGCTCTTTCACAGATTTTTTTTTGGGGGGGGGTGACTTTGCTTTACTATTAGTAAACACTGTATATTAGATGGCAGTAAAATGTTTTTATATCCACTAGATGGCACATGATGACCATGGTTAATACATTTTATTTCCACAAAACCTCCCATTCATGCCATAAATAAAGACCAGCATTATTAATTTATACCATTGCATCCACTCGGCTCAATGTTTGTTTAGCCAGCTGTTTCCTCTAATCCTGCTTAAACACCATTGATTAAAATCCCAAATATATTCAGATTTTTTTTTTACCCCAAAGAACATTTTGTTACCTACATATTACAAGCTGTCTTTTCAAGTACAAGGCAACACTTGAACTTCTAAATCCGGAGTCAGAATGTCTAATAATTCTTTAGAAATAACAAGGTAATCTATTGAGAATAATGGAATTAAACACCTTGGCAAACTGATAAAGTTGATAAGATTTTTAGTTGCCAAGTCTAAAATATTTTAAAATAAAATTATTTCCAGTGTTTTGGGGCATTTTGCTTTTCACTTTAGTTACAAAGCAAGTAATATATCCAACCAGACATATTATTGATTATAAACAATGTTTAGAATCCTCTCTCTAATAAAACATATAGGGAGATGGTTACATTAAACATATATAACATACTCATATGTAAGTTAAATATAAATATATAAAAAGAAGAATATTACTGTTAATGCACTATTTTACATAGTTATTTTTAATTGATTATCATTATTCCCATATTAACATAGAGAAAACAGAAAAATCAATGGTAAAATATTAAACACTTAATAGCATAAATAAGTAGAAGTTACCTAATTAAGTTATTTTTTTCATTTAAATTAAACTGATTGTCCTGTTTAATCTTTTAATTCAAATATTGGACACATTAGGTTCTTCATCCAAGTAGAATTTATTAGAAAGCTTTCAAACAATGATGAAATCAGATTAACTAAAGCCTGCCCAATATCAAAGTAGAATATCTTTGATTTAAGCAGTATTTTCTGTAATGAAATAGAAATCAATAAATGAGTAGCACTGCTGTTGAGCATTAATTTTAACAATGCAAAATCTATTTTTATTAAAATGTATTAACTTGTATTAACATTGAACTGATGTAAATGGAAAGCCAGATTTAATTCAGAATTGGCATTATTCATATCCACTTTCCTGCTTTTTCTGGAAGATTATTTCATCTCTATCCAACAGTACAGAATTCATAGACTCTGGTGTTGCGATCACTATAAATGCATGCAACAAACACAACCCCGACCTTTGGTATTAGGGCATAAAGTTCTTTATCTTCTAATAGCTGACTACTAAGAGTCCTATCAGAAGCCATTTTCCCCTCAGCTATTGGCAATGATATATTCACTATAATGGGTGGCCTCCCAGCTTATCATGATCTTGGATTCCAATCACAGATGATCCCAATTAAATTTTTAGCATGCTACAGCCCCGAATTCTCCTTTTCCTGTTGTAAGGATTTTATTTGGGGAAAAGATAGTGTCCTTCTTGCCTTTAGTGGATTATTTTCTGCTTCTTTCTACCGGTGTTTATCCATTCTTACTCATAACTACAATTTCCCTCCTCCCCCTCCAGAATTCTTATTGATCATTCTTATCGTATTTCACCAAGTGATGTTGGGTTATGGTTGAATAGGAAGCGAATGCCATTCTCCAACACAGTTGTAGCATGATATGCAGTTCAGTGGTTAGGGATCCCTAAGAGCTCTAGGATAGCTTAGGGATCAATCTGATCCTTTCTTTGGAATCAGGCATTTCTCTCACAACTGTTCTCTTTTTTCTCCCACCGCTGAGACCCATCCCTTCCAACAGGAACTTCCCACTGGAACTTTCCTTACTATGTACCCTCTGTAACAGGAAGAATAGATGTGAACTGATTATTTTTAATTTGTGTTAATGACACAACAAAAATTTCAAAGAGATAGAGAGGTGGCTACAAATAGCTTCTTTCCCACCAAAATGAGATGTGCTTACAATACCTTTATTTTTGTTTCCATAATAGATCAACAATGCAAATTCCTATAGGATAGTTTCCCAACATTTCTTTATGATAGTATTACAACCAACCTCCCTTATTTCAAAATTATTCAAGTTTTCCCTCCAGCTGTATAACTCCAGAGAAATGAATGGCTTTTTCTCAGTCTTTCCTAAGAATTTGTTAAACATCCTTGACTTCTTTAAAGACAAAACTCCACTGTTCACTCTCCTCAGAGAACGTTTATATTTTAAAATCTTTGGTTCCTCAGCCAGGAGATATTTTAATTCTTGGCTTTATGAACCAACAACAATTGGTTTCCTTTCAATTGATCAGCTGTTTTGCAGTGAAAAAGGTTAACCTATCCTTCTCTGCAGTAGTTCCATAACTGTCACATACTCTCTTGGTCAGATTTTCCACAGGTTCACCAACTAAATGTACAATCACAGTCTCTCTTGGTCCCAAGTCCCGCCAACTTGACAACTTTTGCATCAAAAGATAGGAGCCTCCCATAGGAAAATAATTCTGGGAATACACTCCACTTTTTAAAAATGTCTTTCACACACTTTCTATAAAAAAAATAATAGCCCGCTAATGTCAATTTGCTCTAGTACATTTAACTGCTGTTTTCTTTTCAATATTTAGCCAAATGAATGCTCTGGGAAAATAATACAACACACTAAGAGATGATTCAGAACCATGACAAATTTAATAATACTGGAAAGGAAGCTCTTCTTCTAGAAGTTTTGTATTTCTTGGAATTATGTTTGTTTATCTCCATTAATATTCATGATTATTTATTTATTAACATACTTATGTTATTTATTAACTTACTTATACATATATAAGTATAAATGTAGGTGACATATTATTTATAACATTATATTCTGAATTCTTCATCTTCATTTCCTTTCATTATTGTTGTTGTTGTTGTTGTTGTTATTATTGTTGTTGTTATTATTATTATTATTATTATTATATCAGAATTAGAAAATTAACACATGCCTAAACTGACCTAAAGAGAGAGAGCCCTTTGGATGCTAGATGATATTTCAGATATTGTGCGAATGCCACTGTCTGCTTCTTTCTCCATACATGTGCCTTGGCAGAATATAATAACATCATTTTGCTCATTTTTAGTACCTATATGCGAAATACACTATGAATAACGAAGGAATTTAGGACATAGCTGAACCCAGACTAAGCACTTTTAAAATGCTATAATTTAAATGGAGAATTTAGATCTCAAAATTGGTGCTCTCTACCCCTCTTAGATCTGTAAATCTCAGATTTTCCAGCCAACCTGGAAAACCTTTGCCCTACCTTTGCTGCCTTGATTTGTACATGGTTTCTCTTACAATCATGTTAAAAGTACAGTTCTTAGTATCTATGTCTATATTCTGTGTACTTTTTCCCAATTTAAATTTTGAATTCAATAACATAATCTTTACCAGGCAACCTCAGTCTTTCCATATGTTGCTAGAATCCCATCAGTCCAGGCATGGTGGTGAATGGTGACCGATGTTGCAATAGCTGCTCATGCAGTGTTTTGTTCTATGAAACACCACCCACTATGCGAAACCAACCATCTTTTTGAATACAAAATTATTATTTCCTGGATTTCCACAATTCCCATCCTGCCTTAAGAGGTTCATCATTCAAGATCATGTCAACAGCTGCATCTTTTATGCAGAGCACTGTTCTCTAAGAGCAATATGGTTCAAGACCTGAAAAGGAACAGACAGATTCCCTGATACCTGTATGTGAAAGAGCGGCTGATTTAGGAAGAGCAAGAGAAAGATGACCTTTTTTGGACTTTAGTCATTCATGAGATGCCTGTGTGAAATACTAAAGTTCTTAAAGTCTGATCTCTGCTCCTTCTCCTCTCTCTCTCTCTCTTGTGTTCTTTTCCCAAAACCACCATATCTGGGATGTTTTTCATTTCCCATTGGCTACCTTCCAGGAGCTGTTATTCCTGCTCTGCTCAGTAAGCATGGTTTAGGTCAGCTAGGCATGATGGGATGAATGGGAGTTATCCAATAGAATTGGATGATGTCAAGTTGAGAAACACTAAGGATTGGATGTCTTACATGCCTTACATTTCCTTTATTTAGTGGACTTCCAAGAAGTATTATTTTGGTTACTATTATTGCACCAACTGGGATTACTATAATTGTAAGCAAATGCAGAAAACAGCGAGCTGTCGATGCAGACACTATATAAATATGATAAATAAATAATGAAACCTTTCCTCCAGCCAAATTCAGCTCCCATCATTTCATTCTTCCAATAAGTGGGTCACACTGGCTATGGATGATGGGAATCCCAGTCCAACCTGACTTCAAATCATAACTTTAAACTTAAACTGTCTATTATTGACCTCACCCCATTCCTAAGAGGTCTATAACGGGCGTGCATAAGAGCCTACCGTCCCTGTCCTACTGTCCTCATTTATTCGTACTCATTTCATTTATGCTCATGTTTATTCTTATACCCATTATCTTGTAAACGATTGACAAATAAAATAAATAAATAAATAAAATAAATTTTAGGGGGGGGGGTTGAAAGATGAAACCTCCCTGCAGAGAGAAAGAGTACGATAGCCAAGGCAAAAAAGCTAGTTTTGGAAAGGCAGAAGAGTTGTCAGAAGAAAAGTTTGGCAAGCTCTTCTCCCCGGGAGCTCCACAGGTTATCAGCGAACAAGTGGGAGAGACAGTAGAGCTTGACGGTTTCAGTTAGTCCAGAATAGCCGGATGCTATCCCACCCCGGTCCCGGACTTGTACTTTTCCGTTTTTGGTTTTGCTTTTTTACCTTTCCACAGCTTCAAAGCAAGCGGTGCCGCTTCCAAAAACTCTTTGCGCTGTCGCTTCTTGTGCTCTCCGCCAGCCAGAGACGAAAGTCCTCATCCGAAGAGAAGAACGAAAGAGAGGACTTCTTTCAGTCAACGGAGGACCACGTCAGACGCGAAGGACGTTTCCAAGAATGCTGTTACTGCTCGATGCGAGCGCTGCTTCAAACCCCAGGAATGAAGGGGTGGAAAATTAGAAAGCCAAACACCGCGCTCGCACACGCACACGCCCAGCGCCTGGCTCGCTTGCTGGTCCCCCCCCCCCCGCCCCGTTTCTTTCGCACAGCGTCCTCTTGTTCCTTCAGCCGCCTCGGCTGCTGGACGGGGGCGTCCCTGATGGTCTTGCCAGGTGCCCTGTCCTACTGGGCTAGCCCAACCTTTGAGGCCACCGCCCTCCACAAGTCACCTACGCCTCAGCTGTGCCTTTGAGGAGGACAAGTTGTCAAAGAGAGCTCAGCAGGGCGCCTGGCCAGCACCTTCAAGAGCGTGAACTTCTCCTGCACGAGTTGTTGGCCCTTGCCCCCCCACCCCTACCCCCATGTCCACCCCTTCGTTCTTCGGTTGGGATGGTCTTGCTGGAAGGCGTGCAGGGGAAGGCAAGTCAACAGGGAGAGAAGACGCTTTCATGGAACGCTGCTCACTTTCCCAGCAAGTCTCAGCAGCATCCCATCCCACCCCATCGTTACTTTCTTTTTGCCTTCGCGGTCTTTATTTTTCTGTACGTTGTTGGAAAGCTGAATGTGCTATGTTCCCAGGGGTGTTCTATCTTTGTGTTTCATGTGCCCCATGTTCAATTTCTGTGCAGAATTCAAGGAAAGAATGGCCATATTAATATAATTTTCATGATTAACAGAGTTAACTATATAGGCACGTGTTTTTCACTGTTTAGATTCCTATTAGAAATATGTAATGCTTGCTAGAGAAAAAAATGCATGCATTTTATCCATCCCTAGCAAAATTATTGGTTTTGGAATATGTATTGAGGGATAGGATTTTGATGCTCTGCTTAAATTAAAAGAATACTTTAATAATATGTACATAGTGCTGTTTCTATCTTCTAGACAATCGTTTTCAGGACTCTATTTTTCCTTACCTTAAAGAGGGTTGTCTGTAGAAATGGTAGCAGTTGTCATGAATACAATACTCTCGTGTGCATTTTTAATAGGTCACAGATAAATAACTTTGGCTTTTCCATATATGGGTGGAATCCTAAGTGCATCAGTAATCAGGAAGCCACTGGTCATGATCACACACAACACACAGTCACACACACACACAAAGGGAGGGGGGAGATGAGAACAATTGCCCATGCTAACCACTGAGAACCAATTTATTCTTTGGATGTAAGATGGTTGAGTCTTTTACCCAAACCTTTGTTATTTTCAAAATATGAATTTTCACAGTATGTTATAGATATGATCCCTAATTTTTTTTATTTGTGCCTGTATTTGAAACATGGGATGTTATATGCAGAAAAAGAAAGGTGTGTATTCTAGATTAGTAGTTGAAGGGTGTTCAGGTGAAATGTTGACATTCTCTTTCTCTTTTCCTTATAGCCTCATCATAATTCAGGTTGGCTTTGATTTCTACCTCTACTATTAACGTCCCGCATGGGACAATTATTTGTACCTCACAGGGCTTTATACAGCATTCCTAGATTATGCTCTATGAGCAATGTTGTCTATGAGAAAGTTTTGTGCCTTCTGCTCTGTGATAGTAATACTAAGCATTCATTCATTCCTACTATGGTGGAGTAGGACCCATGATTTGGATGGATGCTGGAGAACAGCTATATGTGGATCTCTTTAGGAACATAGATAGAAGATGTGCTGTGTGTTACATTGTTGACCCTACAAGGATGGATATCCAGTGAGATGTGGCGAAACTATGAATGCGCCCTTGGTGCTTAGCCTCATGCTTTTGGAACTTATTTGGAAAAACATTATCAGTGGTGACTGACATCCACATGATTGAAGACCTGCTAAAACAGAAACCTGTGACACTTACGTTTTGGTAATGTTTGGTCCTTCTATGAATACATTTGCAGAAAAGTACCTGCGGCTTCAACCTCAGCCTGAAGAAAATGTTTTGTAGTTGCTTTTGATAATGGACACACAATGGAGATAGATAGGTAAGTGGTATGAATCGAAAATCTTGCAAGTCTTGCTATGAAATTGCAGTCAAATATCCTGTGCAGTAGGTGATATTGCTGCCTATTGGTATACAGCATGTATGTATACCATGTGAAGTGATTATAATACAAGAACCACCCCTTTGTATCCACTGAGTCAACCCATTCTTGTCCCCAGCTATCTTCCCAATGGGTATTACATGAGAGGGAAATAGTAAATGAGCCAAAGACTGTGATACAAAGTAACATACTCTGACATCTTGTCATGCAGTTGATTGCATGACAACACTGATAAAAAGAAAAATATGCAGTGCTCACATTTCAAATTATGATCGGAAGAGGCCAATCATTGGCTTTACAATAACACATACTGAACCTGTATAGGCCACACTAATGTTCTCCAGGTATGTGCAGGTGTGTGACAGCAGTATGAACCAATGGTAGCAAGTTAGTCCTGCTGCTTGGCACAGATTGTATGATTTGCACTAAGATTCATCAATTATGTAATGATTAAAGGCTGTTGGACTTCAGCTTCTGCAAAATGGCTTTGGCTTTGAATTAAATTGGAAAGGAGATATGTATCCTTGGATCATCAGACGGGAGAGAAAAAAAGTAGATCCAAAAAAAAAAAAAAAAAAGAAAGAAGAAAAAAAAGAAACCACCCATCTTCTCTGACAAGTTCAGTTTTCTCTAGCGCAATAGAATCCAGGGTATTTCGATTATAGTTTCCACCATTCTTAGCCAGCCAGATATAAGTCACCCACTGTGGGTGAATGGGCACTTGGAGGCTGCTGAATTGGGAAGGCTGATCAAATGTGTTTAACTAATAATGAATGAATCAGAAATAGGCAATGTAAGTCCCTGCTATAGCCTAATAATTACTACATGAAATACATATCCAGAAAATGACACACTGCAAGATTTATCACTTTTCTTTTGAAACAAAACAAAAAAAAAAAGCAAAGGAAGAGAAAATTAAATAGCAAAATAATTCTCCTTTTCGTGTAGAAAAAGGAAAAGAGCAGGGGAAAGAGATTCTACAGCTATGGCCTGGCCTCTGTACTTCAATGTGGCCAGAGAAATGTGCAAAGGAGAGGAGGCACAGGGGCCTCTAACCTCCACTCATTTGCTCAGTCTTTTTGGCATCGGGTCATGGATGATCTTTCAAAGACGGAATAGGGCTCTTCAGTAGGTCCATGCCCACCATTTTCTGGGTCATGGATGATCTTTCAAAGACGGAATAGGGCTCTTCAGTAGGTCCATGCCCACCATTTTCTGGGTCATGGATGATCTTTCAAAGACGGAATAGGGCTCTTCAGTAGGTCCATGCCCACCATTTTCTGGTACCTGATGAGCCACTTGAACTGTAGTCGTATATTTTTATTATTATAATTAAATAAAATATCCCTACAATTAAACATAAGAATGTGGAATCTGCAAAGCAAAGATTAGCCTCCTCAGCTTTATCTTTATTTTAAACAATGCTTTTGAGCCTCAGATGCATTTTAAGAAAAACGATTCCTGCCCACTCGGGAAAAGAACAAGTTTTAAACATGATTGTAAAAACATTTTTGGGTGGAGGGAACTATTGTGTCAGATTCTGATCTTGGAAGCAAATATTTTATGTTTGGCCATACTCATAAGGATAGTTATTTATGAAGTCTAAGTTCCAAGTATTTTGAGTGTTCATAATATTGACATTGTATTTTTGCCATGAAATCCCAAGAACTGTGATTTAATCGATAAGACTGGAGTAAGCCTCCATCAGCTTATTTAGGAAATGTGCGTGTTAAAGCCCAAAACATCTGAATTTCCAAAGATTTTTAGGTTGAAGAAGGTTTTCTATGAATACTCTGATGAACATTTGTCCTTTGGAATTCTCCTTTCCACACTTCAGACTCCAGTTAGCAATGATTTAATATCACATATTTGTTCCAAAAGTTCAACTCTATGTATCACATATTTGTTCCAAAAGTTCAACTCTATGTAAGAAGGACATGGCACCATGTTAGAACTAACTAAATGTAATATGGAGTCTTCAATTTACTACTGTTGCTTGACCAAGAACGTGAATGAGCTTGCCAAACCCAGCACCAACATTATGACAACAAACATCTAATGACTGAGCAACAAGAATATTTAACAACCTGACAGTGAGCTTGAAGTATCCATATATAGATATAGGTGTAGCAAATTTTCTGCCTCACACCCTAATGTCAAATATAGCAGGAAATTCCAAAGAAGTTTGTTAAGTTCCACTTAAAGAAATAGAATGAGACCTACAGTACTCATACTAAAGGATACATATAAATGGTTTTTCTCAGTGCTGACTGAATGCTTTGTATCTTTCAAAAAGTTTCATTTTAACTTCAGAGGGAGGCAAATCATGGCAATGATTAAGTTAACCAATTGGTCTTTTTTTAATATTTTTTTTAAAAATTGCTTAAAAATAAAAATTTTCTAAAGGAACATATTTAGGTTAGTGAAATACAGGTGAAACTCGAAAAATTAGAATATCGTGCAAAAGTTCATTTATTTCAGTAATGCAACTTAAAAGGTGAAACTAATATATGAGATAAGACTCATTACATGCAAAGCAAGATAGTTCAAGCCATGATTTGTCATAATTGTGATGATTATGGCGTACAGATCATGAAAACCCCAAATCCACCATCTTGGAAAGGCTGAGGCCACAGGCTGATACCTTCCATGCCACGCCGCATTGAGGCAGTAATTGCTGCAAAAGGGGCCCAAACCAAGTATTGAGGTGTGAATCTTTGGCTTCCGGGACAATGGCGGTCTGCCTTTGAGCTCCGCACGGACCGCGGGGCTCTTTTGAAAAGAGGGGTGCTGCCCAACCCTCTTTACCATTCCCGAGGGTCGGGCCCAGTAAGTGACCACCCGGGCTTCCCATCAAGACCTGGGTCGGTCCCCGGGGTGGTCTGACGATCGAAAATGGGGGCTTCGCTGGCCGGAAGGTGCCGGTCAGCTGAAGTCAGCTGGAGTCAGCTGGAGTCAGCTGGAGACGCCGGGCGTTTGGCCGATGTCGGTCTGGTGTTTGGCCGATGTCGGGCTTCAAGAGCTTGAAGAGCCCGCCGGGGGAGTAAGCCGAGACCGCTGGGGGAGAGGGCAGAGCGTCGGAGGCCTGGCAGGAGGTTTTCAGATACCGGAGCAGAATGGAGACGGAATGGAGACGGAATGGACACGTTTTCCAGACGTCGGAGTGGAGCGGAGTGGTGAAGCGGTGGAGTCCGGGCAGAGGCTGTGCAGGAGGCTGGCCAGAAGGTCTGCCGAGGTGTGCCGGGCTTGGAATGCCGAAGGATGTGCGAGGCCTGGTGGCCAGAGGCCGGGACACCAGGCGGGACAGAAGGCAAGCTGGGATTGCCGAATGCGGAGGGCTATGGTAGCCGGGAATCGGGAGGTCTGCATAACAGCTAGGCCAGGGTCTAGAAGCCCTAGGCTGAGGCCGCTCCCCATTGACAGACTTATTCACTGCCCTGTTGTTATCATTCTAATGCCAGGACCCATAAGGGGGCCGGGAGATCTTGCAACGGGCCCGTCCATGTACCATCTCTGGCCGAGGCCCATTGCCTATGGCCCTGGAAGAGTAGCTCTGGGCTGGATTTGCTAAGGCCACGCCGTGATAGTGCACTCTATGCGACTATGTGCACTCTATGTGACCATCCACTGACCATCCTACCACCTTACCCAGGATTTTGGCTTTTTCGTACCGGACATCGTCTCACTGGAATTAGTGAACTTTTAATTATGTATTCCAACACCTGTAACATCCCTGTAATCAATTGATGCCCTGCCGGCAATGTGATCCGCCATATACTTGAGGGCAGACCTGATCCTACTGCGGGAGTCCCCCCTCTCGCAAGTATGGCTCGTCGCCCTTTCGAGAGCCCACCTTGATGAGGGATTTATTAATCCAGAGAGGTGGACGAAGCGTAGTCTCAGGGGGTTTTTAATTAATTTTTTTATCCGTATTTTAGGGGGTTCTAGGGTGGGGGGGTGGGGTTAGTCAGACTGAGGGAGGGACCAGTGCCAGGCCGACGGGTGGGGTTGCAAGGGAGTGAGCGGAGCTATTAAGGGGGGAGTAGCGATACTCCAGAAGAGGGTCTTTTTATCGCTACGGTCGTGGGGAGGGGTAGGTGCAAGGGTAGACAGAGACCCTATAACCGGTTGGGAGACCATGGTCGTTGGTTACGGCCGGTCATATATCCCAACCCCCGCAATCCAGGTGGTCAGGACTTACAGAGCCGGGGCCTGAGACTGATGCTATGCAACGCCAGGTCCGTTGCCAATAAAGCCCCCCTCATCAACGACCTGGTCTCGGAGGGGGAGCCGGACCTGGCAGGGATAACGGAGTCCTGGCTGGGCCACGAGGGAGGTCTTCCCCTCGTGGAAATGTGCCCGCCAGGTTACTGTGCATTTCATCAGCCACGGGCCCTTGGCAGGGGTGGTGGGGTAGCGGTCATCGTAAGGGAAGGCCTTGAGCCGAGAGAGTCCACTGTGCCACAGATAACCGGTTGTGAGTCCCTGTGCGTGAAATGGGGCCCAGGGAGACAGTTGGGCTTGCTGATTGTATACTTGGCTCCTCGCTATGCATCAGCAGCCCTGCCCGAGCTCCTCGAGGTGATCGCCAAGATGGCGGTTGAGACCCCCAGGCTGTTGGTCATGGGGGACTTTAACTTGCCATCAGTAGGGGAAACATCCGAGGTAGCCCGGGAGTTCATGGCCTCCATGACAGCTATGGACCTGACCCAAGTAATTCAGGGCCCCACACACGAGGGTGGTCACACACTGGACCTTATCTTTGTCTCTGGCCAGTGGAGGAGTGATCTAGGAGTGGGGGATTTAGTCATTACAGCCCTGTCATGGTCAGATCACTCACTTCTCCGGCTCGACTTCCCAGCTGCTACTCCCCATCGCGGGGAGGCGGAACCGGAATGTCCTAGATGGTTCCGCCCCAGACGCCTGATGGAACCTGATAGGTTCCAGACAGAGCTTGGGCCATTTCCTGTAGCCCTGACCCGCACCCGGATGGAGGACCTAGTGGCTGCATGGAACAGTGCGGCCGCCGGGGCCTTGGACCGGGTTGCGCCTTTGTGGCCTCTCTTGCGGCAGTGATCCACCCAGGCCCCTTGGTTTACCGAGGAGCTGAGGGTGATGAAGCGCCACAAGAGATGCCTAGAGAGCAGATGGAGATCGTCACGCTCTGAATCTGACCGATCACAGGTGAGAGCCTATTTGCGGACTTACCTTGTGGCTTTAAGAGTGGCCAAACGTCAGTATTGTGCCACTCTTATTGCGTCCACAGATAACCGCCCTGCCGCCCTGTTTAGGGTGACCCCCTCCCTCCTCCAACAGAGGCAGCGGGAAGCCCCTTTGCAGGGTAGAGCAGAGGAGTTTGGGGAGTATCTGCAGGACAAAATCGCTCAGATTCACAGTGAGTGGGTCCCCTCTAGTGGTCTAGAGGGGACGTCAGAGGTGGGTCTTCAGGTTCCACTCTGGGAGGAGTTTGACTCTGTTACTTCCGACGATATGGACAGGTTGCGTGGGCGACTGCGAGCCACCACATTTTTATTGGACCCGTGTCCCTCCTGGCTTATACTGGCATCCTGGGAGGTCACACGAGGCTGGCTCCAGGAGTTAGTCAACGCTTCTTTGAGAGAGGGGCTCTTGCCGACCGTCCTGAAAGAGGCGGTGGTGAGGCCCCTACTCAAGAAGCCTTCCCTGGACCCAGCTATGTTAGCCAACTACCGTCCTGTCTCCAACCTTTGCTTTCTAGTGAAGGTTGTAGAGAGTGTGGTGGCACAACAGTTCCCACGCCACTTGGAGGAAATTGATTATCTGGACCCGCGCCAGTCCGGTTTCCAACCCGGCCATAGCACGGAGACGGCTTTGGTCGCGTTGGTAGATGATCTCTGGAGGGCCAGAGATGGGGGTTGTTCCTCCATCTTGGTCCTATTAGACCTCTCGGCAGCTTTTGATACCATCGACCATGGTATCCTATTGCGCCGACTGGAGGGGCTGGGGGTGAGGGGCACCGTTCTGCGGTGGTTCTCCTCCTACCTCTCTGGCTGAGCGCAATTTGTGTTGGCAGGGGGGCAGAGGTCGACCTTGAGGCCGCTCACTTGTGGGGTGCCGCAGGGGTCGGTCCTCTCACCTCTCCTGTTCAACACATACATGAAGCCGCTGGGTGAGATCATTCGTGGGTTCGGGGTAGATTACCATCTGTACGCGGATGACACCCAGCTGTACATCTCTACCCCGAACCACCCCAACGATGCCGTCGAAGTGATGTCCCGGTGTCTGGAAGCCGTACAGGTCTGGATGGGAAGTATCAGACTCAAGCTCAACCCGTCGAAGACGGAGTGGCTGTGGCTACCGGCACCCTGGTTCAACCAGGTGATTCCATCACTGGCCATTGGGGGCGAACATCTGGCCCCCGTGGATCAGGTACGCAATCTGGGCGTCCTCCTAGATGCCCGGCTGTCAATGGATGACCATGTGACAGCCGTGGCAAGGGGGGCGTTTCACCAGGTTCGCCTGGTGCGCCAATTGCCTCCCCTATTGGACCAGACTGCCCTCCGCACAGTCACCCATGCCCTTGTGACGTCCCGGCTGGACTACTGTAACACTCTCTACATGGGGCTCCCCTTGATATGCACCCGAAGGCAGTTGGTTCAGAATGTAGCTGCGCGGGCAGTTTCAGGAGTCGCTAGGTACTCCCACGTAACACCTCTCCTGCGTGGGCTGCACTGGCTACCTGTGGCTTTTCGGGTGCGTTTCAAGGTGTTGATTATCATCTTTAAAGCGCTCCATGGCACAGGACCTAGGTATTTGTGGGATCGTATCCTGCCCCATACATCCCTTCGGCCGATCCGCTCAAATAGAGAGGGACTTCTCCGGGTGCCGTCCACAAGGCTGTGCCAGCGGGTGACGGCCAGGGGAAGGACCTTCTCTGTGATGGGCCCAACCCTCTGGAATGACCTTCCCCCTGATATCAGAACAACTACAGACCTCCGCTCCTTCCGTAAGAAGCTTAAAACCCACCTGTTCAATTTAGCCAGCCTGGCCTAATCCCAGCTTACCCACCTCAAGCCTGCATTTTTAAATTCTATGGGTTGGTTTTAGGCCGACTTTTAATTTTTATCAATTTGTACAGGGTTTAAGGTTTAATTTGATTTTAAGGGTATTTATTATGTATATGGTTTTAATGTGGTTCCTGTACACCGCCCCGAGTCCCTTCGGGGAGAGGGGGCGGTCTAGAAATCAAATAAAATTGAAATTGAAATTGAAATTGAAATTGAAATTGAGTACATATGGATGTTTATACTTTTCAGAGGTCCGATATTGTTCTATGTACAATCCTTGTTTTATTGATTGCATGTAATATTCGAATTTTCTGAGATGGTGGATTTGGGGTTTTCATGAGCTGTACGCCATAATCATCACAATTATGACAAATCACGGCTTGAACTATCTTGCTTTGTATGTAATGAGTCTTATCTCATATATTGGTTTCACCTTTTAAGTTGCATTACTGAAATAAATGAACTTTTGCGCGATATTCTAATTTTTTGAGTTTCACCTGTACATAAGAACTTTTGAAAACGGTAATGCTGATAATGATATTTTAGTTGACAGTGTAGCAGCTGCATTATAGAGTTCAGTGTTGGTGAATCTTTTCCGCATCAAGTGCTGAAACGGGAGTGCATGCACACACCAGAAACTAGAAGAGAAGCCGCACGGTGCACATGCACGCACCTAGAAAGTGATCTTCCAGTTTCCGGCATGCACACCAGTCAGCTGGTCTTCACACATGCATGTGTGCCAGAAACCAGAACACCAGGTGACCGGTGCACATGCGTGCACCAGAAATCGGAAGATCATCTTCCCGGCGTGCAAATATGCACTAGGGGGCTGCTCTTCCTGTTTCTGGTGCTTCCGTGTGCTTGAAGACCAGCTGCCCAGCATGCCGGAACCCGGAAGATCAATGGGTGATGGCTCACGTGCTTGGAGAGATGGCTCTGCATGCCACTTCTGGCACGCATGTCATAGATTTGCCATCACAGGTATAAAACACAACAATTGGAAATTTAGTTATATTTTAAATGTATTATATTCTTAAATAGGAACTGTGACTATGGGATTAAAAGTATCTTCTCAGTCTAATGGGTGATCTATATGTAGAGATCAATAGAGAAAGTGTGACTCTATTGGTTCTTCTCCATCCCTGCAAGATTTTTATATGACCAATTAAAATATGGTTTTCGTTGCCTGGCAGGTTTTGGAATAAAAAGCCGTGATTTGCATAGTTCAGTTTTTTTTTTTCTGATGTAGATTTCGAACTACATCAGGTGATGCCACAGCTAGAAGCACATCGATCTCATTTGGCTGATTCATCAAGTGCATCCCTTCAGGATGCTTTTCCTTAAAACTATGGTATAAATATGTATTGGTAACTTTTGGAACTCACAATGTAAAATGTTCTACATGGGTTGTTTTTACCATACTTGTGCTAAAGCCCCACATTGGCTGCTAATTTGTTTCTCGGCAAATTACAAACTGCTATTTATTATTAGCTGTGGGCAAACCTTACAATTTTGAGAACAGAATGTTCCATCCCCAGACCAGGGAGTTTTCAATATCCCTAGTTATTACTTTTACAGTCCTATACATGCCAATGTGCCTATATACTTAGGAGTAGGGATGCATAAAGCCTTTAGATCTTTTTGTGTTCAAATAAAATGGGCATCTAAACATACTTAGGTTTTCAGGAACATCCACCAAAACAACAAAGAATCTTACAGTACTTTAAGAGCAGCTTTATTATGGCATAAGGTGTTTAGGTAAAGGTAAAGGTTCCCCTCGCACATATGCTAGTCGTTTCCAACTCTAAGAGGCGGTGCTCATCTCCGTTTCAAAGCCGAAGAGCCAGTGATGTCTGAAGACTTCTCTGTGGTCATGTGGCTGGCATGACTAAATGCTGAAGGTGCATGGAACACTGTTACTTTCCCACCAAAGCTGGTTCCTATTTTTTCTACTTGAATTTTTACATGCTTTTGAACTGCAGGTTGGCAGAAGCTGGGACAAGTAACGGGAGCTCACTCTGTTACGCGGCACTAGAGATTCGAACCGCCAAACAGCTGACCTTTCTGATCAACAAACTCAGTTTCTTAGCCACTGAGCCACCACATCCCTTAAAGTGACATAAAATAATTGTTTTATTTTTGTTAAGAGATTACCAATAGTATTTTGGAAATATTTATACACTTTGGAAAGTACTTGTTAAGTAGTACTAAACTATGTTGAATGTTGACATTCCACTGAAGCTTTTATGGATAGTAATAAATCTGAATCTTTTTTCAATTTAGAAAACAAGACATAAAATGAATACAGAAATTAGGCAAACATATTTTAATTAAAGTTCTATTATATCTAAAGCATATATATATATAGACTTTAGGTCTGTGTGAAAATAAGTGCCAAACTCAGTCTATCCTACCTGTCTATGAGCATGTCAAACAAATATAAAGGTGGAAAGCAGAATAAAAGGATTATTTAAATAATTGTTATAGTACAAAATTCTAATTAAGTAATTTGTATATTAATGTTAATTTCACTTATTAGATTTTCAACAAAATGTTGGACTATCTTCATTTCTAGATTACTCAACCTTTTTCTATCACAGGAGTATTATAAAAGCATACATCAGATAATGTTGATGATGATTTGTATAATATTTGTCTTAAAAGTGTTGAATTTACTATCTATTTGACATAAATAAAATGCTATGAAAACCATAGTCTTCTTAGAAGCATCCTGAAGCACCAGCACACTAAAAGCAGAGAGAGGAGGGGAGTGTAAAACATACTCAATTATATTTATTAAGTCTGCCTTTCATAGACGGATATAATAATAATAATAATAATAATAATAATAATAAATTTAAATTTATTAGCCGCTCCCTTTCCAGACAGGACTCGGGGCGGCGTACAATGGAGTATATAAAACATAAAACATGTATACAAACACATAAACATACATATATACAGGACATACATGCACGGAGGAGGTAACAAATTACATCACATTGGACAATTAAAAGTCACCATTAAAATACCCCAATTGTAAAAACACAATTTAAAATTTAAAAATTTAAAAGAACTGTCAGGAGGAGTAAGAAAAGTTTACGGTTGAGCCAGGCCAGATAATTGAAAGAGGTGGGTCTTCAACTGTACACGGAAGGAGCGGAGATCGGAAGTAGTCCTGATGTCACGGGGGAGGTCATTCCATAGGGCTGGGCCCATCACAGAGAAGGCTCTGCTCCTGGGTGTCGCCCCCCGACACTTTTTGGCGGACGGCACCCGAAGAAGTCCCTCTCTGTGTGAGCGAATTGGTCGTATGGATGTATGGGGCAGGATGCAATCCTGCATGTAACTAGGTCCTGTGCCATGAAGCGCTTTAAAGATCATAATCAAAACCTTGAAACGCACTCGGTAGACTACAGGAAGCCAGTGCAGCTCGCGCAGGAGAGGTGTTACAGGGGAGTATCTAGTCCTCCCCATAATCACCCGCGCGGCCGCGTTCTGGACCAACTGCAGTCTCCGAGTGCATCTCAAGGGAAGCCCCATGTAGAGAGCATTGCAGTAGTCCAGGCGAGACGTCACTAGCGCATGGGTGACTGTGCGTAGGGCATCCCGGTCCAATAAGGGGCGCAATTGGCGCATCAGGCGAACCTGAGGGAACGCCCCCCTTGCCACGGCTGTTACATGGTCATCCATGGACAGCCGGGCATCTAGGAGGATGCCCAAATTGCGCACCTGTTCCATGGGGGCCAGTTGCACGCCCCCAATGGCCAGAGATGGAAGCAACTGGTTGAACCGGGAGGCCAGAAGCCACAGCCACTCCGTCTTGGAAGGGTTGAGTTTTAGTCGGTTGTCATCCATCCAGACCCGTACGGCCTCCAAACACCGGGACATCATTTCGACGGCCTCATTGGGGTGGTTCGGGGTGGAAATGTATAGCTGAGTATCATCAGCATACAGATGATATCCCACCCTAAAACCACGGATGATCTCGCCCAGTGGTTTCATGTATGTGTTGAACAGGAGAGGCGAGAGCACCGACCCCTGAGGCACCCCACATGTGAGTGGCCTCCGGGTCGATCTCTGCTCCCCTGCCCACACACGTTGCGTCCGGTCAGAGAGGTAGGAGCCAAACCACCGTAGAACGGTGCCCCTGACTCCCAGCCCCTCTAGCCGGTGCAACAGGATACCATGGTCGATGGTATCGAACGCCGCCGAGAGATCTAATAGGACCAGGATAGAGGAACAGCCCCTATCTCTGGCCCTCCAGAGATCATCAACCAATGCGACCAAGGCCGTCTCCGTGCTGTGCCCGGGTCGGAAGCTGGACTGGCGCGGGTCTAGATAATCATTCTCCTCCAGGTGACGTGGGAACTGTTGTGCTACCACACTCTCTACAACCTTCGCTAAAAAAGGAAGGTTGGAGACTGGACGATAATTGACTAGGTCCATTGGGTCCAGGGAAGGCTTCTTGAGCAGGGGCCTCACCACCGCCTCTTTCAAGGTGGTCGGTAGAAGCCCCTCGCCCAACGAAGCGTTCACTAGGCCCAGGAGCCAGTCGCGTGTAACCTCCCAGGATGCCAGTACAAGCCAGGAGGGACACGGGTCCAATAAACATGTGGTAGGTCGCAGACGTCCACGCAACCTGTCCAAATCCTCGATGGCAACCGAGTCAAACTCCTCCCAAAGCGGTCCCTCAAGACTTGCCGCGGGTGTCTCAGCTGGACTACTGAAAGGGGCCCATCCCATCCGGATTTGAGCGACTTTGTCCTGTAGATATTTCCCAAACTCCTCTGCTCTGCCCTGTAAAGGGGCTTCCCGCGGTCTCTCAAACAAGAGAGAGCGAGTCACCCGAAACAGGGCGGCAGGGCGGTTATCTGCGGACGCAATAAGAGCGGCACAATATTGACGTTTGGCCGCTCTTAATGCCACAAGGTACGTCCTCAAATAGGCTCGTGCCTGTGCTCGGTCAAATTCGGAACGGGAGGATCTCCAACGACTCTCTAGGCGTCTCTTGTGGCGTTTCATCACCCTTAGCTCCTCGGTGAACCAAGGGGCCAGGGTGGTTCGTCGCCGCAGGAGAGGCCGCAAAGGCGCCACCCGGTCTAGGGCCCCGGTAGTCGCACTATTCCATGCGTCTACCAGGTCCTCCACTCGGGGGCGGGTCAGGTCCACAGGAGGTGGCCCAAGCTCCGCCTGGAACCTATCTGGTTCCATCAGGCGCTTGGGGCGGAACCATCTAATACCTTCCGGTTCCGCCTCCCCGCAGCGGGGTGTAGCACCGGGGAAGTCAAGCCGGAGAAGTGAGTGATCTGACCATGACAGGGGAGTAATAATTGGATCCCCTATTCCCAGATCACTCGTCCACTGGCCAGAGACAAAGACAAGGTCCAACGTGTGGCCTCCCTCGTGAGTAGGGCCCTGAATTAACTGGGTCAGGTCCATGGCTGTCATGGAAGCCATGAACTCCCGAACCCCCTCAGACGCTTCTCCCATCGACGGCAGATTAAAATCCCCCATCACTAAAAGTTTGGGGGTCTCAACCGCCACCGATGAGATCAGCTCGAGGAGTTCAGACAGGGCCGCTGGTGTATAGCGAGGAGCCAGGTATACTATCAGCAGGCCCAACTGCCTCCCTGGGCCCCATCTCACGACGAGGGACTCACACCCGGATGTCTGTGGCACAGTGAACTCTCTCGGCTCCAAGTCTTCCCGGATAATCACTGCTACCCCACCGCCCCTCCCTGGGCCTGAGGCTGGTGAAATGCTCGATAACCTGGCGGGCACATTTCCACGAGGGGTAAACCTCCCTCGTGGCCCAACCAGGTCTCGGTTATTCCTGCGAGGTCCGGCTCCCCCTCCAAAATTAGATCGTGGATGAGGGGGGCCTTATTGACAACGGACCTCGCGTTGCATAACAGCAGTCTCAGGCCTTGGGTCTGTAGATCCTGACCACCTAGTATGCAGGGGTTGGTACAAACGACCGGGAATGACCAAAAACCCCGGTCTCCCAACCGACTACGCACTCTTGATCTGTCCTCGCACCTGCCCCTCCCCACGACCGTTGGTATCAGGGAGCCCTGCGCAGGAATGCTATCTTCCCTCTCCTCCCCCACTCCGCTCCCTCCTCCTTCGACCACACCTAGGTGCCTGGCTCTCCCATCCCTCCTGACCTGTTCCCCCCCCATCCCTATAACCCCTTACAACTTTTAAAAAACATTTAATTTAAAAACCCCTCAACGTGCGCTTCCTCCACCTCTCTGGGTTAATGAACCCGTCCTCAAGGTGGGCCCTCGAAAGGGCAGGAGGCCATAGCTACGAGAGGGGGGACTCTCGTAGCTGTAGTAGGTCTAGCCTCGTGTATAACATAATTAGACAGGGCCAAGTTCATCAAGTGGGAGCTGTAGATGTTAATATGTATCAGCAGCCGCAGTTCCCACTAAGGGGATGGTCCTGGCAAGAGGATAGTCCAGGCAAGGGGATAGGCTGATGAAAATAGTCCATATCTGGATGGAAATGATGGCTGGTGGAAATATGATAAAGTAGCCAGCTGGTGGATAAAAGATTGCAGCTAAGAAGTAGTTCGTAATAGATGGTAAGTCATAATAGGCGGTAGGGCAGATAGCCCGTAGTAAGTAGGTGGTAAATGAGTGGGGGGGGGTAGTTGTGAGCACAGCAAAGCACTGGGTCTGACCTTCTGCATGGGCCTCTGATGTTCCAGGCCTCCGTTCCATGGCCTGCCTTAGTTGAAAATAGTCCTCTGTCCATTTGGCAACCCATAGGCGTTGTTATTGGGCCCGGGAGGGCTGCATCTGCCTCCCTGCGGCCTCCCTGCAGCCCTTCCATCATTCTTTCAACTCTCTACTTCCTCCGGCGCCTCAGGCCTCACTCTCCTTCCCTTCTTCCCTTCGGCGCCTTGGATCTCTCGGGCCTCCCTCGGGCCTTACATTCCTTCCCACAATCGCCGGCCAGTTTAGAGCTCAGCGATCCATAGCTCGTAATTTGGGCCGCTCGGCTCTCCTGGGTTGCCACCATCTCTCTAATGTCTCAGGCCAAAATCCGCCCAGTCACACAGTCACGCAGACCACACAGACCACCGCCGCTGTCCTCCGGCCTTCTCGTCCCATATATAAAGGCCATGTTCATTGGGAAATATAGAAGATATAGATTTCTGTAAGGTTTTAATAAATGACAGTGTGACACTGCAATTAAACTGAATTAGTTCCACAAAGGACCATTTCATTTTGTCTCAGGGCTTCAAGCACTGAGAAAATGCAATATCATCATGCTAGAAATACATCCTTTTGCATTGCTGTTATTACAGAATGCTGCTAAGTGCTTTAATTACTAAAGGAGAAAAAGAAGCAAGATGCTATACATTTGTGTAGCTTTGCCTGGTCCAGTGTTCTCAAGATACATTAGAATTATAAAGACCAGAATTCCCATCGGAATGGAAGAAATCCTGCTTGAGAATTCAGGAAACTGTGGTCCCAGCCCATCTGAAAAGGACCAGAGTGGACAACATTTTTATTGGTTATATTTCCAGTTCATATCTTGAAATCTATCCTGGGATGTTTTCATTTCATTTCATCATTTCATTTCCATTTCCATTTCCATTTCCATTTCCATTTCCATTCATTCATTCATTCATTCATTCATTCATTCATTCATTCATTCATTCATTCATTCATTCATTATACCTATACATTTCACAAAATCCAGTTCTGGGTGGCATACAATTGAACAACAGTGTAGAAGTCAATATAACAAATATAAAATTCAGACTAAAATAAAAATTATAAAAAATGAATATTCTCTAGGCAAAGGAGGGATAAAAATGCGTGCCACCATCTAAGATATGTCTGGTTCCCTGATCTGATTATATGACCAGATATTGAGAATATTTCTGGAAAATCCAAAGGGGTGGAGCCAATTTAATTTCAGGGGAAAGAATGTTACATAAGATGGGCACCACAGCAGTGAAGGCATGTCTCATAAAACCCACCAAATGCAGGTTCTTAGCTGATGGTACCCACAGTATGCTTTCCCTGCCTGATTTAATGTGGCAGGCTGAGATAACTGGAAAAAGGTGGCCCATTGGCTTGATTCCATGGGCCATGAAGAGTTTTAAAGGTGAAAATCAGCACCTTGAATTGGAACTGGAAGAGAACTGGCAAGCTTATGGAAGAGATTTGTGTAATATGTGCAGTTATAGGAATGCACATAACTGTGTTTTCTGTATCAGTTGAAGCTTCCAGATATTGTTCATCAGCTCCATGTAGAAAGCATTGCAGTAGTCCAATTTGGAGGTAACTAGGACATGATTGTAAGTAATCATTGCAACCCAGGAATGAATGGAACTGATGTATTAGACAAAATTATACAAAGGTCCTCCTAGTCAGGCTGCTACCTGCTCATCAAGTAGAAATTGTGAATCTAGGAATACTTCAGATTGCACACAGGATCTGTCTGGTCAGTGCAACCCTATGCCAGCACCCAATCCAAAACCACTCAGTCTTGCCAGGGTTCAGATGAAACTTGTTGCTCCCCATCCAGAGCTTCACTGAACTGCTTAATATTCTAGAGGCAGAGACATATAATTGTATATAATGTATTACCCAGTGGCTTCATGTAGACGTTAAAGAGGAGATGAAAGAAGAGGAGAAAGCATCACATTTGCCCATTAGCACTAGTTTAGTCAATTAACCTACATGCATTGTGTAGGACAGAATTAGCTCTGGGTCTCCTTATAGCCCTTTCCTTCCCTCCTACATGTTAGGGGTAGGTAAATAGTCCTGATGAGCCAATTGGTTCTATTTTAACAAATCCATAAATTACCTCTATATGAAAACTAACTCAGGGAAAGAATGTCTCACAACATGGATTTCTGCTTGAGTGAAGATCCTTCATCCTTTCAGGTATGGGTGTAAAAATCTTCTGTGTTTCTTGATTTTATATTCGGTAGGAATGACACCAGTAAATGCATCAGCAGTGGAGTTGTGAATCACACCCAGGTCTATTTTTAATGCATGAAACTATTCATTCAAAACCCTTTTACAAATCCTAAATGTAGTTGCACTCTTTCAATGCTGATTTATTTCAGGAGAACAAAAGAACATTGTTAAACAGAGGTAAAGACAATGGAGGTTACAAGTTCTCTTCACTAGTTTTTCTTTGTATTCATAGAGTTTGTGTATGTCAGGACATACACGTAATTATGTTTCTATATATAACAGTTAAGAAACAGCTGGGAGGAGGGTAAAATTCATGTAATGCACATTAACAAGAAGGAATATAAAGCATAACTAGATAACCCATGATTTGTTGGGTCATTATTCTTTCTACATATAATATAGGCTAATATTTTCCCTTTTGTCACAACCCCAGAGAAACCTTTGGTAAAGCCTTTTCCTCCTCCCTCAGTTGACCTGTGAAACACCCTACCAACTATGGACCACAAGGAAAACTGTATTCCTGCTCCTTATTCTGGTATATCAACAAAGGGACTTCCCTGTCAGAAGCAGAGATAGAGCCGTGGATGCTGACATTCCCCAGCTGCCTTCAGAGTCAGAGATAAGTGGGTATGAGGAACAGCTGGGGTGTGTTACAGATGCATGCGCAGAGGTGTCAGGAGAGAAGAACAATTGAGGACCACAAGGAACAAATGCAAGTAAGAAGTACAAAGAAGCAGATGAAATTATGTATTAGTTTCTGCCAATCTAGTGGTTTCTTCAACGAGAGAGGCTAACACATGCCTCAAACACTAAACCACTAAAACACCTTTAAACATGGACAATCAAATGGTTTTACACAGAAATTGAATTGACTCTATCATTGGTAGAAGAAGATGTAGCAGCTGAGTTGCAACAGGAAAGACAACATTGTTTATAAAGATAATCTAACTCATCAGATAGGAGCACTTGCCAACCTTGTCTAGCTCCAAAGGCCCAAAGACTTATCTCTGCATGTTATTCGGATGGAATTCCACCGGGAAATATCAGGACTGTTGGCTAGATTGGGAAACTGAATAGTTATATCATGGTGTTCTCAGAAGTCAAGCCTGAAGTGGAGATAATTTTATCTAAAGATGAATTAGGGCTTCAACATGTGTCCTGATCTTGTCTGAGTTCAGAAGCTAATTGGGGTCATTCGTACATGGAAGGTCTGCCTTAATTTTCTTGCTAGTAAGCACAGAGAAATCAGTTCTGAGACTTTTGCGTGAAAAAGCTACAAATATTAGAGCTTTGTAGAACTTCCCATGGCAATCCTAAACCAAATCCAGACTTTATGGATGTTGCAATTTACTGTGCACCCCAAAGGGATGAAAGAAAAACTATGAAACAAACAAACATCTTTTTAGTAATATACTTTGCTGATCTGGGTGTGAGCTTGATACACATGTCAAACTTATGTACCTACTCTGGATTATTTCTGGAATGGAACATACATATGTTAATTACATCTTTACATCTACATCGGAGGTGGTATTCAGCAGGTTAGGGTTCTGGAGAACCGGTAGCGAAAGTTTTGAGTAGTTTGGAGAACCGGTAAATACCACCAATACTGGTCCGTCCCCCATCTATTCTCTGCCTCCCGAGTCCCAATTGATCTGGAGAAAATGGAGATTTTACAGTATCCTTCCCTTGCCACATTCACCAAACCATGCCACACCCACCAGCGACGTCCACAGAACCAGTAGTAAATTTTTTTGATTCCACCACTGATCTACATGTAGTTTGATCCAGAGCAACCTACGTGAAGCTATCTATGAAATTCACAGAAGACCATGGAATTTAAATCAGGAACGATTTAATTCATAGCTCAGATACTTAGTTGCTACAGCTCTACCTTAGGTACTTAATTGCTACAGCTTTGATGTGAGACTGGTTTGCATTTCCATCTTTGTCATTTTTTCTCATCCTTATTCTGTCTCTCTCTTAATTTTTTAAGTACTTTCATCTTTCTCTCTGTGTTTTAGAAGAAGCTTTTTCCAACCAAATGGGAGGTCAAGACCAACAATCTGGCTATTGCCAAGTTGAAGGATTTTCTGGAGCGAGTTACTTCAGATAGAGTTGCTATCCAATTTTGAGCCCATTTTTGTTTTCCAATCAAGCATTAATAGCATGCCATTCTATTTACAGAAAGCTATTGAATAGGGTTAGATGGGACTTTGGCTTCATATACTATATGTTTTGGAAATAACGTACAAAATTCTGAAAGCTCTTAAAATAATGATAGAATGTTAAATCATTTTTAGAAATTGTATATGCTCAAAGGCAATTTTATATTTTGCCTATTATTAAATTTGACTTGAACAAGATTGCTTACCTTTTAATATTGTACATCTGGGCAATATTGAAAAAATTAGAAGATAATATAATGTAAATATATTTAAATAAAAAAGAACCTTCTCAGTCACTGCTGAAGAAAACTGGTTATGTATTTTTCCTCTTCCTTTTAAAATGCCAGTGCCAGAATAAGTTCATGAAAATATATGCTTTGTTACCTGATTAAATTTTCATTTATTAAGAGAAAAGGCTTCTCTCATGTAATTCTTCTGCAAATGTGATGGTCTCCAATTCTCATCATCTCTATGATACTTGGTACAGTATAAGTGCTTAGGAACAATGGGAATTGTAGACTATCATGCTGTACCAGGTACAGGAAAATCAGAGCAATTTTTTTCAAAATAAACACCACTGAATTCAATGGGATTTAATCCAATATAAGCATGCTTGGGAATATGGCTGAAATTCTATCTTCATTGTTATTTAAGGAAGCCCCACTCATATCTGTTGCTAGGAGATGAACAAGTTGATGGCACATTCATCATGGTGGGATCTGTGAATAAATAGGGATATTTCTTAAACCTGTCATTAATAAAAAGAAACACCATCTAATTATTATCTATACATGAGTTACATCTGTCTATACAATGGTTCCCAACCTTTTTTTTCACCATGCCCCACCTAAGCACTTTTAAAATCCTGATCTCCCCCCCCCCCTGTGACATATAATCTTTACTTTAACTCAAAAAGTGAACTCTACTCACATGGAGGAAGCCTAAAAGGCCATTAACTTGGTTTAAACAAAAATTGCCCCCATTAAAAATCAAATTTCCCCCCTATGGGGCATGGGCCAGAGGTGGGTTGCTGCCGGTTCAGCCTGGATTGGCCAAACCAGTAGTAGCGGTGGCTGGAGGCTCTGCCCACCTGCCCAGACGCTTCATGCGCAGGCGTGTTGCACAGGAGCACACCCGAACTGGTAGCAAAAAAATTGGGAACCCATCTCTGGCATGAACCCCATGTCAGGAACCACTTTCTATACAGTACATGCAGAGCCTTGCTTTAAATTTATTCATGCCCTCCAACGTACTGTATAATATGTAACATGCAACACATGTGTATGTAGATTGACAACATCTAATTTAGGATAAAGGGTCTATCTAGACCTGCTTTCGTTTGGATGGACGGTTCATAGTTGGATAATCTTCCCAACAATCCAAAATTAACTTCTTCTTTTGGTATCAGGATTTACTACTTGTATCTTATCAAAGACATAACCAGGTTTATTCTATTTAGCTTTCACTCCCATCAAATTCAGCTCCAACCGCTTATCCTGTTGGTCCTACAGCAGCTCTAAGTTGTTGCATGAATGTCAAGATAATTTGCAAGAGACCAGCTGATAGTCTTTCTTAAGCTTCCTTAAGCTGAAATAACCGTTTGAAAGGGGCGTTGGCTTTTGGGGGGGGAATGCCTAAAGACGTGGGCGAGGAAGCACGTCGGTGGGGTACCACCCTTCCTGGTAGACCAAACAGAAGTCTCTATTTGGGAGCCCAAGGAGAATAGATAGTCCCATTGATTCATGATGCGGGCCAGTAGATTTAGCTGGTGAGGAAAGTCTTCCTATTTCAGTAACAAAGCGGCCCTTGATGCTCGTGGAGGGGAAAAAATGCTGAGAGGGAGGAACCTAAAAACCCGTGATCGGAGAATCAAGGACAGCTTACACGGGGTGTGGAGAGAGGAGAGCCCAGCCGCGGAGAAGAAGAGCGCGCTCGGCTGAACATGAATGATGGGCAAAGTAGTCGAAGCGGGGGAGGGCAAGAGCTCCACTGCTGAAGACTGGCCGTAACTGCTGAGGCGGAGAAAACCGGCTGCCGAAAACTCCTTTGCGACCCGACCTTGAAGACTCAGCAACGCAACGTCTGCTGCTCTTCGTGTTATTCTGTGGGGCTTCAAGGAAGAGGGGAAAAAGCGGCAATTCTTACTAGCACCCCTAGGTGGAGCTCTTCGACCAAATAAACGAAGCGTTTTCTCCGCTACTTTTCCGCAGAAGGAAACTGGGCAGCGCGTGGTTGGTAGTGCCCAAAATCCTCAGCTTTGATCCAAGGAGAAAGGCAACCCTTCCGCAGGAGGAGGGAAAAGGTGGTGGTGGTGGTGGGAGGGGGGACGGACGCAAGCCTAAGGAATAGAGGCTGAGCAGAATTTATTTTTATTTTTCCTTTTTTAAAAAATGACAACGCAAATTCCGCCAGCCTGTTCCAAACCGAAGAGAGAAGAGTTTGGAGGCTGGAAAACAGAGACAGAGAAAAACGGGTCACAAGGGAAGGGGGAAAAAAAAGCAAAGCGGAGCATTAGAACCATTCTCACACATTTTGAAGCTCATGAGGGTTTCCTTGGGCTAAAAGTTCTTCACCAGTAGATGTGAATATTAGGACAAAGTCATGACAGGAGAAACGACACAGATAACTACTTAATTCCATCCTTCCGAAGCCAAGTTCAGCTTTAAATCTTGGCACACCGAAAGCAAAACTTAAGTAGATGCCTTTCTGGAAAATGCAAACATCTCACATTAGCCTAAATATTTTTATATACGATTAAAGTGCATAGGTTATACGATTGCATTAAATACTCAGTTACTGATCTGAGATTTATATAACAACTATGTTCTATTTCCTATACTGTTATTTTCAAAATATTGTGTTAGACATTGTTTCTTTCAAAACTTTCAAGGTGGTCTGTAGCGGTGTTCCACAGCTTTAGGAATTTTAAGATATGTGGACTTCAACTCCCAGAATTCTCTCAGGCCGGCATGCTAGCTGAGGGAATTCTGGGAGTTGGAGTTCACATATCTTAAGGTTGCTGAGGTTGAGAAATGCTGGTCTCTATCAGTTTATCCCTCATTTTATCCTCACACGCCAATCTTGTGAGGGTGGGCTTGGAGGCAGTGACTGGCCCGAGGCCAAGTGATAAATCTCCATGCTCAAATGAGCCATTGAAGCTAGGTTGATCTGCTCCAGAGTAAGAATAAGACATAACAGAATAGAATAACACAGTTGGAAGGGACCTTGGAGGTCTTCTAGTCCAATCTCCTTCTCAAGCAGGAAACCCTATAAGGCAGGGGTGTCCAAACTTGGGAACTTTAAGACTCGTGGACTTCAACTCCCAGAATTCCTCAGCCAGCTATTTTGAGGCAGCCCCTCAAATATTGGAACATAGATACCTACCACTATCCTACTCCAGTTCTAGTGGTGGCATGTCAGAGTTTTTCTGCTCCTGCCCAAAAGGTTCCAGTCCCTTATGTAGCTGCCCAATACATCACAAAAGATAAGGAAAGCTCTAGCATTAGCATTTGGCAAGGTTATTTATTTATTTATTTTAAAAGTGAAGTAGTAACATTTTATTCATTGTCATGTAAGTTACCCTGGCTTCCAACTTTCTGCTCATTCTGACTGGCTATATTTCATGGAATAGCAAACCACAAAGTAACAACCACATTTTGGCCCAGCATGTTGCCTGAACCTAGCCTTTAGGGTTAAGATTTGGATTCTATTGCTGTGCAAGGCAGAACATTAGATTAATTGAGTAAAGCAGGGGTACATGTATGCTTTACTCCAGGGGTGTCCAAACTTGGGAACTTTAAGACTTGTGGACTTCAACTCCCAGAATTCCCCAGCCAGGCTCTTCTGAGAGTTGACGTCCACAAGTCTTAAAGTTCCCAAGTTTGGACACCCCTGGAGTAAAGCATACATGTACTATTAGTACAACAACAGCCATTAAGATTAAGACTGTTATGGGAAAAAGACATCTGAAAGCTTGCCTCTCCCTATACATTCCTTCATTGACTTTGATACATGTTGCATCGTCGGTTTTGTTGTATTCGGGTCTTTTCCCGTGTAAGATTGAGATTGTATTTGCAACGTTTCAGCAAGATCTCACCTGCCATCTTCAGGCTTGGGCTTAAAATGGGAACGGAGCTGCCGTCTTTCTATAAATCTTGGTGGGAGGGGATGGTGTGCTGGCTTTGTTTCAGTAAGTGGAGTGATTGGTTGTGTGGTTGTATCATGATTGGTAGATTGGTGCTGGCTGATTTACAGAAAGACGGCAGCTCCGTTCCCATTTTAAACCCAAGCCTGAAGATGGCAGGTGAGATCTTGCCGAAATGTTGCAAAGACAATCTCAATCTTACACGGGAAAACACCATATATATATATATATATATATATATATATATATATATATATATATATATATATATATATATATATATATATATATATATATATATATATATATTTGTGTTACAACCCCTGGTATGCCTAAATATGGGAGGAAGGTCACGCTCCCTCTTTCTGTCCTTCGGCTTCATCACAGAAGACCATGCAGGCAGAAAACCATATTTTTATTTTTAATGTTGCCTTTTATATTTGTGTTATATTTGTACTGATAAATAAATAAAGGGAGACTAGGATAGATCTATTTCGAGCTAATTAGCTCTCATCAGCTAGCCATACCCTTACTGGGATAAGAACCCAGGCTGTATATATCTTAGGCAGGAGTCTTAACCACTAAGCCACAGGTTCTCTTCCTTATCAGTTGAGCCAGGGAAATAAGTATATATTTGTGTTACAACCCCTGGTATGCCTAAATATGGGAGGAAGGTCACACTCCCTCTTTCTGTCCTTCGGCTTCATCACAGAAGACCATGCAGGCAGAAAACCATATTTTTATTTTTAACGTTGCCTTTTATATTTGTGTTATATTTGTACTGATAAATAAATAAAGGGAGACTAGGATAGATCTATTTCGAGCTAATTAATCCCAGTAAGGGTATGGCTAGCTGATGAGAGCTAATTAGCTCGAAATAGATCTATCCTAGTCTCCCTTTATTTATTTATCAGTACAAATATAACATATATATATATATATATATACACACACACACACACACACACACACATATACATACACATATACATACATACATACATACATACATACATACAAATATAAATATAAATATAAATATAAATATAAATATAATTATAAATATAAATATAAATATAAATACAAATACAAATACAAATACAAATACAAATACAAATACAAATACAAATATAAATATAAATATAAATATAAATATAAATATATAAATAAATTTAAAAAATTGACCTGGAATTGTTAGTATGACCAGAATCTTTCTCTAGTGTAGAAAGTTGTAATTTGGGATCTGTTATGTCTGACTTCAATCACATTTTAGGGAGCTAAACATAGTAAGCATGAAAAGTCGATTGCAAGCCATTCTGTTTGGCACTTCAATTTTATTTTGAATCCATTTCGCTGGATGCCCTTCTATTTAGTAATTGATTTTCTCTGAAATTCAGCCTTTGGAAGAACATGCCAGAAATATCTGCTTAATCTCACTTCTAGCCCTTGGGAGATATATTATTCTGATTTGTTATTCATTTGCCCTTTGTACCAATCATTTATTTTTCCAAACCACATTTTTCCTAATTAATGAATGTGATAAATAATTCTATGCCCCAAAACATTGCCCACGTCAGTCCAGTAAATATATCAATACTGTTACTTATTGTTACTTCTCCAATGATTTTGGTCTTTTGTAATTCTTGATCTTCATCCTCCACTTTAATACTTCTGAATTAGATTCTTTTTTTTACATCGAGAAGTGATTGAAATAAAGAATCCCATAAAAGCCTACCAGAAGCATTTTGCCTGTAATGTTAGGAAGACTTTTAAGATGTTCTGTTACCCCATCAAAAATCTTGCCATACTGTTTAATTTTTTTAATTGAATAATTTTCTTCCTATGCTTGAAATCCTTGAACATTTTGGATCATTTTTCATGAGAGGAAAGTAGTTTATCCGTTGAACCAGAAATATTGCCCTCTGGAATGAGATTTTCCCTAGACATTTGAACAGCGTCCAGCTATCTGATGTTTTGAAGGATCCTGAACAACTGGCTTTTTGCCCAGGGCTTTGATAAATGTAATGAAGCCCTCTTTTCTTTTTCTTTGTTCATTTTGTGTTATCTTCTTAATATTTTAGGAGCTGCTGTGGCGCATTGGTTAGAGTGCAGTACTGCAGGCTACTTCTGCCGCCTGCCGCCTGCCTACAATTTGGCACATCGAAACTCACCAGGCTAAAAGTTGACTCAGCTTTCCATCCTTCTGAGTATGATCTGAACAACTGAATGATTTAGTATAGACAGAATATGGCTCGTAAGGGTCTTCCTGAAAGCTAGATTGATCTAATGGAGCATCTTGGTGTAACAAGATATTGAACTTTTGCAGAAAGATATTGAACTTTTGCAAGGAAGCACCTTCTGCAGTAGATTCCCTTCCCTTGTCCAGAATTGCTTTCCAATCTTTGTAGATTTTATGAGAAGTGGGCAGAAGAAAAATTGGTGAAAAATATTTTTCCATGAGTGAAACTTTAATCGGAATATGAAACAATGCATTCCTAAGTCAAACACAGCTAAGTAGGAGCATATTCAGAAATCCCAATGATGCTTTTGAAAAGAGAGCTGGAGTGGGTTTTTCCTTGAAAACACTTCACTTTTCATCCGAGGAGCTGCTTCAGTTCTGAATTTTATTTTGATACAAGATATTGAGATTCTGCATATGATTTCTTGGTGGCATCCAGCATGAGAAAATAGTGAACTGGGTGGACTTTTAAGGTTGGATGAGACCATTGAATTTGAAGGCCTGCAGAGCAGGGAGCAGCCAAAGCAATCACTCACAAAGTGGCAAATGATTGAGGCAGAAGCACATATACATTGTTACTGTCATAATGTAACCTGGGATAACACTGCTTACTTTCTAGCATTTTTCTTCATTTCTTTTTTTCTTTTTTAAATATATAGATTTATGTAGTAATACCAGGAATAGATCAGCATGTGTCTGGTTTCAGACTTTTATTACTTTTTTATTTTATTTTTCCCAAACCAGGGGAATGCTTATTTCCAATTTATATATATGGCTGTCTTAAGTAATTGTCTTAAGCCATTTAAGCCTAGGACTGAAAATGACCTAATTGAACCACTAAATTCAGTAACATCCTTCTTAAGCTTAGTATGTCAATAAAATCCAAGAAAACTAAACACTTGGATTTTCCAATGAATAACTGAGCAGCAATTTATTTGTTGGTCTAATATCCAAAATAGGAAAATTATCTTTCACTTCTTATTTTTTTGGGGAGGTAAAAATGTTGTCAGTTTCTAAACTACAGCTTTCTCACGGTTTTCATACATTTCTTTTCCTCTTTCTCACCGTATATTCTTTCCAGTTGATGTTTCTTCACACGGTTATTGTAATTGTAAACATAATACCAGTAAAACGTGTAAATCACAAAAGAGGTTGTGAGCTTTACCTGCTATGGCATTTTGAAGAGTTAACACTCTTTTTCTCTATGAAAAGGAAAGGTTGGTACTGAGAAAGACAGCGACACTTCTGTGCAATGAATAAAGCATTGCTCTGGCTATATTGATGCTCCTGCACTAAATCAAGCTGAAGAAATAGAGAAAGGAAGGAAAGGAAGGAAGGAAGGGGGAGAGAAAGAAAGAAAAGAAAGAGAAAAGAAAGAGAAAAGAAAGAGAAAAGAAAGAGAAAAGAAAGAGAAAAAGAGAAGCTATAAATTATTGGTAGAACATTTGGGCAAGGAAACATCTCCATACATGTGGCCTCATATGGCAGGCCTGCATTTTTCTACTTGCCTAATCTTTAATTTCTTCTGCATGAAACCACACAGCAAGAGGAGAAAGTCTGTGTTCTATTTGTAGCTGTGACTGCAAGCTCAGGTTGGAGAACAGTAACTATTTCTTTTGCAATGCTGAGAACATATTTCCATTCACTCAATGTGGCACTCGGAAAAGCTGAACATATTTGTGGGGTTTTATTTTATCCTTTGGTTCCTGTTACTTTTTCAATTACCATATTCATGCAAGTCCCAATAAAGGATTATAGAGGAAGCTATTTGCAGCAGAAACTGTAGCTCCTTAGCTATAATGTGAATCAGTATGCTCATACACAGGGAAACATATCTATTTACGTAGACATCAGAAATGGTATTCAGCAGGTTCTGACCAGTTCTGGAGAGCCGGTGGCGGAAATTTTGAGTAGTTCGGAAAACCGGTAAAAACTACCTCTGACTGGTCCCATCCCCATCTATTTTCTACCTCCCGCGTCCCAGTTGATCGGAAGGGAATGGGGATTTTGCAGTAACCTTTCCCTGGAGTTGGGAGGGAATGAGGATTTTACAGTATCCTTCCCCTGCTACACCCACCAAGCCACTCCCACCAAGCCATGCCACACCCACAAAACCACACCCACAGAACAGGTAGTAAAAAAATTTGAATCCCACCACTGGTAGACATATACAATGCCTGTATGTACTTACCCCACTGCCCCGCCCCGCGCATACATAATACTTTCAATATTGCTACAGTCTATTGAAGCAGACAGAACTCCACTAATAATCTGAGAAAATAATCCTAAAAGTGGGCCTGTTATTCTTTGGCCTGACTTCACTTGGCTCTGGCCTAACTTCAAAACTGCTATACAAGAAATCACTTCCAACCTCTGTTAAGAGCTATCTGTTTTTTAACTGCAGCCTGTTGCTTAGGA
This sequence comes from Natrix helvetica, assembly GCF_964273705.1. Lineage (NCBI taxonomy): Eukaryota > Metazoa > Chordata > Lepidosauria > Squamata > Natricidae > Natrix > Natrix helvetica. The sequence continues at coordinate 39,476,351 of NC_138552.1, forward strand.
GACAGAGAAGAAATGTGAGGGGGTGGTGGTGGAAGTGGTATCAGAGAGAAAATAGGTATCTCTTCTTATGGTCCACTCATAGTTTGCTTCAGCCTTTCCATCTTATAATAGAATAACACAATAACAGAGTTGGAAGGGACCTTGGAGTTCTTCTAATCTCCTTTACCATTTCAGACAAATGGATATCCAGTCTCTTCTTAAAAGCCTCCAGTAATGGAGCATCCACAATTTGTGAAGGCAAGCAGTTCCACTGGTTAATTGTTCTCAATGTTAGCAAATTTCTCCTTAGTTCTAGGTTGCTTCTCTCCTTGATTAGTTTACATCCATTGTTTCTTGTCATGCCTTCTGGTGCTTTGGAAAATAGTTGACCCCCCTCTTCCTTGTGGCAGCCCCTCAAATATTGGAACACTGTCATCATGTCATCCCTGGTCCTTCTTTCCACTAGACTAGACATATCCAATCCCTGCAACCATTCTTCATATGTTTTAGCCTTCAGGCCCCTAATCATCTTTTTTGCACTCTTTCTAGAATTTCAACATCCTTTTTATAATATGGTGACCAAAACCGGATCAGTATTCTAAGAAACAGGATGCAATATTCTAAGAAAGAAATATGACTCCCATCAACAGATTTTCTCTGAAGGAATACAGTCTTTGAAAGACAAATGTTGCCCGACCATGCCTTAATATGACCAAGTACATATTTCCATAAGAGCATTTGGCTATTGATCTGTGTAAAATCAAAAAAAGTTACCATCTTAAGGTAAACAGTGACTTTCATTTTGGGGGAGTTGAGTGTTGTTATGAGTCAACAGAACCAACCAATTAATACATTAACATTGTAATATAGTATTAATACATTACCATATTTTTCAGAGTATAAGATGCACCGGAATATAAGATGCACCAAGGGTTTGAAGAGGCAATTTTTTAAAAAAAAGTTTTCTGCAGACCTCCCAAAAATGGGCCATTTTTGCGAAAACAGACCCATTTATTTGCCAAAAAAAGGACATGCATAGCTTTAGGAGCCTTACAAAATGCTCCTAGGGGCTGGGGGGGGGGGCAAAATTGAGCAAAAAGTGGCCTGATTTTCACTCATTTCTGTCCTCCCCAGCCCCCAGGAGCACTCTGCAAGGCTCCTAAAGGCTATGCACAGCCATTTTGGTGAAGGTGGTGGGGTTTCGGGAGGCAAAAAATGCTGCATTTAGTGTATAAGATGCACCCAGATTTTCAACCTCTTTTTTGAGGGAAAAAGGTGTCTCTTATACTCCAAAAAATAAGTCACACTGAACATAATATAGTAATAATAGAACAAATGAGAATGCCACTTGATAATTGCAATATCAGCTGATTATTTGCCTGTGTAAAATAATCATTGCAGATTGAACCCCATTTCCTATCATTTTAAAGATCTAATTTTAAAGACCTTAATCTAGTTTAAACAAAATATGTGAATTTGGAGTGAACGCCAATTGTTGGGAAAGAAAATGGAGGATCCATTGTTTTTGTGGAATCTTTAGAATAATTCCTAGAATATCTGAATAATTACTGTAGATAATAGATAGAAGGACTTAATGGATGTATGAACCTTCTGAGTAGAACGTAAAATATTATAACAGGTTGTTCTCAGGCTGCCTTGTTTCTCCACTATTGTTTTCTTGAAGAAATCATTCAAAAGAATGTGGATGAAGATTTTAGTGCATAGCTGCCATGATTGATAGCCACTGATATTAGATATGAAATATAGCAGCTTTTTCTCTCTCTCTTAGATCTTTATTTTTCTATGCTGTATGATGGCAGGTCACCCAAATATCCCATGTCATCCATACTATTCTTCTATTTCATTTGACTGGCAGATGGAGACATTAGTGAAAATAGTGTATGCTTTTTATTAGCATACTCTATGGGGCCAGCAAATAGAATGTGTTCCATCACATGTAGTTTTACATTAAAAAAAAATTAAGCTAAATTCAGGATCAACTTCTTTGCAAATCTGACTACATTATTTAGATAGATACCCTGTTTCCCCGAAAATAAGATCTCCCCAGATAATAAGCCCAATCGGGCTTTTGAGTGCATGCGCTAAAATAAGCCCTCCCCTGAAAATAAGCCCTCCCCAAAATATTGCAACATAGCAACAACCATGAGGTGACCATGCTCACCACCTCCTGCACCTCAGAAATAATAAGACTTCCCTGAAAATGAGGCTAATTGCTTATTTTGGGGATTAAAAGAAAATAAGACCCTGTCTTATTTTGGGGGAAACATAGTAATAAATTATAATCTCAGATCTTCTCACATTCTTGAATAAAGTATAATGATAATATTTTTGATACATCGAACTGAGAGAATAGTTTTCATTTAAACATGTGTAAAATTTCTGATCTGTCATGCTGGCAAAGTTTTCTATTTCTTTTGAAGTCAGAATTGCCATGGGATAATTTGTGGATCTAGTACTTCCAGGAGTAATAACATACTAGAGATTGTCTGTGCTCTACAAGCAATTGCATGTAGCTTGCATTGTCTTGAAGTGCTGTTGTATTTATTTGTTACTATTGAACTGTATATAGGCTTGATGTACTGAAGAATATATTTGGTTCATCCTTTATGTATCTACTAGATCTTTATTTCTGAGGAGATTTCTTGAGGCTGTTTAACAAAAAACATAGTTTCTTTGTTTTTAAAGCTATATGGTTTTCAGATAGTCATGGGGAATATTGTACAGATATTTAAATTAATTATTAGCGGATTTTTATACAGACATGCAATTTTGGATTATAGTGCCAGCATAGCAGTATTTATTAGCATAATAGGTAAGTATAATTTATTAGCATGAAAGATAAGTATAATTATTCACACCTTCAGATTTGTCTTTCAGCACATTGTTAGCAGAAAAAGTATCTTGTAGAGTGTCAAGAGGGATAACTTAAGGTTATGCAGTGCAGATCAGCATGATGATAATAGCACTAACCAAAAATCTTTTCCATGCTGTTGCAAGCTATTTTATAAAGCATGAATCTATATTCTTGAACTTGTGTACTTGCAGTGATGCAAGCCATAGTATATGATTATATAATGAAAATATAGTCTCATGATGATTCATGATAATATGGCATAAGGATGGAATGGAGCTTTAAAATCAATATAGATCAACCTAGAATTCATTGTTATATGCATTAATATAACATTAAATAAAAATCCAGCTTCTTAACACTAATAGGAAATAATTAGTTACTTGTCTGCTACTACATATTTTTGTACTACTGCATTGACTTATTAATGTGGGATAATTGCTCCAAACCTGGTTTCAGGGGTGATAATGAAGAAAATAGAACACTACCCTGGTGCTGCTTCTCCCTACAAAGTGTATAAATTTCCATTTTAGAAAAGGAGTTCTCTCTCCTCCCTCTCTCTATATATGTGCTGGTCTTGTTGTATTCAGATCTTTTCCCATGTAAGATTGAGATTGTCTTGGCAATGTTTCAGCGAGGTCTCACTTGCCATCTTCAGGCTAGTATTTTCGGCTTAAAGCGTGGTTGGAGCTACCAGCTTTCTATAAATCGTGGTGGGGTGTGTGTGGAGTGCTGGCTTTGTTTCAGTAAGTGGATTGATTGGCTGTGTGGTTGTATCATGATTGGTGGTGGGGTGTGTGTGGAGTGCTGATTGGGGCTGGCCATGTGTCCATTGTTGTTTTGTATTGTAAAAAAACACACACCAACCGTTACTTAAACGCACAATCCCATCACCATCCTGCACAGAACAACTCTGTAGCCAAGACCCTCATCTGCAGAATCAAACGCCTAGCTGACAAAGACCACCTGAAAACTGAATTACACACTCTCACAAATGTATTAATCTCCAAGGGATTCCAAAGAAAAACAATTACCAACCTAATTCAAAAGGAGACTCTCCCCAAGAACAAGACACAGAAGAGGACAATGGCATCGCCGTCCTCCCTTACATCAAAGGCACCACAGATAAAATCAGCAATATTCTCCACAAACACAATATCAAGACAGCCTTAAACACTGACCAAAAAATAGCCAATAACTTAAGAAACCCCAAAGACAAAATCCAGCTAGAAAACCAAGGAGTCTACGAAATACCATGCAAAATCTGCCCTACAACATACATAGGACAAACGAACAGGAGAATAAATGCACGCATCCCAGAACACAAGAACGCAGTAAGAAAAAAAGAAAAAAACTTCCTCCCTTTTCCAGCACCTTAAAGCTGCAGGACATGAAATTAATTTTGAAGGAACCAAATTAATCTCCAAAACTGAACAGTTCAACAAAAGAGTAATTATGGAAGCTATCGAAATAGAGAAACACCCCCACAACATGAATAAACGTGATGATACCTCCTGCCTACCAGACATCTGGAAACCAGGCCTAGTCAACAAACAAGCCCCATCCACTACCCAGGCCGTTACAACACAAAGCAACAACGGACACACAGCCAGCACCAATCAGCACCAATCTACCAATCATGATACAATCACACAGCCAATCAATCCACTTAATGAAACAAAGCCAGCACTCCCCCCGTCCCCCACCAAGATTTATAGAAAGACGGCAGTTCCGAACACGCTTTAAGCTGAAAACACCAGCCTGAAGATGGCGAGTGAGACCTTGCCAAAATGTTGCCAAGACAATCTCAATCTTACATGGGAAAAGACCCGAATACAACAAGACCAGCATACCTAAACCCGTGAAAATCTATGAAAATATCTATTATATATATATATATATATGTGTGTGTGTGTGTGTGTGTGTGTGTGTGTGTGTGTGTGTCTGTCTGTCTGTCTGTCTGTCTGTGTCTGTGTCTGTGTCTGTGTGTCTCTCTGTGTGTGTGTGTGTGTGTGTGTGTTGTATTTGTGCTGATAAATAAATAAAGGGAGACTAGTATGGATTCATTTCAAGCTATTTAGCTCTCATCAGCTAGCCATACCCTTACTGGGATTTGAACCTGGGATGTGTTATATATTAGGCAGATTTGTTAGCCACTACACCACAGGCTCTCCTCCTTTATCAGCTAAGCCAGGGAAATAGGTATGTATTTGTGTTACAACCCCTGGTATGCCCAAATATGGGAGGGAGCTCACTCCTCCCTCTTTCTGACCTTCAGCTCATCACCGAAAACCATCCAGGTAGAAACCCCCCTTTTTTTTAATGTTGCCTTTTTATATTTGTGTTGTATTTGTGCTGATAAATAAATAAAGGGAGACTAGTATGGATCCATTTCAAGCTATTTAGCTCTCATCAGCTAGCCATACCCTTACTGGGTTTTGAACCTGGGATGTGTTACATATTAGGCAGATATATCTGTGTGTGTGTGTGTGTGTGTGTGCGTGTATATTTTTCCTTATTTTTCCTTATTTTCCTATCTGTTTTCTTCTCTTCTGTTGGATCTGGGCAACGAGAGACAGACTGCGGACACGAAGTGACTTAACAGCTCTTTATTAATAGTAGTAGTGATCCAGCTTGCTCTGTGGTCGGAGGGTTCCCCTTTTATAGGGATCGGGTACGCCCCTCGACCAATCAGAACGATACCTGTTTCCCGCTGTAGCAAGCGGACCAGAGGGGAGACTTACTACGATATATGCTAATATCTAACACCCCTCCCCTCCTAGATGGAACGTTGCGGTAGGTAACATAGTCTTTTAGGTATGTGGGTGTTTGTCTTGCTCGGGAGGAGCGTCGTAGTTCGGGTTGGTTAGAAGTGGTTGCAGGATCGGGTGCTTTTCCTGTTTCACGTTCGGGAGGTTCTGTGCCTTCGTTGCTAGGGCGTTCTGGAGTCTGCTCGGTTGCGTTGTCTGGGGTTTGCTCTGCTTTGTGCGTGTTTTCTTGTTCCAAGCTTGGTTCGCAGGTGTCGTAGTTTTCTATGATGGGGCTCTCGCGTGGCTGACTTTCTGTAGGCAGGAAAATCTCGTCTTCGTTTCGAAGGTCTGAGTGTGCTAGGCGACCCCGAAGTTGATCGATGTGCCTTTTCCAGTTCCGCCCATCTTCTAGTTCCAGCAGATACGATCGTGGACCCGTGATGCCAATGACCTTTGCCGGCATCCACAATGTTCCCCCTGCATAGTTGTGGGCGTATACTGAATCCCCTATGCTGAAAGACCGAATTTTGCTTGTGGAGTCTGGGGGAGCTGTGGCAGAGTAATTTGGGTGAAGACGGTCCAGGTGAGACCGTAGACGGCGGCCCATGAGTAGTTCAGCGGGACTCCTACCCGTCGTTGCGCTTGGGGTAATATGCTGAATTAGGAGGTAATGGTCAATGCGTGTTTGCCAATCACCTGGACCCATCCTAGCGAGGGCCTCTTTTGCGAATCGCACCATTCTCTCCGCCTGTCCGTTTGATGCGGGATGGAATGGCGCGACGAGGGCATGCCGAATTCCCTGACCTGCTAAAAACGTTTCGAAATGCATGGCCGTGAATTGGGGCCCGTTATCGGAGACTAGGAGGTCGGGCAGGCCATGAGTGGCGAAAAGTCGCCGTAGAACCTTAATGACTGCCTCTGCCGTGGTTGAAGTCATTAGGACTACATCTAGCCATTTTGAGTATGCATCCACAACTATAAGGAAAGTCTGACCTTGGAATGGCCCTGCGAAGTCGATGTGTATTCGCGACCAGGGTGCTTTAGGTTTCTCCCATTCTGTGGCGGGCGCTTCCGGGGGTGCTGGTCTCGATTCCTGGCATGGGTCGCAAGGTGCCACCCACTCCTCTATTTCTTTGTCCATGTTTGGCCACCAAACGTAACTTCTTGCTAACGCCTTCATTCTAACAATCCCCGGATGACCCACATGTAAAGCATCTAATACATTCCTACGTAAAACATACGGAATAACAACTCGATCCCCCCACAATAAACAACCTTGTAACACTGAGAGTTCGTCCCGTTTTGACCAAAACATTTTGAATTCCGGGCCCACGTTTCCCTTCGGCCACCCCCTCCAAACCCAAGTTTGAACTTGCTTTATTACATTGTCTTTAGAGGAGAACCTTGCAACGTCGTATGAAGAAACCGGTCCAGAGTCCAAACAGTCAATGAGCAATACTGGTACTTCTGGAGTGGGGTCTGGCAGAATGTCAGGTAATGGGCAACGGCTGAGTGCGTCTGCGTGTCCGAGAGTGGAGCCCGGTCGATGAATCAATTTGTATGAATACGCAGCCAGGAAAACAGTCCACCTGGTCATGCGTGGAGAAAGGGAGACTGGGGTGGGGCGGTTTCCCGCCAAAAGTCCTAACAACGGTTTGTGATCTGTAATTAGTTCAAAATCGCGGCCGTAGAGGTATTCGTGGAAACGCTTTACTCCAGCTACAGCAGCCAGCGCTTCCCTGTCCATTTGGCTGTAATTCCTTTCGGCCGATGAAAGAGTTCTGGAGTAGAAGGCGATGGGTGCTTCTTTTCCGTCGGGCATCCTGTGGCTGAGGACTGCTCCAACTCCGAAGGGTGATGCGTCGCAGGTCAATACCAGCGGTAGGGTCTGGCTGTATTGGACAAGCAGTGAGTCAGTGGTGAGCAGGCGCTTTACCCCGGCGAAAGCTGCAGCTTCGGATCGTCCCCATTTCCATGGTGCGTTCCTCTGGAGTAGACGGTGTAGTGGCTCAGCAACGGTTGCCTTCTGCCTCAGAAAAACGCTGTAGAAGTTAAGTAATCCGAGGAAGGCCTGCAACTCGGTCTGATTTCGTGGTGTGGGGGCATCCTGGATCGCCTTAATTTTCTTTGAAGTGGGGTGTATTCCCTGACCATCGATTCTATAACCCAGGAATTCTACGCTAGGCACGTTAATTTGGCATTTTTCCTTTTTAAGGCGGAGACCCTTCTCTCTGATTCTGGCCAAAACAGTTCTGACTCTTTTATTTAATTGCTCCTCGTTTGCAGCGGACACCAAGATGTCGTCAAAATAGGGGACGACTCCCGGTATCCCTTGCAAAAGTCGTTCCATGACGCTCTGGAACAATCCTGGGGCAATGCTCACGCCGAATTGTAGCCGGTTGCATTTGAATGCTCCTCTATGCGTCACTATAGTTTGGGCCTCCGCTGTGGTGCTATCAACTGGCAGTTGCTGGTAAGCTTGTGCCATGTCTAACTTAGCAAATACCTTTCCTGGCCCCAACGAGTGCAATAAGTGCTGTACTACAGGCACAGGATATGCGCTCTGTTGTAGCGCGACATTAATTGTGCATTTATAGTCCGCGCAGATGCGGACTGATCCGTCTGGTTTGACTGGGGTCACGATGGGTGTTTCCCAGCGCGCGTGATCTACCGGCTCAAGGATTCCTTGCTCCACTAACTTATCTATTTCCTTATCTATTTTTGGGCGGAGTGCAAAAGGCACTCGTCTCGGTTTAAGTCGGATTGGCGCCACTTTGGGGTCTATATTGAATGATATTGGTTTACCCACATACTTACCAAGACCGGGGCTGAACACATCCTCGAACTCCTTAAAAATCTGTTCAGCGCTGCTGTTTCTCAGGGCGTTGATTCCGGTGACTTCTAACCCCAGGGCTTCAAACCAATCAAGCCCCAGAAGGTTCTGTAATGGTGCGCTGGCGATGGTCACGGGCAGCTGGGCTTCGATGTCCTTGAAACGGATGTGGAATGTGCCTTGGCCCACGATAGGGACTTGGTTCCCCTGGTAGTCTCGTAGCAGGACGTCTGGAGCGCGTAGTTGGCTCTTTCTGAGGCTAGGGATAGCCTGTCTCATGGATGCCCATGAAATAATCGTCAGGGTCGATCCTGTGTCAACTTCTAGCTCGCAGGGTGAGCCCTCCAAGAGGACTGTGACTCTCAGCCTTTTTGGCCGCTTAGGGCGGACCTGATGTATTGTGGTGAGATACGTTCGCAACTCCTCTCTCTGGGTCAACTCTATCTCATCGTCTACATCCTGAAAATACTCTCGTTGAGCGTCTTGATAGAACGCTCTTTCAGCTCTTTGTGTGTATTCTCTCTGGGGATACGCTCGCTCAGCTCCTTGTGAGTAATCTCTCTGGGGATACGCTCGCTCAGCTCTTTGGGAATTTTCTCTCTGGGTATACACTTGTGGATTTCTCTCTGGGCGCCCTTTCTGATTTCGCCAAGCCCCTGGGTTGGGCTTCTGTTGGCGGTACATGGGTGGCTGCCATGAGGCAGGGACTCCGCTCCGGCACACTCGTGCGATGTGCCCAAGTTTGTTGCAGTGCGAACAAACAACGTTCCTGAACCTACAAGTAGACCTGGGGTGATTCCCTCCGCAACTTGCGCAGGGCGGCAAGCGGGATCCGGGTCTCCCCCCAGGCCTCATGTGACTGCTCCGCATCAGGTGACTGTCCTCGAACTCGGGATCCTCGTAGGCGGGGCTTGTGTCCTCGTAGTGAACTTTGGTGTGTCTTGGCGCTGGCTGGTCAGTGTTGAACCCGCGTTGAATTGTCTCCGCTGATCTGTCTGCTGCTTCTGAAGCTCTTGCCTCCTCGAGTACAATCTGTAGGCTTAAATTGGTTTTTGCTAACAGCCGCTTTTGTAGGGAAATGTCTCTCAGCCCGCTAACGAGTCGATCCATAATCTGCTCATCCAGGTCTCTGAATCCACAATGTGTGGCTGCTTTACGTAGGGCTGCAACATATTGGTTGATAGATTCTCCCGCCTTCTGGTTCCTCGTGTTGAACGCTTGGCGGCAAACATGGCGGGAAGGTTTTGGCGCGTAATGAGTCTGTAGAGCCTGTTGCAACGTCGCCCATGATACTGCCTGTATTGGAGTAGGCGCAGTGAGGTCTCTGGCCGTATTGAAGACTTCTTTTCCGCAGTAGCCGAGGAAAATGTTTTTCTTCCTTGCGTCGGTGATCCCCGTGTATTCGTTCGCTTCGAGGAAACACTCGAAACGAATCATGAAGGCTTCCCATTCGCCGTTTTCTGGGTTGAAAGGAGCGGGGGGAGCATGCATTGCCATCTTCTCTGTTTGAATTTGCCGCGCTGCGGTGATCTGATATGGCGGCCAGAATTTCTGCCGAATTCCTGGGCTGGATCAAATCCGGAGATTCTGGAGGTAGCGTTCTTCGTCCTATCTGCCTCTCGATCCCACCCTCGTCGCCAATGTTGGATCTGGGCAACGAGAGACAGACTGCGGACACGAAGTGACTTAACAGCTCTTTATTAATAGTAGTAGTGATCCAGCTTGCTCTGTGGTCGGAGGGTTCCCCTTTTATAGGGATCGGGTACGCCCCTCGACCAATCAGAACGATACCTGTTTCCCGCTGTAGCAAGCGGACCAGAGGGGAGACTTACTACGATATATGCTAATGTCTAACATCTTCTTTTTAAATAAATATAATAAAAGGAAAGAAAAAAGTTAGGAAAATAAGAGAAGGGAAGGGAGTGGGAAAAAGGAAGTGTGAGATACAAAGGGAAAGAGAAAAGAGAAAGAAAAGGGGCATTGACTTCTAACTCTTGTACAGTACAGTACTCCAACCTCAACTTTTTGCTTTTACACATTAATATATAACTAGCCATTCCTATAACATAAAATCTTTCTAATCAACAAAACTGAAGTCAACGTTTCATTTTATTTTATTCACAAGCATAAATTCCAGAAGTGATATCCAAATGAAAACTTATTGTCCTCTTTGAATAAAAAAATCAGTTTAACCATTCCTGCTTTGTCTTCCTTGTTATGAATAGGAATTCTTAAAAAGTTCTTTGTAGAGTCAGATTTTAATTTATTTGTTTATAACCAGCCCACCTCTGGTTATAACCAAATAAGATTGTGGTCACAACCATGCTATCAAAGATGCATTTTTTTTCTTACACATGTTGCAATAAAGTATGTAGCTGCCATCTTGATTAAAAAAACAACATTAGAATTAGAATTAACAGAATTAATTTCTGGAATAAAGAGCAACTGCGCAGACTTCTGGTCCGAGTTTATCTCTCTGGAGTGAGATTTATTGTATTTCTTTGTAAATTATAGTCACTGGCTCCTTGTTTTTAGCTTAGACCAGTATCTGATAAAATTAACCAAACTGCTATTGTACTTAATTTTTCAGACTTTCAAAAATGCATGTTTTTCAATTAGACAAGTCTTGTCTTCCTAAATAGTTAAGAAAATATTTTTTTTAAAAAACAACAAGCTGGCTCCATTTAAGAACAGCAATTTTTTCATTTTTTCTCTTTCTGATGCAAACAAAAAGTCTTTAGTATACTGTTGAATGTATAAAGAGAAAATAGTGATTAAACTTTTCATATGGAAATATCTTTAGTGAGATCAGACCAGAACTATTTTAACCATGTTATTCAAATGCAGGATTGTGCATTTTAATTAAAAAAAAATTAAATGTGGAAAAACGTTATTTTTATGTTAGGTATAAAATTTTATGCCTTTCAGAATTAGAGGCTTTATAAGCAAAATATAAAAATGTTAAAACTGAGAGCAGTAGAATATAATACCCATGAAAATTCCACCGCTATCCCAGAGGTCTTTGATATATGCATTTTAAAGTAGATAAATGCTAAAAAATGGTTTTAAAAGGAAGAATGTCAAACAATAAAGACTGTCATATATGCAACATACATATGGTCATTTGTTTGGACCCCTGAAGTGTATTCTGAGGGACAGCAATGGGAAGTGTAAGAACAGCAAAATGAAATCTTTTAGTGGAGGATTCAGCCTCATGACTTTCCAGAAGACTACAGGTGTTCTTCTTGGTCAGTGATTGCTACCCTTTTCGACACCGAGTGCTGAAACTGTAGTGCATGCACTGAAACCCGGAAGAGCAGCTGGCCGCCGTGCTAAGGCCTAGTATTTCAGAGCTTGTAGCATCGGTCAGTTAATACTGAAGTCTAAATTATATTCAAGCACATATTCTTGTGCACATAATGCCCTAAAATGCCCTCCACATTATTGCCAGTGTAAGCAAATGAAAGGGGCCTATTAATTGAATGAGAAACAAAGTCCAGCTGGCAAGCACACATGTGCGTGATGGAACCCAGAAGAACAGCTGGCGATGGTGCATGTGCCCACAGAGAGGGCTCTGCGTGCCACCTCTGGCACGCATGTCATAGGTTCGCCATCACAGTTCTAGGTGATAACATGAATCAAATTTTCAGCCTTCTAATTTTACATCTGGGTGTGTTTTCAATGTGGGAATGGGAATAAGAGACATTCCTTTTCTTAAACCCTTAAAAGAGCATAATCTTGCGCTGTCAAAATTCAGTAGTTAAAATTTAGTGGCACAATTTGAGCCTTTGAGCCTTTAGGAAGGAAGTAAATATGTAGTCCACAGACTTCCTTACTTCCTTTTTCCAGAAGGCAAAAATGTTTTGCACAATATTGGCATTGTGGAAATAACCTTGTAATTTCTTAATACATTACATAACAAAGAGAAGGATGCAATGATGTGAACGTATATTGCTGATCTCTTCCCAGGTACCAGATATGGAAGTTTATCTTAGTGTTTACTGTACTGCCAAAAATGTTCTTTAGTCTTTGAACTTCCATGGTCTTGCCGAATAGTAATGGTTGGTCTTTTTCCAGGAGAGGAACATTCATGTGACCTGTTCAACATTCTGCTTTTTGAGAAATTTCTATTCTTCTGTGGCATTAATTAAGACATGGTTCAGTAGTTTAGAACAACGGTCACCAACTGGTGGTCCGTGAGAAAATTTTGGTGGTTCACAGAAAAATTATTTGCATTTTTTATTGCACTAAATTAGGGGTCCTCAAACTACAGCCCCTGGACCGGATACATGGAATGAACGTTTATGCTGCTGCAGAGAGTCTCCCCCTTCAGGGTCTTTTTCTGCAGGTAGGAGGAGGTCTGCTTCAGCCTCCTGTGCGGGACTTGGGGTGAAAACTGGAGGGAAGTGCCACTGGTGGCAAAGAACCAGAGGGCCTTGTTCCAGTGGAACTGCATCATGCCCTGGAACCTCTGGTACCAGTACCTGGCCTTGCATTCCTGCAGATCTTCCCACTGCTTGGAAAGCCTATGCTTGTAGTCCTCAGTATGGTGCTTCTGCTGAGTCTCCTTCTCAGTCAGATCCAATTTGAACTGAGCTGTTTTGCCCTCTCTTTCTCATGGTGGCTGCCTAGCTCCAACAACTGCTTCCTGTTGGGGCCCTAAGGAGCCCAGACAGTCAGGTGAGGAGTGGCTGGGAAAGGAGGGGTGAGTGGAGCCTGGGGAGGTGCCCCTCGACGTGACATTGAGTTGGCAACACCCACCCAGTCTCATGACCATCTAGCCACGTCCACCCACCTGGTCATTAAGCAGATCATATTAGTAGTCTGCGAGATTTGAAATTATGAATTTAGTGGTCCCTGAGGTCCGAAAGGACCCCTGGTTTAGAAGAAAAGATGGGATAGATATGATAGTCTATCTATTTGTTCCAATCAAAGTATTTATCCATCCATCTGAATGGATATTTTGAATGGATATTTCTGAATATCTGAATGGATATTTTAGACAGTAGTGAGGAGGGCCAACCTCAAAACAGGCCAGCTATCAAACAGAGCCTGAACAATTTTTTATATATACAAATTTTTATTAGATTGAAACATTATGATATTAAGTTCATAAATTTGTTGAGCCAGTACTAAAGATACGACTGCCAGGTATGAGTGAAACAAGGGAGACTTTCTAGATTACAGCTTCTCTTATTTGGAGTGTAACTAATCCAGCATATTCTTATGTCTCGCATAGACAGAGGGTTTTTTTAAAAAAAAATATTTTAAATTACTAGCAAGGTTGCACATTAAACTAAATCAAGAAAAGGATTTTTTTTTTAAAAAAACAACGACAATAGCACATCGATTAATGCTGGTTAAGAAAAGGGCCCCAAACCACCTCACCTACCCAGGCACCTTTTAGATACATTGAGCTATGTAAATGAAGAACTCTGAAGTTTGTTATTTTAAGAACTCTAGAGGACATCACGTCGGACAAAGTTGTGTTAGAATATGAGAGCAGGAATAAAAAAAGGGATTTGTACTAGACTTTGCATGGCAAGAAACCTGAACACTGAGAACATTGTTGAATTTATAATTAAGAAAACACAGCTTCCCAGTTTCAAGCTTTTCTCTGCATCTGTGAAAGCTAGAAATGTATCTTTGTGGGTGTGTTTAATGAAAGCATATAAGCTGTACAGAATTCTAGCAGATTCTGCACTTGAAGTCAAATATTATTTCTGGCTGAACCACAGTCATCCAGCAGCAACATTTTCTGACCTCAAATGATAACATAGAATTTCAGGATTTCACATAAGTAGCAACTCATGCAGTTTCCTCCCATATTTTATACACATTCTTTATATAAATCCAATCTAAATCATTTTTTTGTTATTTCATTCCATAGTAAATGAAGCAAGCTTTTTCTAATTTCTGTACATGATTTTGCTTTCCTGCTTGCAGAAATATAAGAAAATTTATTTCCTATTCGTCCCATAGCTCCAAGAATATTTCATAGTCATTATTCTTATGGGGAAAAAACTATATTGTAACATTTGCAAATTATGATCTAAGCAATTTGCTGCTACTAAGCAAAAAAGTAAAGTGATTTTCAGTGCATTCACTGGAAGCAATTTAGTTTTCTTCCAAGTGACAAAAATTGAGTCTCCTTTTAAAATAAATATATCATTTATTCTGATATCTTTATTGGTGCAAGCAATTTCAAGATGTCCAGAAAAAGAAGATTCTGTTTTATAATAGCATTTTGTTTATGAAAGAGTCTTATGATAAACAACATAAATACATACCCATCGTGTTATTCTCTTTTAAGGTGAGCAAAGTGATGCACCACGTAGTAAAGAAGTAAAATATCCTAAGCTAAAGGAAGTACAGTAAAAGCTTGATATAATAAACTGAAAAAAGTAAACTAATTAGTGAAAAAAATATTTGTTATACTTGCATATTTGTATATCTGTTTCTTACATGTCTCCCATTCTTTAAAATTACTTGCATATTTGTATATCTGTTTCTTACATGCTTCCCATTCTTTAAAATTCTATCCATCCATAGCTGTCTTGGTATTCCCCCTTTCTTTTCAACCAATTCACTGTTTCAACATACATTTATTTTACAATTTGATCCTTACATATTCTCTGTTGCAACTAAACCAACATTATTATTTCATATTGATTGCTCACTTTTGCATTCAGTTCGCATTCATTTATTACTGATTCCTTGTTGACCTTCTCTCTTCTTGTTGTATAGTATATTTTTCAATAAGTTCCCCATTTCTGGGGAATGGGGCTTCTTGGAGCATTGATTCTGTTGTCATTGGAAACTATAGGTCACTGAACAGACATAGAATTTAATATATACAAGTTATTATATAATATTGAAGCTAATGGATACAATGCAATCAAATAATCATATAATATTTAATCACTGCAGCCAACAGTGGTTCCTATAGCGACCTTTAACAGATACCAGTTTACAGGCTATTATAGCATTTGTAAGCTAACACATAAATAATTATAATAATATTAAGCAATAGGCATATACCTAAATTGCATGGTAAGTGGAAAAGATAATTTGATAACAGAATCTGAACAAGGGCAGGGAGCTAATGTGTAAATCCAATTTAGTGGTTTGGAATCTGAAGGAGACAAGTATCTATGAGGACCAACAAATTCCTGCAACATAATATATTGAAGAAGGAAGCATGGGAGAAGTGTTTAGAAGACAGTATCAGTATTTGCAGTGATTTAGAAAATGCTGAAGAGAAAAATCCTAACCCTAATCTTACCTTGTATCTATCTTGTTTCAGAAAGAAAAAAGAAGTTTAGCTTTCATAATTGTACCACAAAGAAATAATGGCATCTCATCTTCTTTGGTTAAACTTGGTAGAATAGTGGATCAAGGAAATGTCATACTTATAGTGTTCTTAAATCTCAGAAGAGCTTTCAACTAGAATGATTCATGATATTCTTCTTCAAGAAATATGAACTAGATGAGAATACTGTTAAATGTACTCACAGTTAGCTGAATAACTGGATCCAAACACTTATTATTGATTCCACTTCAGCCTGAAGGGAAGCATTAAGTAGAATGCTGCAGAGTTCTGTCCAGGGTCTTTTGGTGCTCAATGTAGAAAGGCAATACTAAGTTTATAAGTGACACAAACCTAGACGATTAACACTTTAAATTAAAAGAGAAAAGATTTAAAAAGCAGACTTGAGCAATGGACTGAAATAAATAAGGAAAAAGTAAATTTCTGCATCTGGGAAGAAACAAAGACACAAATATAGAATAGGGAAGAGCTGGCTTGACAATAGTACATTATATTGAAAAAGATCTGAATGCCTTTGTCACCATAAGTTAAACATGAGCCAGCAAACTGATGCAGCTGCTAAAAAGGAGATGCTATCTTGGGATGCTCTAATAAAAACATAAATGAGAAGGAGTCATCAACTCTATTCTGACCTGATCAGACATTGTTTGAAATACTGTGTTACAGTTTTAGGCACCATATTTTGGGAAGGATAGTGACAAATTAGAATGATCAAAAGATTGCTACCAAGATGGTGAAGAGTCAGAAAACCAAGTATTACGATGAATAGTTAAAGAATCTGGCATGTTTCGCCTACAGAAAACAGACCAAGGAGAGATCCAGTAGCAATCTTCAAATATATGAACAATTGTCACACAGAACATTTAATGGACCTATCCACTTTATTTCCCTAGGGAGCAGGACCATAACAAATTCAATAAGATTACAAGGAAGGCAATTTTTACTAGACATAATGTTGACTGCCCAAGGTGGCAGCCATTGAATGAGTTACCACATGATGTGATGAGTTCTTCACTAGAACTTTTAAAAAAGAGGCAGATGGTTATCTGTCAAAATTTATTTATTTTTCATTTTTATTTATTTGATTACTTATATCTTGCCTTTATGATTTTTACAAATAACTCAAGGTGGTGAACATATCCAACACATTTTCTTCTTCCCGTTTTCTCCACAACAACTTTGTGAATGGGTTGGACTGAGAGAGAATGACTGAACCAAAGTCATCTATCTAGCTTTTATGGCTAAAGTGAGACTTGAATTCATGGTTTCTTGCTTTCTAGCCTGGTGCCTTAACTACTTATAAAATAGAGTATATTCGGGGTTTTTCCCCCCAGTAATAATTATTGTAGATGCTCATTTTTTTCTCATCCATAGTCTCTTTCACTTCATTATCTTATAACACACCTTTTTTATACTTACCATTAGTTTATGGTCTTTGGTGGCACTCTCTAACATTCTTTACACTCTGTTCCAAGAAAGTTCTGTATTCTCTTTATACCTAGTCACTTTGCACTCATTTGGTTTAGAAATTAACCCAAAAGAACTCATATCTCCTCTTACTTTAACTCTGTTGCTTTTTACTCCTTTTCTTCCATATCTATTTCCCAGGATCACTCTTGACACTACCAAGGAGCAATCTGCATCACATTTAGAACCTCTCATCTTTATGAGAGATTATCTTCACTAATTCTTTCAACCTTCCTTCATAAATAATTTGAAGGAAATAGACTTTTTCTTAAGCAGTCACATTTCCCATTAATTCTTTAATCTCCAAATAGCCCATTATTATTTTCTGTACTGTCTCAATTCATTTCCTCCCATCCTTTCATGTCACCTATTGCAAAAGTTTTCACAAACTCATATCTGATTCTTCCATTGTTACATTCATTGAAGTCTTAACATGAAACTGTAAATAACTTATGGATCCCTGTTCTCATACTTACACTCACAGAAACCTAAATTATTCCAATTCATACTTTATAATATGCACTCTAAGTTTTGCATTTGTAATAGAAACTGTAGTTCCAGAATGCATATCTCAGTTCCGCATTGCAAGATCACACCAATTTCATCCAGATGTTTCTTCCTTCCTCCTTCCTTTCTCCCTCCCTTCCTCTCTCCCTTCATTCCTTCCATTTTATTTCATGTTCTTTCCCATTCTTCTAGGGTCGTGGATATCGATCTTCCCCTATTTTTTATAAATATGAAAGTGAAGATAAAGAAGTTGTAAATTTTGCAATTAGCAATAGGCCACCTATAACATTTTCTAATAACAATAAAGACAGTACCAGTCAGTTTTGACACATTTTTAGTAATATGAAACAAGGGCAATAAAAGCTACTTATATTCCAGTTATTATTTATTCCAATAGTTGCAGGCTATTCTAAGCAAATTAGACATTCTAATTTATAGATTATTTACAAGCCAATATAATGTTGGCCATAGCCTACCAATTCAGAAAAATATAGTCAAACACACTCAGAATACCATCAGTCAATGAGGATTGAGATAGTGCATAAATTATATGTATGTATGAATAAATAAATAAATATAATTCCTTTATACAAAGTGCACTGTGATTAACTCTTTGTCACACCATCTAGGTAAATTTTCCATGCTCTATTGACATCTCATTGTATTTCTTAACAAGCAAAAACTTCATTTTCTCTAGTTACATAGAGGAAGATGGGAATACTCAAGTTATTAAAATATTTATATTTTTCTCTCCTAGCAACAGTCAAGAAGCTTAATATATAGTAATAAAATAAATTTAATGAGCTAGTAATCAGCCACTGGCAGAACAATACAATAGAATTGCATTGATCCTAAATAGCGAGGATAACAAATAATTTCATTCCTACAGGTGCACTATCTATTTAAACTATACTTGATTGGCATCTATAGTCAAAGAGGAACATTGGCAGTAGATTCAAAATATCAGCTCCGTTATTAAATTTTTTGATCTTTCATGCCTTCTTGGTGGCATAAAAGAATAATGAAAAAGGAGACATTATTCTTTGTTTTATGTTTAGGCTTGCCTTTTTCTAATTTTTAAATTAAAGCCAACAGGAAATTAGTTGTCTAGAGTCAGAATGTGATAATTTGTGTTTGGAAGATTGATTTTATTTCATGTTATCAGTTACAAGATTACAAAACTAGTATTCAGAAGAGGGACATTGTATGGACAGTGTAATCTATGACAGATTTCAAGAATTCTGCCTTCTGTGACCATGGTTATAGCTACATAAAATTGCCTCAGTCAACAAGCTTACTGAATGTTCCTGATACAGGTTGAACAGCAACAGGTCAATCCCTATTGCCTGGAATTGGTTTTTATTACAAAACAATTTTAAGAAACTGTACTGTCTTTTAGGAAATCTGTCATATTCTTAGCAATAATTTAGTAAAATGTTCAGAATTACACTTTACCAGGCAGAAATTAAATTTGAGTAATTATTGTGTTTAATGGTGATTAAGGTAGTTTGATCAAGGTAGTTTTATTTTAAAGTGTTTTCTTCATAGTTTAATTGTTGTCTTTCATCCTTACTGTATCAGCTGACTATTCTGAATTATTCCAGAATTTCAGGAAAGCACAGTTAACTAGAGCCTTTCTGTGCATGGCTACTATTTAATACAAGCTATTTACAGACTCTTAATATTCTGATCATAACACTGAGAAATTCAAATGCAGCAGAACAAACTGAGAAAAAAGCATTTGCTCATTTAATTGTTGATCAGCATGCTATAGAACTGCATTGCATTCAATCAATATGGCTGCCAGAAATAACCCTATTCGAAAGATAAATTAGAATGTCCCTGCCTTCATTTTACATTTGAACATAGAAGTACAGCAGGGGATACTGAGAGGTACGATCATTATGATTTTTTTTTTGTTCCAATTATCAGGGCTGCTTTTAATAGCCTTCCCACTGTTTCTTAGATCATAGCAACATAGACATAGTTTATGGTGCTGCAATAACATTTAGTCTGTACTTCATCCCATCCCTGGGTCTTCAGTTCCAAATGCTTTCCTCCATTCTCTAAATTATAATATTACATTTGGTTATTAACTCAATTACCTCTCCATTCCCAATTAAGTTCCCTCCTCAAATAATACTCTTCCACTAATTTTTAAAAATCATAATGTGAAAGTGAGAGGATGTGGCAAGTTTATACCATCTGCATATGTTATAATATGCACCTTAGGATTCATGAAGTTGGGGTTGGCATCTTATTACATTAGAGAATTCTGTGGAAGATGTACTTTA